>NC_089837.1:458653392-458966469 GCF_035609145.1 Eleutherodactylus coqui | reverse complement strand
TGTGTGTCCATGCGGTACGGTCGGTGTGTGTGTGTGTGTGTCCATGCGGTACGGTCGGTGTGTGTGTGTGTGTGTCCATGCGGTACGGTCGGTGTGTGTGTGTGTGTGTCCATGCGGTACGGTCGGTGTGTGTGTGTGTGTGTGTGTGTGTGTGTCCATGCGGTACGGTCGGTGTGTGTGTGTGTGTGTCCATGCGGTACGGTCGGTGTGTGTGTGTGTGTGTCCATGCGGTACGGTCGGTGTGTGTGTGTGTGTGTCCATGCGGTACGGTCGGTGTGTGTGTGTGTGTGTGTCCATGCGGTACGGTCGGTGTGTGTGTGTGTGTGTGTCCATGCGGTACGGTCGGGGGGTGTGTGTGTGTGTGTCCATGTCCATGCGGTACGGTCGGCGTGTGTGTGTGTGTCCGTGTGTGTGTGTGTCCATGCCCATGCGGTACGGTCGGTGTGTGTGTGTGTGTGTCCATGCGGTACGGTCGGTGTGTGTGTGTGTGTGTGTCCATGCGGTACGGTCGGTGTGTGTGTGTGTGTGTGTCCATGCGGTACGGTCGGGGGGTGTGTGTGTGTGTGTCCATGTCCATGCGGTACGGTCGGCGTGTGTGTGTGTGTCCGTGTGTGTGTGTGTCCATGCCCATGCGGTACGGTCGGCGTGTGTGTGTGTGTGTGTGTGTGTGTGTGTGTGTGTGTGTGTGTCTGTGTCCATGCGGTATGGTCGGCGTGTGTGTGTGTGTCTGTGTCCATGCGGTATGGTCGCGCGCGCTTGTGTGTTGTGTTGCTGCTTTGCCCTGCACTCAGCGGTTGGATTGGAATCTCCTCCGGTTGCTCCTTCCCTGTTCACACTGAAGTTCTCCTTTAGGCCTCATGTCCACGGGGGAAATCGGGCCCGCTACAGATTTTCCATGGTGAATCCGTAGCGGGTCCCTCCTGCCCCGCGGACATGAGGGCTGCAAATAGCAATTACTCACCTCTCCGCACGCTTCGGATCTTCCCTTCTCCGCGGCTTGATCTTCTCTCCGTCGCGGCCGGATCTTCTTTCATCGGCCCGGCGGATGTTCACGGCATGCCGGTTGCGTGCCGCGCGCATGTGCCGGCCCGAAGAAAGAAAATCCGACCGCGACGGAGAGAAGATGAAGCCGCGAAGAAGGGAAGATCCGGAGCGGGTGAGTATATTCTTATTTTAGGTCTCCCGCGGATCCGGACAGCTTCCATAGGCTTCAATAGAAGCCTGTGGGAGCTGTCCCTGTGGGAGACCCGCACGAAAATGGAGCATGTCACGTTTTTTTTAATGCTCCGATTTTTTTAAAATTCACTTTTATTGACCATCCGTGAGTATTTATCTAGCCGCGGGTGGTCAGTGCATCCCTATGGGATGCAGGTGATCCGTTCCAATTTTTAAATCAGCTTTTGCCCGTGGACATGAGGCCTTACTGTCTTTCTCAGGTGTTGATCTGTGCCCGTGTTCTGCTGCGCGTCGATCTGTGCCCGTGTGCTGCGTGTTGGGATCTCTATTTGATGCATGTTACGTGATTGTAAAGTTGCTTTCTCCACTTCTGCAGCTCTCACTTGGGATCTCGCTCTTCTCTTAGGTTTTACTATTGTGTTTCTGCAGTGGACAGGACAAGCGGCATGGAGGATGTAGGGAGCCTGACCGCATACTGACATTTTACACACCAGTTGATCACTATACAGCAATTCCAGCAACCTGATTGGTTCTCGTCATAGATATTGCTTAGCTGACTCACTGCGCCTTTTGAGATCGGCACACGGAGAGTTAATGCAACATGGAAGCTACTGAAGAAAATGATTTAATTATTCCAAAAAACAGCGGGATTTTGGTCTCCAAAAGTAATAGTACCGTTCTGTTGAGATTACGTTGCAAAACAAAAGAGGAATTTCAGCAATGGAAGGAAGAATGTGAAAAATTAAACTATGTAACTTACAGAGTCTTACGAGGAATATGTTGCGAGGCCAGTAAAGTGTTGTTCAAGGTAACTGGGATGTTGACAATCGCTGTGCCTAGGCTAGGCTTAGTAAAACTTTTGTTCAAGTAAAAAATAGTTATAAAACGAGGTCAGTTACTAGCAAACGTCGTCTTTTTTATCCTTTTATGGATGTGGATGATGACATACAGGCCTAGTAAAATTGTAATATTTTTAGGGTTAGAACTGTATCTTATGCTTACTTTTTATTGATGGAAGGGGTGAGAGATGGTCCATAATGGAACGAAAACTTGCTGATTGCGGTTACTTTATACTGTCAGCTCCTTTTTATATCTTTTTTTGTTTACTTAATTTTGAATTCATTTGCTAGCGTATGTGGGTTACCGTATTTTACCGTGTATAAGACGCTATTTAGTATCAAATATTTAACCCCAAAAATCGGGGAGCTTCTTATACACGGTAGTCAGGAAAATGGCGATTTTCCTGACTACACCACTGCTTTACAGGTTGGACAGCGATAGCATGTAAAGGGTGCCCGACCCGTGCAACACCTACCTACCTACCTACCTACCTACCTACCTACAACAGAGATTATAAACACCCGTCGAACTTCCTGCTTCATCTGTCAATCAGGCCTGGCTTCCATGAGGCCCCCATAGCAACAAGGCCGGTACTTTTGCTCTCCAGAGGAAGTCCTGGCCCCGTTGCTATGGGGACTGCACAGAGGTTAGTTCTGATTGACAGATAAGCAGGAAGTTTGCCGGGTGTTTATAATCCGTGTCTTATGTATGTTCTATGTATGTAATGTCATCTGTAATGTAATCTGTAATGTGTGTATGTTATGTCTGCAGGAAGATGTTTCACAGGTCGGGCACCCTTTACATGCTGCCACGGCTCTCCGCAGCGCTAAGGGGGCCTGACCCGTGAACAGGTACTGGGGACAGTATTTAAACATACTACAGTACAGATTAAAAATCTGCTGTTATGTTTAAAAACTTTTTTTTCAAATTTTGAGGGGTAAAGTTAGGGCGGCGTCTTGTACACATAAAATACGATAAATATATTTTAATGCATAATTTGGTCATAAGAAAAGTAAATTTGTAGAACCAATTGGATGGGTGTATGACACTCTTTATAGTGCTGGTAAGACATTTCTAAGGGGGGAAAAAAATACCGTATTTTCCGGCGTATAAAAACGACCTCCAACTTTTCCAGTTAAAATATAGAGTTTGGAATATACTCGCCGTATAAGACTTCCCCTCCAGCGATTTGGTTGATGGTTGCTCCTGCAACATCACCCACATTCCACATGCATCCACTCATGCTCATCAACCATCACACCCAGCATTCACACACACTGCTCCTCACACAGACACCTGCTCACACAGCCGCCTGCCCGCTCGCTCGCTGACCCACGCACACAGCCACCCACCCACTCACACACACAGACACACGCAGAAGGCCATACTTGCAGCACGGGCGGGTGCTGCAGGCAGCCAGACACTTCCTGCTTGCGTCACTGCAAGGCATCACTGACGCAACCAGAAAGTATTCGGCTGCCTGCAGCACCTGCCGTATAAGACGATACCCGGCGTATAAGATGACCGCCGACTTTGGAGAAGAGTTTGCTGTGTTAAAAAGTCGTCTTATACGCTTGAAATTACATTCAATAAGATTTTTTGAGTATTTTAATGTTTTCTGTATTATTGGATACACTAATTGCTTTTATTATTTTTCTAGCGATTGTACAGGTGCCAACACAATACTGTGCCGGATTATCACAAAGTGAAAAAACCTACGAAAAAACATACCGATTGTCCACATAAGATGTCTGTAACTATTAAAGTAGTGGTAAAGAAAAGCAGGTACAGTATTTGGCCTATAGATGTCTAGAAATTTATTAGCAAATAACTTTGCAAACTCCCGTAATTAAGGAAATTGCAGGGTTAATTATTCATTTTTTTTCTTCTTTAAAGGTCAACTGATAAGTTCATGCCTGAATACCCCACGGTGGTTAAATTTTCTGGAGCTCACAATCACAGAGTTAAATCAGCAGAGAGCCTGAAGTTTCGGGATGTGGGGCCAGGAGTACGCTTAAAATTTATAGAATTTTTCAAAGCTGGTAATGGCCCAACACATGCTTTAAAACTACATAAACGGGACCTGATGGAGCAATACGATGAAGATTATGAGCGGGTTGCATGTGATGCTGCTCGGTGTCCCTCATTATGCTGGGTTCAACATCTGTACACTACGCTATTTAAAGAAAAATATGGTGATTTTACAAAAGAAATGATTTTGGAGTCAATTGTTTCCAGAGTAGAAGTTTTAAAAAGTGAAGGTATTAAAATTACTTGCAGCACTTTATCGGACAACTTTTGCATTAGTATGTGCACACCTATCATGGAAAGGGTTCACACATTCGAGAGCTCTGGGAGTATTTGCTTTATTGACTCGTCCGGAAATGCCGACCGATACAATTGCAGAATATTCTTAATAATGACTGACAGCTGTGTGGGTAGCCTACCCCTTGGAGTTTTGTTAACAAGCTCCGAGTCCGAGAAAGTACTACTTCAAGCTCTTCAAGATTATAAGTTACTTTTAACCGACAGTGCCTTTGGTGGACGAGGAAAACTTGGCCCAGTTGTTTTCTTAACAAACGATTCTAAGGCTGAGCAGAATGCTATAAAGAATGTATTCCCCAGTGCCACCATACTTTTATGCATCGTTCATATTTTGCAAGCTGTTTGGCGTTGGTTACTTGACTCTAAGCATGGCATTTTGAAACAGGAAAGACTGGAGAGCTTTACAAAAATAAGACAACTTCTGTACAGCAGTTCACCAGAGGAATTTGAAGTATTATTGCATAATCTTATTACCTCTGAGCTTTCTCCTGCCCTTCAATTTTATGTTGAAAATCTGTGCCGCCGTCGTGAGCAATGGGCATTATGCTTTCGAAAAGACCTGCCCTGTGGGAATAACACAAACATAACTGAATCTGCCATTCATGTTCTAAAAGATAAACTCTTTCTACGTAACAGAGCATACAGCGTTGTGCAGCTTTTGCAGTTCCTCATTTCAGATTTAGGCTTGTACTATGAAAGAAAAATTATTAATGTTGTTAGTGGAAGGTCAGAACAATATCTAGAATCCATGGACAAAATTAATGAAAACCAGTGCAAGGATCTTCTAGTAAAAAAAATAGAAAATGGTTTGTATAAAGTCAAGTCAAGAAGAAGTGATGATGTCTGGTACACTGTGGATTTACAGTTAGGTCTGTGTGAATGTTATATAGGCAGAAATGGTGGACCATGCAAACACAAGCATGCAATTACTTTTCAGGAAAATCTCAGCTGTCAAAATATACTTGCTGCAAACTCTGAGACCAAGAAACTTCTGTTCTGGGTTGCAACGGGTAATAATAATAATAATCCCGAAGGTTGGTTTGGATCATTACCTTTCCACAGTCCTCAAAAGTTACAACCACAGGTGGAAGATGATGAGGTAGAAGAACCCGACTTTGAATTGCCTGAATCAGTAGCTACAGTGAATTATTTGGAAGAAACCTGCAGAATGTTGTATGAAATTGTTGATGATCTGATTTGCAGAGAGCAAAAAAATGAATCTGAATATCACGCTGCAATTACAGCTTTTCACAAAAAGTACTTTGCTTTACAAGCTGACTCCTCAATTCTGGCATTCTTGCGTTCCCCTCCAGACAAGATGAGCGGTAAGTAATGGCGGTGGACTCCAGAGAAGAGGGGAGGGGTCATAGAAGAGCAGAGAGGCCTGCGCTGTGGGCCAGCTCTGAGAGGAGGGTGAGGCTGGTGTCACCAGCCCTCCACTACCTTGCCCCCTTTTTCCCTGGCCCACCCTTTGTGGTGGTGAGAATCCCCTCCCTCCCACTTTTTGCTGTTCCCCTGGGTGGGTGGGGTGGAAGGATATAGTTGCCCGCTGCTCTGCTCTGGCCCCTCCGTAACCTGCGGTGACCGCTAGCATCATAGTGACATGGTATGTTAGGTCGAATGAAGACAATGTCCCATCTAGTTCAGCCTTATTCAACCTCCTTGTTGATCCAGAGGAAGACAAAAAAACTCCAAGAAGCAGAAGCCAATTAGCCCTTCCGGGGAAACAGAATTCCTTCCCGACTCCCTAATGGCAGTCGGACTAATCCCTGGATCAACCTTTTAATAGTTCTCACCTGTCTGTAAGACCCGGATCAACAACCCGCTGCTCACCTAAAATTTATATGCTGTAAAATCCTTCCGCTCTAGAAAGACATCTAGTCCCTTCTTTAACTCCTTTATGGATTTTGCCATCACCACGTCCTCAGGCAGAGTTCAACAGTCTCACTGCTCTTACAGTAAAGAACCCTTTTCTGTGTAGGTGATGAAACCTGCTTTCTTCTAGATGTAGAGGATGCCCTCTTGTTACCGACACAGTCCTGGGTATAATCAGTTCATCCTTGTTTTGTCTTCTAATGTATTTATACATAGTTATTTGATCACCCCATAGCCATCTTTTTTTTTTTTTTTTTTTCAGGGTTAATAATCCCAATTTTGGGTATTCTAGTCCTCCCATTCCATGTATTAATTTAGTTGCCCTTCTTTGAACCCCCTTTAGCACTGTAACATCTTTCCTGAGCACCGGTGTCCAGAACTGTACACCGTATTCTATGTGGGGCCTGACAAGTGCCTTATGTAGTGCAAGAATAATGTTCTCATCCTTCGGCTCTATACCTCTTTTAATGCACCCCAAGACTTTATTTGCTTTAGCATCAGCTGACTGGCATTGACTGCTCCAGTTAAATCTACAGTCCTCTAGTACCCCCAGATCTTTTTCCATCTCACTTTTCCCTAACAGTGCCCCATTTAGTGTATATTGGTGACATCCGTTTCTCCTGGCCATGTGCATACCCATACATTTATCCACATTTAACTTCATTTGCAATTTTTCTGCCCAAGCCACTAGCTTATCTAGGTCTCTTTGTAGCTGTACATTGTTCCCCATTGTATTACTTATCTTGTGTATTTTTGTGTCATCTGCAAATATTGATAGTTTACTGTGCAGCCCCTCTATCAGGTCATTGATAAATATATTGAACAGAATGGGCCTAATACTGAACCCTGTGGCACCCTGCTAGCGACGATGGCCCAATCGAAGTATGAACTGTTTATTACCACCCTCTGTGTTCTATCTCTGAGCCAATTTTTTTACCCAGATACACACGTTTTCACCCAATCCGAGGTGCCTCATTTTTGTATATCAACCTATTATGTGGCACGGTGTCAAATGCTTTAGAGAAGTCCAGATATACGTGAGCAATAGACTCTCCCAGGTCCAGCCTAGAGCTTATTTCATCGTAGAAGCTAAACAGATTGGTCTGACATGATCGACTACCCCCCCCCCCTTCCCTGATGAACCCATGCTGGGGAGACGTTATTCCGTTGTTCTCCTTGAGGTATTCTACGATGGTGTCTGTCAGAAACCCCTCGACTATTTTTGCAGTTACTGAAGTGAGACTTACTGGCCTGTAGTTCCCAAGCTCTCTTTTGGACCCCTTTTTGTATATTGGAACCACATTGGCAATTGGCCAATCCAGTGGTACCACCCCGGTCTTGATAGTATCCATTAATATTAGAAATAGCGGTCTAGCTATCACATCACTTCATTCCCTTAGAACCCTTGCGTGTATTCCATCTGGGCCTGGTGATTTATGAGCGGGTTTGGCACACACACACCCTCTTTAACCAGTACCACACGATTTAAAAGGTTTGCCCCCCCCCTTCCCCATCATCTTCAATTATTTCGCCTGCATTATTTGTTAAAGGGCCAGTGCGCTCAGTGCAAATTCTTTTACTGTGAATATAATTGAAGAATAGTTTAGGGTTATTTTTGCTCTTTGGCAATCAGTCTTTCTGCCTCCTCCTTAGCAATTTTGATCTTTTCTTTGCACATTGTGTTTTTTTGTTTTTTTTCCCTGTAGGATTTTAGCGTTTCTTCGTTGCCTTCTGGTTTTAGTTGCTTTAAACGCTTTCTTTTTTTCGTTTATTGCCCCTTTTACCGTCTTATCAAGCCACAATGGTTTCCTTTTACTTGCAGTTCTTTTATTTTTAAAGGGAATGAACTGTTCACATGAGGTGATTGGGATCTTTTTGAACTTTTCCTATTTTCGCTTGGACTTTTGAAGAAGTTGTCCCAATTAATGTTATCGATAGCAGTTCTGAGCTGATCAAATTTTGCTTTACTAAAGTTTAGTTTATTTGTCGCTCCCTTATATGGCTTCTTCTTGAATGACAGCTGGAAGTTAATTATTTTGTGGTCCCTGTGATCTGGATCATATTTTCCTCCAGCAGGTTTCACGGTATTCTGTAGCTTCCTAATTGTATAGTGTGCACACATAATGAGAGAATCCAATCGGACACAAGTCATCAGCCTTGAATCTCAACCAGCTCTCTCTGAGTTATAATCCCCAGAGCCCTGATTTATTGAAACACATGATACCTGCCCTTTATGGGCGTGCAACAGATTACATCAGTAACATATACATTTTCTTATTCGCTGGGTCATATAGAATCCCCCATCTCCCTCAAGTCCAGTGTAGTGTGGACTTTGTCCCCTCAGCATGCGGTCTAGCTGAAGGAATTTCTGTGTACCTGACAAGTCATTGTTTAAGTAGTTTCTGTGTTATTTAAGAAGTTTCTGTGTGGGGGGCAGGGCTGGGGAAACATCCAAGATGAACACAAGCCATACAAATAGCACTGTGATTTAACTCTTTCCTTATGCAGCAGAGCTACACATTAGGCTGAAGTAACAAAACACACATCTTTCACCATGCCATTGTCCAGCAACTACCATAATGAAATTATGCAGTCATTAGCCTCTATAGAGTCAAATCACTACAGCTGCGTAATACTTCCAGATCATTACAAATCAATAGACATTTTACGCTGACTAATCATCATGTCTATCACAATCCCCCCTTAAAATGTCTATCCTCTAACCCTCTATCTAATTTTCACAGATCTCTGCGCATGAGCCTATCACTGGAGCGCGTTGAAGGTTCGATTTAGGGTCTTCAAGGGGGTGTAGGACTTGTCCACTCCTTCTGGGGATGCATCCAGCAAACGCATTGTGGGAGCTGCTTTTTCAGCAGCAGTTTCACAGGTCTCTCTGACACGGGATAACACAGCAGACTAGAATGGAAAAGAATATCAGTGCACATACAACAGCGACGTTCATCTGAGCCAGGATCCTTTGCCACCGCTCATCCATGGCAAGCACTGGTCCCAAAGGTTAGCTCTTTTTAGTTAGTGCGGTCAGCTTCTTAATGGCAACTGCGTCTTTACCCGCAGGTCACGTGTTGTCTGAGATGTAGGTACAAGTCTCCCCTATCATCTTACAGCCCCCCCCCCCCTTTTAGCTAAAATCATATCTAAGGCCATTCTATTTTGAAAAGTCAGTCGAGGTAGGTTCTATTGGTCGACTAGTCCCTATAAGGCATCTCTAGTGTAATTTATAAACCGCTGCTAATTATAATAAACATAATTAATCCAGTCAACATTTTATTTACCATAATGAACAGAAAAAATGGACTCGAATCCAGCTTTAACGTGGGCTCTAATTCTTTTTAAAAAACTCGTCAGGTACCCCCCTTGGCTGTCCTATAACGTCAATGTACACGTGTAGATCAAAACTACCACCAGGAGTCTCTCTTTTTGCTCTAGTGTAATGTTACAATAATAGTAGTGTGCACAGGTACGCACGGCGTGAGACTCCCTGATCTTCACCCACACCAATGTCCCTCCTGGAGATAGCCCTGAAGGTGGACAGGTCCAGGCCGCCAACACTGACCCTGTTGGATCGAGATAAAGTAACTATGGGGGGTAACCTCATTGTCCTCAATGCTGTCTGACAGGATGTGGAGGAGCATAAGGGCTTTACTAAGGCACACTCCCCTGCCCAATTACCTTCCAGGCGGGTCCTCCACCTCATGTCTCCACAAAGCCAGTAAACGTCTCCTAAGGACTGGACCTAATTCTGCATCCATTCCCCTCCTATCGTACCGTAGGAGGAGCAATACCCGTTAGTGAGTTCCCCAAAAATCTCCCTCCACCCTGCCCATTTGCCTGGCAGCTGTAGTTTCCAGGGTAGTCAGTAATACTCTCTCCGGTGCAAAACACTTAAGTAGTTAGAGTATTCCTTCTACTTCTCACAAGCAGTTTAATTAGCAGAAATGTTCGTGAAGAGACTAAGAAACCACTCTTCAGCATCTACAGGGAGATTTAGGAGGACCATCCCCGAGTGTAGTCGGGCACTACCGCACATGCAACAGTTAGACTTGTTGCTCCTGTTAGCCTTGTACCTCATCAACTCCAACCAGAGATTCTGGTCAGAGTAGCCAGTCTCTACTGTCGAGGTGTCCTCAAAAGGTAGGGTCGGCTATGATCATCATGTTCGTCAAGGTCTTTATCTTATGGCGGAGGGGGTTAATTATGGGCACGGGACTAAGTGAAGGCCTCCATTTGGGAGCATCTACCATATCCCTTGTTTTAAACTTCCCTAAGGGATCTGTCCTCCCGTACCGGTATGTCCCCAAACTGTAAGTCCCCCCGGGCTTGGATTTCCCATGGTTAGTGTAAAAACCGTATTAAAACCAAGCAACATACTAAGTTCAGCCTTCCAATACCTGCTGTCCTTATTATTCTCAAGGAGGGTTATACGACTAACTAGGGATTTCCTGCTCTTATCTTTCTTATTTAATGCACTTCGCGGTTTATAGGACCAGTCTGTTCCTGTGTTCCATCCCACTGATCCTTAATAACGGCAGTCTTCTCCCCAGACCTTATCAGTGGCGCAAACATATTGTATTCCCCGGGTATATAAGTCATATAACCAGCTGGACTGAGCTAAATCTGGCCTGCGGTGGGATTTTGCACCTAGACACGGGACCACAGCACAATAGTCGAAGGAATATGCGGCTACTTGAGTGTTGGACGAGTTATACCAGAAGGTAACCATACCCTCATATCCTTCCGACTAAGGAATCCAGTTGCCACCCTCCTCTCTCACTAGCCCTAAGCGGAGTAATGTCCTCGGTACAACTAAGACTGGTCTCCTGGATCTGAAGCTTTCTTAGAGTATGAAGCGTGGATCCAAGTCTTTCGGCTAGTTTCACAGCTGTGGCAGTAGTCAGAAGCACCTGGTAGGGACCATCAACTTGGGGCTCAAGAGGGTGCTTCCTGAGGAACTTCTTGACACACACCCAATCCCCAGGCTGCAAGATATGTGTCCCAGTGTCTGCCTCTAAGTCTGGAAGAGAACACCTATGCATAGGCTTTGGTTAGTGCTTTAACAATGGACATCACATACTTAGTCAACATATCAGATTGTAATTGTAACTACTGAGGATAGTAGCAACCTAGCCTTGGGGCTAGCCCAAACAATCTCGGATCCCCCCTGGGTTCATATCTACCACTGAATAGGGCTATTGGATGACAGTCTTTTCAAAGTAGCCCCATTTTCGGCGTCATTTTAAATATCTTGCTTTTTTTTTTTAGATTAAAAGTATTTTTTATTAAACTTTCCTTTTTTTAACATTTCTTTTATAACATTTTTGTATACAACTGGTTTCTCCCCCCCGCCCCCCCCCCCCCCCCCGAGGTCTCTCTCTCAACATTTAGTCCTTTAAATGACTTGTCCCTGTGTATTCACAGTCCATCATAAACAATAGTATCAGTTCCTGAGGTGGACATTTATTCTTTAGTCTTCATGTTGCTTGTCGTCTTTCTGTTTTCTTTTTGGTTCAGGGATAGTTGTTTTTGTTGCTTACAAGGGGCAGCCATATACCTTTTGCTCATTGTCTGGTCTCTCTCTCTCCAATCCCTCCTATCCTGTCCTACCCCATTAGACCTTTCCACTTTATTTTACAGCGTAGGAAACTTGTAATTAACTCTGTCTTGTTTAATAAACTTTATATATACCAAGTACATGCTTCTTAATGTGTAGAAATAAGAAAAAAAAAGGCATAAAGTCCCCAGTTTACAGGTGGCACCCCACACGGCTCACCATCCCACTCCCTATATGCCTGGTCCACCATCATTTGTTTGGCTCTGGGCATGTATCCATCTCAGCCATATATCCTATTTTTAGCTGGTCTTGCGTTTGGTGTATATACTCCTTTCCCACGGTAAAATTTGGTTGACCTTGTTTTTGAATTCTCCCAGCATGGGTGGTTCTTCATCTAACCATCGCTGAGCTATTGTTTTTCTAGCTATGTACAATAATCTGGATATCGCCAGTTTTTCATGGTCATCTAGCGGTAGGTCTTGTGTATATCCCAGAATGCACACGTATGGTGTAAAGTCCATACGTATGCCAAATGCCGCGTTTATTGCATTTCTTACTTTCACCCAATATCTATGTAATTTCGGACATCTCCATAGCATGTGGATTAGGTCCGCCGTGTGGGTTTTGCACCTTACACATATCGGAGAGGTTCTTATTCCTATATTGTACAAGAAGGCCGGAGTGCGGTACACTCTGTGAATTAGGAATATTTGCGAGACTCTGTGTGACTCGCTCAGAGATATCTTAGGTGTCATTTGTAGGATTTCCTCCCAGTGCGACTCCTCACAGGGCCCTATGTCTGCTTCCCATTTTGCTTTTGTTGGTATCGGGTTGCGTGCGTTAACCGTGTCTTGTATGTGGGAGTATAATACAGATATTTTCCCCGCTGTGGTGGTGGCATTCCCTATTATGTCCGCTACTATATTTGTTGTCACTGTTATTTACTCCGAGTTTTTTTCCGCTTGTATGGCGTGTCTCAGCTGTAGATATTTGTAAAAGTCACTATTGGGAATGTCATAGTTCTGTCTTAGCTGCTCAAGGGTTTTCAGCTCTCCCCCCTCCAGTATCTGGGCCATTCTCCTAACTCCCCTGTCTTTCCACCCTTGGAAACCTTGTAGCTTATTGATTTCTGGTAGGTATGGGTTATTCCATATGGGGGTATGCTGTGTGCAGCTTTTTATATCAAGCATGTTTCTGGTCTTTCACCATACTTTGTGTCAGTGATAACGTGGGAGCATTTTGACCGTTTTTTTAAAACGCTCCGCACTCCAGAGTTTCGAACAGGTGCGACCCGGTAAAAAGATTTTTAAGGATTCTGAAACTGGCGTCTTGTGTTTCCTCTGTCTCCCATCCCCTGGGATGTTGCAGCTGGGAGGCCATGAAGTATGAGAACGGGTTGGGCAAGGCTAGTCCGCCCTTTTCCTTTGGATTGTATAGTAGTTCCAGTTTTATCCTAGGTGCCTTCCCTCCCCATATGAGTTCTCTAAACAGTCCCTTGGCCTTGTGGAAGAATTTTTGTGTTATCCAGTGCGGGGAGTTGTGTATTAGATATAGCAATTGTGGCATCCATATCATTTTTATAAGGTTCACTCTTCCTATGATTGTCATGGGTAGTTTGCGCCATATGTGGAGTTTTTGTTTCCATTTTTCCATAAGTGGTTCTAGGTTTATTTTCCTGTACTCACGAACCTTTTTCGTAATTTTAACTCCCAGATATTTAATTGTTGGGGGTGCATTTCAGGGTTATTTCTCTATTAGCGATTTGCATTTCTGGGGTGTCTATTGGTAGTATTTCGGATTTAGTCCAATTGATGGTGAGTCCCGAGAATGCTCCGAATTCTTTTATTACGTGCATCGTAGTTTTCAGAGATTTTTCCCCATCCCCTAGGAATAGTAGCATGTCATCCGCATACAAGGCGATTTTCTCCTCCATATTTCCATGTCATACTTGTAGTATCTTTGTTTAGGGCAAAGTATTCCTCTACTGTTTTCACGTTTTCCTTGTTTAATATGTTTAGCCAATGCAGGTTCAAGTTCCATCTCTTTTGGGAATGACTATCCATGTTACTGTGCTGTAGGTCCAGTCGTAGTATGTAATGGTCAGATAGAATACCTACCAAGAGTTATATCAAGGTTATATCCCTGTATATCTGAATATTCCCCACTGCTAGGTCTATTCTAGATAAACATTGATGTGTAGTTGAGTAAAAGGAGTATTGATTATGTGTGGGGTACCGTGTTCTCCATATATCTATCAATGATATTTCATTTATTAATTTACCTAGTGATGTCAGGTCCCTTTCTTTGTTTACGTTTCCTGCTCGTAGTCTGTCCTGTGTAGGGTTAATGTCCGAATTAAAGTCACCTATTATAAGGACTGGGATGTCCGGTTTATCTGCTATGAATCCTATTGCCGCATTATCATGTTATTATATGGTGGCGGGATGTATACTGAAGCTATAATGCATGTGTAATTGTAGATTCTACAGTGTAGGCATATAAAGCAGCCTTCTGGATCGATTTTTCGTGATAGGCATTTAAACGGTATGTTTCTGTGTACCACTATGCTGACCCCCCTGGAATACCTCGTGTGTGTGGAGTGGAAGCTCTGTCCCATCCCCCCTACTTTAAGCGTGTCTGTGTTTTTCTTTTGATAGATGTGTCTCCTGCAAATAAATAATAGCCGGACCTTGCTCCTTGATGGCTTGTAATATTGCTGATCGTTTTGTCTGGTCACTCATACCTCTCACATTCCACGAGACAATCCTGACCATACTACTCATTTTCCTTATTTTTTACCTTCCTCAGGGTTACTATTTTCTGAGCGTTACCACCCCCCTTTTTGTTTTTGTTAGTGAGTCGCACTGGGAGGGTCCATATCTCTGTATGTGTCTCGCCCGCATCACTCCATGTATGTGTATATGTACTACTGTCAGTTCTCAGCAATGGGTCTCTCCAGTGAGGTTTTGGTCTAGCCCCCCGCATCCACCAATACATACATTTATCCACCTTTACTGTGCACCTTTTCGTTATTTGCAATACACTTCATTTGTACAGTTACATTAACATTTCTTCCCCTTATCCCACCCTGAACCATTTTTCTATCGTATAACCTTATCCCTTCTATCTGTAACTTGTTTAACATTTCCCAAATATACGAGAGAGAGACCAAACCACAAACATCCCCAACATATAACTCACTGATCCGTTGTCTTCCCATCGGATCGGGGTACCAGTCCTCCATTCTCCTTCACGATGCATCCTGTCGTCCCAGGAGCTCCTTTCAGAGATTTTCGGTTCCCTTTGGATAAACGTTTCTTTGGGTGTTGCTTCTTCATGGTGACTTATGCGGCGATCTTCCCCACCGGATTTGTTCTTCATTGTGATCTATCCAGACACTTGCATCTTTTGGGTTTTCAAAGAATTGTCGTACCCAGCGCCGCCACTCTGTTTGGCTGGGTACAACATTCCATAGGGCACTTGTAAGTTTCGCAATCGCCTTTTATTTCTATAAATGTTGCGTGCTTCTTTTGTATTTCCATAGAAAAGTCTGGGGGAAAAAGGAGACTTTCGCGCTATTAAATTGAATTTCACCCTTTTCGCGGGCCTTTTGGAGTATGATGTCTCGGTCTCTGTAGTGCAGTATTTTGATGAGTATCGGCCTAGCGGGAGCCCCCGGGGGGAGGGGTCGTGTAGGTATACGGTGGGCTCTTTCGATTGCAAACATCGTAGTTAAGGTGTTTCTTCCAAACAGTTTGGGCAGCCATGTTTCAAAAAATTCTGCTCGGTTTCTTCCTTCCGCCTTTTCTGGGAGGCCCACAATCTGCACGTTGTTCCTTCTTGACCTATTTTCTAGGTCGTCTACTTTGTTCTGTAGATATTGTATGTCATGCAGGTTTTTTTCCCACATCACGTTGCATTGGCTGTATTACGTCTTCTATGTCGCTTATACGTTCGGTTTCTGTCAGACGCTCTGATATTTTTCGCACATCTTGCCGTACCAGGTTTACATTACTTTGCATCGAACCCATTTGCATGTTAAGGTTGCTCAGTGATGCGTTGCATTTGGTAATTTCACTGAAGATTTCTTTCAGCGTAGGTTTTCTGATGCTCCTTTCGTCTTCTCGTCTTTGGTCTTTTTTGGCAGCATCGTCTGTACTTTGGAAGGCATCCCATGTACAGCTATCTGGTGTGCTTGCGTAATTTGCGCTGTGTGTGCGGTTGTCTGGGTTGCTTGCACTGTGTATGCTGTCTCTCTCACGATATTCGGCTGTATTGGCATTATTTGCGCCATCTTTTTGGTGGTTAGGGCTGCCTGCACGACTTATGGCTTCTTGCTTGTTAGCAGAGCCTTGCACAGTGTGTGAGCTGCTTTGTTTGTCTTTGCTGTGCTTGTCAGGGTCTGTTAATGTGCTTGTTTTGTCTGCCCCTTCCTTGCTTCTCTCACTTTCTGTGTATATTGTACATGTGGCTTCTTCCTCCCCTCCTGTTCCTGCCATTTGATTATTTCTTTGTGGGCTCCCCTACATCTCCCCTCCGCTGTTTAGGGCTTATGGATTCCTCTTTTCTGCCCCCCTCCTCCCTGGCATACCTCGCCAGTTTGCGTGCCGTGTCTGCACTGCTTGTGCTGGGGCGCGGGATGAGCGTTCTCGGCTCCCTCCCGCCGGCGCCATCTTGTTTCTGCCGGCCGCCGACTTCTCCTTGCCGCGCACCATCTTCTCCTCTGGTGCCCGTTTCACCTCCGGTGCTTTCTGCTGTGCCTCCGCTCCTTGTTTCAGTTTTTGGGTCCCGTTTTCAGGATGTATTTGGCGGTTTTTGCGGGAGCTACTCTGAGATGCGACTGTCTACATCTCCGGCCAGGCTCCACCCCCATCTTGCTTTTTAGCGTGCCACTAAGTCTCTGCACCTTTCCATTACTCTAAGGGTGGTAGAGTGTGTAAAAGGCCTGGGATACACCCAGAGCAGACATGACATGTTACATTCACCTGCGAAGTTTGTACCTCTGTCTGACTCTGAATCACTTCTACCCCATATTCACAGTTTACCTCATTCATGAGCTTCTTTGCGGTTACCTACTTGTTTGCCTTAGTAACAGAGTCGGCCTCCAACCTGCAAAGACATCATCATTAAAAAGCACATATTCATACTTCCCAACAAGTGGGAGCTGAATGTAGTCAATTTGCAATCCCTGAAATGGGTAGAGCGGTCCCGGCAAGTGTGATGTGGCAAATGTACTTCGCATAGATCATGCTAAACTGGACAAATGATGCAGCAGCTACAGAGAACCCAGGAGTCGCCCGTCCTCTTTCAAGCGTCGACGTCATTGCTGCTTCACTAGGTGGGTCTTTCCGTGCGTCAGCTGAGCCATCATGGGATACAGGAACTGTGGTGGGCAAGTGCTGTTGACTGTTTACCATACACGGTCCTGTTTCTGCTGCTCCCATATTAGTCCATTTATCCTTTCCTTCCTTGCTGGCTTGTAACTGTAAAGGCTTTAGCATATCAAAGTCCAAATTTTGTCAATGTCCAAAGTTTTTGCCACTGACTCATGCTGTCAGTATCTTTCTTCCACGGCTTGAGGGCCGCTGCCTTTGCTGTGCTGTCGGCGAGGGTGTCGTCTCTCGCTTCTCCAGTGTAGAAATCGGTGTGAGCACTCAAATTTGTAAGGTAGAAGTAGGGCCTCCGTGAGACTCTGCAGCGCTGCACCATTCTCAATTGGTTGTCCTGCTAAGGTGAAAAACTGTCTGGTCTTCCATATTGGGCCGTAATCATGAGCTATGCCAGAGGCATACCAGGAGTCAGTGTAAAGGGTTGCCGTCTTAGGTTTCGCCACTCGCCTCAGTGAGGGCCTTCAATTCCACTTCTTGTGCTGAGACAGGCGGAGGCAGAACTTCTGCTTCTAGGACATCTTGTTGTGTGACCACTGCATATCCGATGTGGAGTCATCAATCCTCACCCTGGTACCATCTGCAAAAAGCTCAACATATGCATTGTCAACAGAGGTTCCGGTAACTGTTTGCATACCTGCAGTTTCTTACTGTATCAGTACTAAATAATCATGTTGATGTTCTATTTCACATGGATCAGAATCTTGTAGCACAAAATCATCTATTTCCTTTTTATCTTTATTTATTTATTTAAAAAACCCAATAGCTGATCTACAACACCTAGATCACCTATGATCTAGATCACCTATGCCTCCCCCCTTTTGAACCGGAATACTCAATGGAAAAAAGAGTTCAAACTAGTACCACGTTAAAAAAGGAAACCAAGAGGCACAAAAACAAGCACTTTGTAGGTCAAGGTGACATTGTATGCAGCAAAGTCTGAGCGAAAATATCCTTTAGATTTTTTTTTTTTTTCAGGTCGCAATTAGCATTTCTAACACAAGGGGGCGCAACACAAGCAAAATTTACTGTCACCCAGTGAAATAGCATTAAGGGAATTTCAATGTTTAACTTTCACTCTCCTGTCGGAATATAATGATAGCTTCAGTGTAGACTGACACTAGAATATACAAAGACTTAAGGAAAATAACACGGATGAATTGACATCCTACTCGGAGCAATTCAGTCCCTCTTTCTCACATAAAAACCAAAATTACGTTATCAAATTGCGTGAAAAAGTTTGCTGGGTGACTATAGGGAAATTATTCCATCTGTAGGAGCCTTCCTTAACATCATCTGTCTGAACATCCATTGGAGAAGCAGGCAGCGGAAAACAGCCCCTGGGAACACACCATGAGAGGGCGTCCCCTGCTCATGGGTCCCTGTCCCCTGTCCCCCATGCATCAACTCCAATCTTCTATACACTATAAACCAGCTTAGTCATCTACTATGTCCTAAGCTGCATCTTCACAAAGAACAAAGGTTTGTTTCCCTGAACTTATCACACATCCAAGGTGGCCACATTTTGGAGTGTAACAAAGTCTGATCAAACAAGACCTTACTTCAGACAATCATGATGTTGGCATTGGATACAGTGGCATGGGGTAATGTAGGCCTCCCAAGTGCAGCAAGATGGCCACCAGAGGCAGAAAGGGGTGGAGCTACAAATCTCCCAGGTGAGGCAAGATGGCTGCTGGAGGAAGGGGCGGGGCTTAGTCATGTCCCGGATTGGAATGGCCGGAAGTAACATCACACATCCTGAAAGTGAGCACATGGGGGGAAGTAATTTCAGGGTGGGGGCAGGACTCACCACACTTGCTGCAGAGTCACACTATGTGGGGGTTTTAAAACATTGCAAGTGCGGCCGCCATTATAGGGATGGGCTATAGTCAACACAAAGGCATTACATTGTTCATGATACAGGCAATTCACATCCCCCACTACACTCTTTCCTCCTCCCCTCACCCAATTCTGCTTGTGAATCCCTTTCCTATATTGCATAACCTCCTAGCAATCTAAAGCACCTTTTCTGTCTCCTGGGCTTCCTGCTCATCTTCTCAAAACTTTCTGCAGTCTGTCTTACAGCATTTCTTTCTTTCAACAACTTTCCTGATCCTTTTCTTTGTAAAACATTTCAACATGTTTTGCATATTCCAAAACATCCTGCACTGATCCCGTATTCTATTCTGCCTGCTTATTCTATCCTATTTGAAATTTCTGGACACAGTAAAACTCTTTTACCAAATTCCACCCATCTTTTCTTATATCCCTCGCAAATCACAATGCACATTAATTCTATAACACCGAACAGACGGGATTACTGGAAAATACTCAACGGCTCAAGGTATAGATCTCCCCTACCTTTGCAACAGCCCACCCTCTACTAGTAATCCCCAACAGCACTCCCTGCACACAGTCTGGACAGGACATTTAGCTATACACAGAGACTGACGATTATATTCAGTGATAAAGACCTCAACAATATCCGGAGACTTCAGCCGTCACACCACGGCTATAATTCCTGCGTATCCCTTTTCACATATGAGAACATAACACGCTCGATCATACCGGTGAATATTCGTTTTTTAAATCTACCTGACCTCACACTATTACCTAGTAGTGTGCACCCCTCGGGCATGCGCCCTCAAAGCGTATAGGAACACAGACTATGTCCTGCTATACACTCAAGTCTGCCTGTCTACGCACATTAACCCTCACAGAATTTGTCTCTTGGTCTTGTATACACAATCTTTAACCGTCTCAGACACAATATTCACAGCATACAGAATACCCCTAGACAGGTTACACGGTGATAATCGGGTAGACAGAACTATATTACCTGCCTTTCAGTGATTTATTACTCTGGCTCTAGAGGTAGACAGATAAACCGACAAGTCATCACACAGGTAGATTAACATAAAGCAATCTTACCGTGTTCTGTAGATTTTCGGGCCCATGAGTTCTGCGTGTTATCTGCCAGTCTCTGTATCTTTCCAGAATTAAAAAAAAAAATCACACATCTACCCGCCCACCCAGGGACGCCAATTGATCTGGATCATATTTTCCTCCTTCAGGTTTCACGGTATTCTGTAGCTTCCTAATTGTATAGTGTGCACACATAATGAAAGAATCCAATCGGACACAAGTCATCAGCCTTGAATCTCAACCAGCTCTCTCTGAGTTATAATCCCCAGAGCCCTGATTTATTGAAACACATGATACCTGCCCTTTATGGGCGTGCAACAGATTACATCAGTAACATATACATTTTCTTATTCGCTAGGTCATATAGAATCCCCCACCTCCCTCAAGTCCAGTGTAGTGTGGACTTTGTCCCCTCAGCATGCGGTCTAGCTGAAGGAATTTCTGTGTACGTGACAAGTTATTGTTTAAGTAGTTTCTGTGTTATTTAAGAAGTTTCTGTGTGGGGGGCAGGACTGGGGAAACATCCAAGATGAACACAAGCAATACAAATAGCACTGTGATTTAACTCTTTCCTTATGCAGCAGAGCTACACATTAGGCTGAAGTAACAAAACACACATCTTTCACCATGCCATTGTCCAGCAACTACCATAATGAAATTATGCAGTCCTTAGCCTCTATAGAGTCAAATCACTACAGCTGCGTAATACTTCCAGTTCATTACAAATCAATAGACATTTTACGCTGACTAATCATCATGTCTATCACACCTGTTCCTCAAGTGCCCCTCAACCTGTACTCCCATTATTCGGTCCGGTTTGTTCGTACAAAGTCCAGAGTGGCCCTCCCTCTAGTAGGTTCCTGTACCAATTGAGTAAGGTAGTTAACGTTAATTGTTCTCAAGAAATTATCACCCCTGTGAGATTTGCAGGTCTTATCCCATATTATATCTGGATAATTAAAGTCCCCCGTGAAAATTACTTCGTTGTGGTTTGACACTCTTCTATCTGCGTCAATAGTAATGTTTCAGTTTCTTCTGTTGCTTTTGGTGGCCTATAGAAAACCCCTTTTCAGGATTTGGGCTTTTTTTTTCTGCCTGTATTTCTACCCACAGAGATTCCACGTGTTCATCTCCTGCCCCTATATCTTCCCGTAGCCTCGGCATGAAGTACGATTTAATGTACAGTCATACCCCTCCCCTTTCTGTTCCCCACAGTCTCTTCTAAAGAGATTGTAACCTTGTAAATTCATTGCCCAATCGCACTTATCAAACCATGTTTCCGTTATTCCAACTCTATCTTAGTTTTCATCTGTCATTCTTGCTTCAAGCTCACCTACTTTGCCGATCAGACTTCTTGCATTCATAGCCATACAATTTATAGTTGTTTTTGTTTAACTTCATTTTGCTACTAGTGCTACTATTGCCTGTTCTAACTGTACTAACCCCACCCCCTGCTTGCCCCCCATTCCCATTACTTAGACCCAGGTCGCAAGCTATACTGACTACCCTTGTTTCTTTTTGGGTTGTGCCAATTCAGGATCAGCCTCTCTGGTTCTCTTCCCTCTTCCCCTCCTTCTATAGATCACCCAGCTGGCTGCTTGCTCCCATGCTCTTCCGTACTACCGTCCGCCCCTGCCTCTCTCCCAGTGAGCATCTGTTCAGTGAGCACCAAACTCCTTTCTATGTTGTCAATGGATCACAGTGTTGTAAGTCACTCATTTAGATCCAGGATTTGGGCTTCTAAACGTGCGATGAGCATGGATCTTGCGCAACAGTATGCATCCTCGATCGGCTGATCAAGGACCGCATACATAGCACAAGTAGCACACTGAATGACCTTGTCAGGCATGGAGCTCTTTCTAATGGGGATCTACAATTTACTTGTGGAAGTAGGGAAGTGAAGATAGACTTGCTCACACCCCAAACGCGCTGAGCCCCAGGGTTCCGTGCCCCGTCCCGGAAGTTATGTCCGTGTCCCCGTCCTGCCCGCGATGTTTAGTAATGCGCAGTTCAGGATGTACTTATGTTGTACTGACTGATGCAGCTTCTTTGCCCCGCAGATCAGGAGCAAACGGCCGAGGACATCACGGCGGGGGGAGACGGATATGCCCAGAAGGGGCAGGTATGTGCACCCACCCTGGCAGCAACAGCCCCACCCGCCCCCTCGTTCATTCGTTCCCAGGAGGAGGGTGTGGGGGATTGGTTTGTCTCTGCTCTGCGGCTCCCACCCCTTACTTGCCAACCCACCCACCCCTTTTACTCTCGACTGCCCACTTGGAGCTGGCTCCAGAAACCTATCCTCCTGCCCTGCTGCTGTCCCTCCAGTTCTCTGCTGCTCCTGACATGCGGATGGATGTACCCTGGCTGTGAATGGGTTAATGAGCATGTTTTGGATGTGATTATAGAAGCAAATCTGTATAGCGCCACCCTATAGCGTAATGATGTTCGTGCTGTCTTTACATGCCCCGTGAATGGACTGGTTTATTCTGAGCTCGCTGACATGTGAGATGGTTCCTTGTTGACCAACGGCCGGTATATTTACCGAGCCGTCTTTTGACGTGAATGACTTATTATATGGCTGGGGAGTCATGTGACAGCCGCATAATCTTCTATTTCAGAACGTTCTATGTTAGAACCTTCAGGATGTTGCACATTTTTGCTTGTGCTGTCACAGTTCTAGCCTTCACCGGTTTGCCTGATTTCATTAGAAGATTGTTAAATAATCAGATGGCAAATAGAGTATTCTGTGTGAGGGAGCGCGGAAGGTTTAACCTGCTTGTGTGCGGGAGGCTTTAAAGGGCCACTCTGGTGTTTTTCTCCAATTTCTTCATGGTGTAGCTTTTTGCCCCTAGTATATATGAGAGCTAGTGTTTTATCTCAGTTAGGCCGGGCTCACAGCCGCAATCCGACCAGGTCGTGTGAGCCACGGCCAGTGACCCTGCATACTTCATTAAACTGTATTGCTGCGGCTCGCAGGTGGTCATGCGCAGTGCGTTGTATTTCCCGCGACGCAATGTCAATTGCGCATGGGCTGCAGGTTGGACACCTCCATTGACTTAAATGGAGGTCGTCCGCATGGATCCGGTGGCACATTAGAGCATGCTGCAATCTTCTTTCCGCTTGCATAATAAGCAGTTCGTATCAAAAAGTGTGAAGGAAGAAACATAGAAGGATATGTCTTTCAAATGCCTGCATTTTTTATCGCAGATCAGCGTGAACGGCGATTGCATAATCTGCAATATAAATCCGGCCATGTGAGACCAGCCTTAGTTAGTTATTCTTTTCTATCTGAAACTCCTGGCATATTTTCTTCTCAGATGGTCATGTGATCTCAGATATTTGGGGTTATGCTGTCTGAAATTAGTTCACTTCAGGGCTGTTGCATGAATCCTGAAACTGTCTGCAGGGGGCGACAGAATCTCCTATCACAGATGCAAATGAGGACTGCACCAGTCTAAACAGGCTGCCTGAGCGACCTGGTGATATCACCATCTCGTTCCATCTGACAGACAAGAATTGTGAGATTCTTGGCCTGTGTATAAGGCTCGTTAGTCGTGGAGTATAAGCTTTCCTCTGAAACAATGCTGTTCCCCAAATGTCAAGCTAAATCTTCTGGGGTGCTATGTTAATCATCTTCCAGTAGTTTGGCCGGGTGCTGTATTAAACAGTCCTGAGTAAAAGCCCATTTAGACACAACGATAATTGCAAATGTCTAGAGATGAGCGAGCGTACTTGGAAAAGCACTACTCGTTCGAGTAATTTGCTTTATCCGAGTATCGCTGTGCTCGTCCCTGAAGATTCGGGTGCCGGCGGGGAGCTGCAGGGGAGAGCGGGGAGGAACGAAGAGGAGATCTTTCTCTCCCTCTCTCCCCTGCTCCCCGCTGCGACTCGCCTGTCAGCTGCAGCGGCACCCGAATCTTCAGGGACGAGCACAGCGATACTCGGATAAAGCAAATTACTCGAGCGAGTAGTGCTTTTCCGAGTACGCTCGCTCATCTCTACAAATGTTGCTCAAGGGACTTTTGAGCGATCGTCGTTGTGTCCTTTTACAGCGCAAGATGACCGCTCAAGATGAGTGATCACCTTGTGCTGCCAGCGGAGAATGCAGAGAACAAGCGAGGTGTCCCCGCTTGTCTTCTGCATCTAGATGTTTTCTGCACAGAGAGCCCGGCTGTTATACAGCTGAGCGCCTCGTGTCAGGTATGGAGAACACAGCTGGACTGCTCTGTTCTTCGTACCGAGCCTGTTATCAGGGACGGGATACAGCTAAACAATAGTATCAGCTGTATCCCGCTGTGAATCCCAGTTAAGGCTCATCGGCATCTTTCAGCACGCTGAAAGACAACAATGAGAGACGGCTTAACGAAATCTGCATTATGGGCGCACATTTACACACGATTATCGCTCAAAAGACGGCTTTTCAGCGATAATCGCTGTGTCTAAATGGGCGTTAAGTCGCAACCAATTGTTGGTAATGTCACTTTGTTTGTTGCAATGTGTGTGCACACCGACCTGGCATCTGTACAGTTAATGGGATCTGCCGGCTATAAGGCAAGGCTGGCACTGCGTCTACTTAATGCACACGAGCCTTGATGAATGTCTTGTGCTAGGCACACAGCAGACAGTCACCGCTGGCATACAGTGACCACTTGCCCTATCAGCATGTGTACACAGAGGTCAGCTTGTCTGGGTGGGATAGGTAGGACCCTCATTATCTCAAATCTGTACTACAGGATACCTTCACATAGGACAACTGACCGCTTCACTCCTGCTGTGATACTTCAGGGGGCGCTCCGATGTCTGATGCCGCCACCACCACCCACTGTAGCTTTCTGAATACTAAACTAGAGGCTAATATAAAGGGTAACAAGCATGAATCTGACTGCCTAGTCCTGTGCTTACAACACTTGGCACTGAAGCACCTTGAACCTGCTTCCTGTTAGTTCTAGATGAGACAAATGGCATCCGATCATCTGTCATCCCCTAACATGGGCTGCAGTTCTGTGTGCTGCCTGTGACACGCGTGCTGCTGGACGGTACAGTTTGTAGCCTCTCCTGTGCCTTAGATCTCCATCTGTGGCTCTCGAGAATCCTGCTCACCATTTGTAGTCTCTGTGATTGTGATGCCTGGGCATGTAGATACCGGACCTACAGGCCGTATTAGAGGTTGCATGGGAGAAAACTGACATCTGTATGACGCGGTTTTCCTTTAATTTTCCATGCAGCAGGAGGAAAGTGAGCGGGTATCACTGGGAGAAATAAGCGGCTTAGTTTTTAGCCGTCTTAGTAGGATTTTTTTTTTTTAATGATGGGTCCGCCATCTTGCCTGATCTGCAGTTGAAAGATTTGTTATGCAGCAGCCGCATTGCTATAATGGTTTAGCGTATGCAGGCAGAGCGCACTAGAGATCTCTTCCGGCTGCCCGCCTCCATTCACTGAGCAGGCAGTCACTTGTAGATTAACGACTGTTTACACTAAGCAAGAAGTCGCTCAGTAGTTGCTACCGTTCAGTGAGCTGACACACAGTGACTAGCGACTTATCCCCGACTTCTCGCTCAGTACCCTGTCCGGTTCCGTGTTTTATATGGGTTGACTAGTTTTAAAATTTGCTCTTTTTTGAGGATAGTTGGGCCTGGTAAAAGTGCCCTTATTCAGTTGTGGACAGGGCTCTGGAGTTCATTAGCCAAACCTCCAACTTCTTAGTTTTCCCGGACTCCTAACTCCTGATTCAGACTTCTTCATATGACTTATGTTTAGGTGATTAATTTACTGTGTTAAAATAGTAAGATCAGGCTTTTCATCCCCATTATGATGCAATAAGCTACATCCTATATTCCACTTCTTAGTTATCAATGTAGTTAATAAATAGATTAGATGAATACAATGTATGTTTACAGGTTAGTTCAACACTTTTTCCTAGGTTCCTATGAAAGGAAATACGCAACACATTATGCATTGAGTCAATTCTATCATATTGATAGTGCTAATAATATCTAATTTTAATTTTTAAGCTACAGTTGGTTCCTTTCTACCAGATTGCATCAGAATAAGACTCTATAGCCCTTGGGGTGTGCAGGGATGCAGTAGTGTGTTTCTTTTTCCCCCGTGCGTATTATAAACAATAAATATAGGGGAGTGTGACTGGATCAATGAAAATCAATGTACTTTCATTGTGTCCATCCATCGGGTATTCTGTGCACTGACCCCGCACGTGTAATACGCAATAATGTTATGCTCGTGTTGTTCTGGATTATGATTTTCTCCAGCAGGCTTTGGGGTATTTTGCCGCTTCCGAATTGTATCGTGTGCACACATCATCGACCAGAATCAGACACAAATGCTGGTCTAAAACCGTGAGAGTCTCTACAATGTGTAGAGGCTCAAGCCTTTTATTATAACACATGACAACCGCCCTTCAATGGGCGTGCAACAGATTACATCAGTAACATATAAGATTCTCATTTGTCGGATCATATAGAATCTCCCACCTCTCTGCCCACCCTTCCTCACGTCCGCCATAGTGTGGACTTTGTCTTCTTTAGCATGCAGACAGCCTTAAGGAATTCTGTGTAGTTGACAAATCATTGTTTAACTAGCTTGCGTGAGGAGTGGAAGGGGGCCTAGGTAAACACTCAGTATTGAACACAGGATATACACAACACTATGGCCCTTAACTCTTAGAGGCTTCTTGTGTAACTTCTATGTACTTAGCTAACATTAACATCATACATCCATTGTCTAGCAAATACCATGATTAGATTGTGTGTGTGTCCTTTAAACTCCTCAGAGCTAAAAGTCATTACAATAGCAAAATACATTTACGTTATACAAATCGATAGACATTTTATACCAAATAATCATCATGTCTATCACAATCCCCCCTTAAAATGTCTATCCTCTAATTCTCTATCTAATTTTCACAGTTCTCTGCGCATGAGCCTATAACTGGAGCACGTTGAAGGTTCGTTTTAGAGTCTTCAAGGGGGTGTAGGACTTGTCCACTCCTTCTGGGGATGCATTCAGCAAACTCATGGTGGGAGCGGCTTTTCCAGCATCAGTTTCACAGGTCTCTCTGACACAGGGGATAACACAGCAGACTAGAACAGAAAGGGTAAGCATCAGTTCACATACAACAGCGATGCCCGTCTGTGCCAGGATCCTTTACCACCCGCTCATCCATGGCGAGTGCTGGTCCCAAAAGTTAGCTCTTTTTAGTTAGTGCGGTCAGCTTCTTAATGACAACTGCGTCTTTACCCGCGGGTCACGTGTCGTCTAGGATGTAGGTACAACAAGTCTCCCCTATCATCTTTACAGACACTCCCCTTTTTAGCTAAAGTCATATCTAAGGTCATTCTATTTTTAAAAAAGTCATAGTCGAAGTAGGTCCTATTGGTCGACTAGTCCCTATAAGGCGTCTCTAGTATAATTTATAAACCACTGCTAACTATAATAAACATAATTAATCCAATCAACGTTTATTTACCATAATGACCAGGAAAATGGACTTGATTCTAGTTTTAACTTGGTCTCTAATTTTTAAAACTTGTCAGGTACCCCCCTTGGCTATCCTATGATGTCAATGTATACGTTTTGATCAAAACTACCACCAGGGGTCTCTCTTCTCGCTCTAGTATAATGTTACAATACTAGTAGCGTGCACAGGTACGCACGGCGTGGGACTCCCTAATCTTCACCCACACCAATGTCCCTCCTGGAGATAGTCCTAATGGTGAACACGTCCAGGTCGCCTCACCCTGACCCTACACTACCTAGTGACAAGACTGGAAGGAACCGCCGTACCTATGCGGAAAACAAGGATAGACCAGCATGACAGGATAACCACAAAACACAGACTGAGTTGGATCGAGATAAATTAACTATTGGGGGTAACCTCATTATCCTCAATGCTGTCCGACAGGATGTGGAGGAGCATAAGGGCTTTACTAAGGCACACTCCCCTGTCCAATTACCCTCCAGGCGGGTCCTCTACCTCATGTCACTACAAAGCCAGTAAACGTCTCCTAAGGACTGAACCTGATTCTGTGTCCATTCCCCTCCTATCGTACCGTAGGAGGAGCAATACCCGTTGGTGAGTTCCCCAAAAATCTCCCTCCACCCTGCCTATTTGCCCGGCAGGTGTAGTTTCCAGGGTAGTCAGTAACACTCTCTCCGGTGCAAAACACTTAAGTAGTTATAGAGTATTCCTTCTTCCATTTCTCACGGACAGTGTAATTAGCGGAAATGTTCGTGAAGAGACTAATAAACCACTCTTCAGCATCTACAGGGAGATTTAGGGGGACCATCCCCGAGTGTGGTCGGGCACTACCGCACACGCAACAGTTAGACTTCTTGCTCCTGTTAGCATTGTACCTCATCAACTCCAACCAGAGATTCTGGTCAGAGTAGCCAGTCGCTACTGTCAAGGTGTCCTCAAAGGTAGGGTCGGCTATGATCATCATGTTCGTCAAGGTCTTTATCTTACGGCGGAGGGGGTTAATTATGGGCACGGGACTAAGTGAAGGCTTCCATTCGGCTGCATCTACCATACCCCTTATTTTAAACTTCCCTAAGGGATCTGTCCTCCCGTACCGGTATGTCCCCAGACTATAAGTCTCCCCGTCCCCCGGGCTTGGATCTCCCATGGTTAATGTAAAAACCGCATTAAAACCAAGCAACATACTAAGTTCAGCCTTCCAATACCTGCTGTCCTTATTATTCTCAAGGAGGGTTATACGACTAATTAGGGATTTCCCGCTCCTATCTTTCTTATTTAAGGCACTTCGCGGTTTATAGGACTAGTCTGTTCCTGCGTTACATCCCACTAATCCCCAATAACGGCAGTCTTCTCCCCAGACGTTATCAGTGGCGCAAACATATTGTATTCCCCGGGTATATAAGTCATATAACCAGCTGGACTGAGCTAAATCTGGCCTGCGGTGGGATCTTGCGCCTAGACACGGGACCACAGTACAATAGTCGAAGGAATATGCGGCTACTTGAGCATTGGACGAGTTATACTAGAAGGTAACCATACCCTCATATTCTTCCGACTAAGGATTCCAGTTGCTACCCTCCTCTCTCACTAGCCCTAACCAGAGTAATGTCTTTGGCACAACTAAGACTGGTCTCCCGGATCTGAAGCTTTCTTACAGTATGAAGCATAGATCCATGTAAGTCTTTCGGCTAGTTTCACAGCTGTGGCAGTAGTCAGAAGCACCTGGTAGGGGCCATCAAATCAGGGTTCATGAGGGTGCTTCCTGGGGAACTTCTTGACGCACACCCAATCCCCAGGCTGCAAGATATGTGTCCCAGTGTCTGCCTCTGAGTCTGGAAGAGAACACCTGTGCATAGGCTTTGGTTAGTTCTTTAACAACGGAAATCACATACTCAGTCAACACATCAGATTGTAATTGTAACTACTGAGGATAGTAACAACCTAGCCTTGGGGCTAGCCCAAACAATCTCGTAGGGAGATAATGTATAATCCCCCCTGGGTTCATATCTAACACTGTATAAGGCTATTGGATGACAGTCTTTCCAAAGTGGCGTCATTTTTAAGTATCTTACTTTTTAGCGTGCCACTACGTCTCTCCACCTTTCCACTACTCTAAAGATGGTAGAGTATGTAAAAGGCCTGGGATACACCCAGAGCAGACATGACATGTTACATTCACCTGCGAAGTTTATACCTCTGTCTGACTCTGAATCACTTCTGGTACCCCATATTCACAGTTTACCTCGTTCATGAGCTTCTTTGCGGTTACCTACTTGTTTGCCTTGGTGACAGGGTCGGCCTCCAACCTGCAAAGACATCAACAACAACATGCACGTATTCATACTTCCCAACAAGTGGGAGCTGAACGTAGTCAATTTGCAATCCCTGAAATGGGTAGAGTGGTCCCGGCAAGTGTGATGTGGCAAATTTACTTCTGCCCTGACTCACCTATGGCATAGATCATGCTAAACCGGACAAATGATGCAGCAGCTACAGAGAACCCAGAAGTCGCCCATCGTCTTTCAAGCGTCGTCGTCATTGCTGGTTTACTAGGTGGGTCTTTCCGTCCATCAGCTGGGCCATCATGGGATACAGGAACTGTGGTGGGCAAGTGCTGTTGACTGTTCACCACACGCTGTCCTGTTTCTGCTGCTCCCATATTAGTCCATTTATTCTTTTCTTCCTTGCTGGCTTGTAACTGTAAAAGTCTTTTAGCATATCAAAGTCCAAATTTTTGTCAATGTCCAAAGTTTTTTACCACTGACTCATGCCGTCAGTATCTTTTCTTCTTTCTTCCACGGCTTGAGGGCCGCTGCCTTTGCTGCGCTGTCAGCAAGGGTGTCGTCTCTCGCCTCTCCAGTGTAGGAATTGGTGTGAACTCTCAACTTTGTCAGGTAGAAGTAGGGCCTCCATGCGACTCTGCACCGCTGCACCATTCTCAATTGGTTGTCCTGCTAAGGTAAAAAAACTGTCTGGCCTTCCATATTGGGTCGTAATCATGAGCTATGCCAAATGCATACCAGGAGTCAGTGTAAAGGGTTGCCGTCTTACCTCTCGCCACTCTACACGCCTTAGTGATGGCCTTCAATTCCGCTTCTTGTACTGAGACATGCGGAGGCAGAACTTCTGCTTCTAGGACATCTTGTTGTGTGACCACTGCATATCCGATGTGGAGTCGTCAATCCTCACCCTGATACCATCTGCAAAAAGCTCAACATATGCATTATCAACAGAGGTTCTGGTAACTGTTTGCATACCTGCAGTTTCTTACTGTATTAGTACTAAATAATCGTGCTGATGTTTTATTTCACATGGCTCAGAATCTTGTAGCACAAAATCATTTTTTTTTTTTTTTTAAAGGCCCAATAGCTGATCTACAACACCTAGATCATCTATGACCCAGATCACCTCTGCCTCCCCCCTTTTGAACCGGAATACTCAATGGAAAAAAAGAGTAATTGTGTTCAAACTAGTAAACCAAGAGGCACAAAAACAAGCACTTTGTAGGTCAAGGTGACATTGTATGCAGCGAAGTCTGAGCGAAAATCTCCTTACAAAAAAATTTTTTTTTCCTTTCAGGTCGCAGTTAGCATTTTTTAACACAAGGGGGCGCAACACAAGTCAAATTTTACGTCACCCAGTGTAATAGTATTTCAGGGTATGGCCAGCGTTTAGCTTTTACTCTCCTGTCGGAATATGATTATAGCTTCAGTGTAGACTGACACTAGAATATACCAAAGACTTAAAGAAAAACTAAAGAATACGGATGAATTAACATCCTACTCTGGGCAATTCAGTCCCTCTTTCTTCACATAAAAAGTAAAATTACTTCACCAAATTGCATGAAAAAGTTTGCTGGGTGACTATAGGGAAATTATTCCATCTGTAGGAGCCTTCCATAACCTCATCTGTCTGAGTATCCATTGGAGAAGCGGGCAGTGGAAAACAGAGCCTCTGGGAACATGAGAGAGCGTCCCCTGTCATGTATTCCTGGTCTCTGCCCCCCATGCATCAACTCCAATCTTCCATGCACTATAAACCAGCTTAGTCATCTACTATGTCCCAAGCTGCATCTTCACAAAGGTTTGTTTCCCTGAACTTATCACACATCCAAAGTGGCCACATCTTGGAGCGTAACAAAGTCTGGTCAAACAAAACCTTACTTCAGACAATCATGATGTTAGCACTGGATACAGTGGCATTGGGGAATATAGGCCTCCCAAATGCAGCAAAATGGCCGCCAGAGGCAGAAAGGGACGGAGCTACAAATCTCCCAAGTGAGGCAAAATGGCTGCCGGAAGAAGGGGCGGGGCCAGGGGCAGCAGCACTTCCAGGTGAGGCAAAATGGCTGCTGGAGGAGGAAGGGGCGGGGCCAGGTCCTGTCCCGGATGGGGAGGGACCGGAAGTAACATCACACACCCTGAAAGTGAGCACATGGGGGGGAAGTAACTTCAGGGTGGGGGCAGGCCTCACTACATTTACTGCAGAGTCACACTATGTTGGGTTGTAAACATTGCAAGCAGGGCCGCCATTACAGGGAGGGGCTGTAGTCAACACAAAGGCATTACATTGTTCATTAGCAATACACATACCCCACTACATGCTTTCCCCTCTTCAATCTCTTAACTACATTATACCTCCTCCTAGCAATCTAAAAACACCTTTCTTTCTGCTAGGCTTCCTGCTCATCTTCTGAAAACTTTCTACAGCCTATCTTATCTGTCCATGACCTGACATTTCTTTCTGCAACTTTTCCTGGTCCTTTCCCATTGTTCAGTAAACTCTGCTGCCTTCCCTTCAGCAACCAAATCACAAGCTCTATGACCTTTGTCCTTGCTCACTTTGCTCCCCATTCTCTAAACAACCTGCATCTATGCCTAACCTTCTCAATCTGCTCAACTCTATTCTATTCGAAGTTTCTGGACACAGTGGTGTTTCTCTTGTAAAATCTGCTTTCTTCAAATCCTTCCAATATAACCTCTCTTTCCCACTCAGATTACAATGCACATTAATTCTACAAAACACAGGGAAAGACAAAGTAAACAGAAAGGGTTAATTGGAAAAAGCTTTCAGTTCACTCTTATCAGCAGCCCTCCCCCCAATAATAAACACTGCACATTCTTTCTATAATACCAGACAGACGGGATTACTGGAGAATACCCACAACGGCTCAAGGTATATATCTCATCTACCTTTATAACAACCAACCTCTACTAGTAATCCGTCTGGACAGGACATTTTAGCTATACACAGAGACTGACGATTATTTTAAATGACCAAGAGTTTTCTGGAGACATCAGCCGTCACACCACGGCTATATTCACACGTATATACCTTTTCACATATGAGAACATAACTAGCTCAATCATAAAGGTAAGTATACGTATCATAAATCTTCCTAACCTCACACTAGTTTACCTAGGAGAAAGTCTCAGTGGCGTGTTCCCTCAGACCTAAACAGCCGAGTCCGCCCTTCCGACACATTTACCCTCACAGAATTTATCTCTTGGTCTTGTATACACAGTGTTTAACCGTCTCAGACACAACAGCATACAAAATACCCCTAGACAGGTAACATGGTGATTTTTCGAGTGGACAGACCTGTCTTTCAGTGAAGGTCCAGTCTGGATCAGATACAGGCAGATTTAGCAGTCAGAACCCAGATCACATCGGTAGATTTACATAAAGCAATCTTACCGTGTTCTGTAGATTTTCGGGCCCCTGAGTTCTGCGTGCCATCTGCCGATCTCTGTACGTTCCAGGCTGTGACCTCACAGATCCACTCGCCCACCCAAGGACGACACTGTTCTGGATTATGATTTTCTCCAGCAGGCTTTGGGGTATTTTGCCGCTTCCGAATTGTATCGTGTGCACACATCATCGACCAGAATCGGACACAAATGCTGGTCTAAAACCGTGAGAGTCTCTACAATGTGTAGAGGCTCAAGCCTTTTATTATAACACATGACAACCGCCCTTCAATGGGCGTGCAACAGATTACATCAGTAACATATAAGATTCTCATTTGTCGGATCATATAGAATCTCCCACCTCTCTGCCCACCCTTCCTCACGTCCGCCATAGTGTGGACTTTGTCTTCTTTAGCATGCAGACAGCCTTAAGGAATTCTGTGTAGTTGACAAATCATTGTTTAACTAGCTTGCGTGAGGAGTGGAAGGGGGCCTAGGTAAACACTCAGTATTGAACACAGGATATACACAACACTATGGCCCTTAACTCTTAGAGGCTTCTTGTGTAACTTCTATGTACTTAGCTAACATTAACATCATACATCCATTGTCTAGCAAATACCATGATTAGATTGTGTGTGTGTCCTTTAAACTCCTCAGAGCTAAAAGTCATTACAATAGCAAAATACATTTACGTTATACAAATCGATAGACATTTTATACCAAATAATCATCATGTCTATCACAGTGTGACCCTGGTCTAATTCTGGCTGTGACTCCTCTATTTCCCAACACTTGGACTCCATAACTGGCTCATGTATCATAATTAGTAGTTTACTGTAGTAAAATGGTAAATATACATACAGCATGGCAGCACCTGATGAGTTCCAAGAGACATGCCAACATCAGATACATGACTATTGAGGTGTATTACTGCCATATTTATTCATTTGTGGTTTCTGGCACACATTTTGGTCAAATCGGTTGTCTTGTATTTGGTGTTCCGTGATGCTTGTAGGGTACTATGAAGCAGTCTTGTGGTTTTGCACTACAGCCACTATGGTCTGCCTGTGTATATGCCACTTTTGTCTTGGAGGTCTTGTCCTAACCATGTTCTTTCCTCTAGTATACCGGTAACAGCAGATGGATATTGATGTTGTTTCCAGTATTTTTATCTAGCAGAGCTGTAATACTTTTACCGACTCCACTCAGAACTGCCTTCTACTTCACAGCGCTGTTTATAATATAGGTGTTCCCTGTCATTGTAATCCTGCCCGTGATACTGAGAAGTGATATTACAGAACGGGAAATGTCAGGCTGTTGTGAGGATTAGGGAGAAAACTAAGATTTCAGCTGGTAGCGTGAGCAATAAAATAACACACAGACCACCTACAACAGTCTCACACAACCGGATTTTAATTGCGGTATCCATGATTGTCACCCGTGAGAACGATCCACAGTATTATGTACACATTTAAAAAAAGGCGCATTCCTGTCTCCACTCAGATGAGCGGGTAGCAATTGCGATGTCCGCCAGCGGATTCAAAATGTCACCATGTTCTAATTTTGTGTGGAATCCACACGGATGGCTTCCATTGAAGTCAATGGAAGCCATCCGACCCGTAGCCGATCTGCAATTGACATTGCAGATAGGACGCGGGTACCCGTGTCATTGCCTAATGACGGCATGGGAGAAACAAACTTTATAAAAAAAAAAAAAACTGCACTGCACATGAACAACGGCGCGCATCCACAGTCATCCGCAATACAAAAAGCAAAAGTACGGAAGGTTGCTGGCTGAAGTCAGACCCGGATTCCGCTGCGGCCTCCAGCATGTGGAATCTGGATCACCCGTGTGAGACCGGCCTTATTGTATAGATCAGGTTTTTATCTAACAATAAAACATTTTGCATAGGCTACACTGCTCCTGGGTGATCTATGCACCCCTGCTCTAGAGGGCGCTCTCACTTTCCTCATGCATGTAGGGGGTACATTTGGCTAAGAAATGATGTTATGCTAGATAATTACATACAACGGGCACATGCTGATATACTGTGATAATAGGCTAGGTGCACACTGGCATTTGGGGCCCTCTTTGTGTCTGGCAGAACTGTTACAGCTAGTGTGGTAATAGTCGTACTTTAAGGAATAAAGTCCATACACTTTAGATGACTTGTAGGAGTGTGTGTGTTTTTATTGGTTATTGGGGAATAAGTAGCTACAAGACACCTGGCATCTTGCCTCCCATGGGAACATAGTATCAGGCCTGCTGAAATCAACACGTCAGATCTTTGCACTAACATCAAGGATAGTCAAGAGAACCGCATTCGCATTAGTTAGTTCTGCTGAAATCACTGGCTTTCATGGACTTAGTCTATTAACCCCTTCCCGCTCCATGACGTACCGGTACGTCATGGGAGCCTGGTACTTCGCGCAAAATGACTTACCGGTACGTCATCGGGATAGCGCGAGATCATGAGTGACTTCGCGCTATCCCGCAGCGGGAGCCGGCTGTCAGTCACAGCAGGCGTCCCGCTGCAACAGTGGGGGGGGCATCGGAGATGCGCCCTCCGCTGTTAACCCCTTTCCTGCCGCGATCTAAGTAGATCGCGGCAGGGAAAGAGTTCACAGAGGGAGTGCACTCCCTCTGTGTCTCCGGCCGGCTCTCGTGATGTCATCGCGAGAGCCCGGCCTGTCACCATGGCAACAGGACGCCAGACACTGGCGTCCTGTATTGCCTATGCCTATGATCGCTGTATAAGCGATAAGGCATAGCAGAGCAGTAGCTCTGCCATGCCTTATGACAGCGATCATAGGCACAGTGCTGCAAGTCCCTCAGAGGGACTCAAATAGTGTAAAAAAAAAAAAGAAAAGAAAAATGTAAAAAAACCCCTTTTTTATGCTTTTTCTAATATTAGCATTAAAAAAGGTAAAAAAAAATTAAAACCCCACATACTGGGTATTGACGCGTCCGTAACGACGTGTACAAAAAGCTGAACACGCTTTTTATTTTGTACAACAAAGCGTAAAAAAAGAGGCAAAATGCTAATTATTAGCATTTTGCCTCACAAAAAATGCAATAAAAGTGATCAAAAAAGCTGTACATTCCCCAAAATGGTACCAATAAAAACTACAGCTCATCTCGCAAAAAATAAGCCCTTATAGAGCTCCGTACATAGAAAAATAAAAAAGTTACAGGACTTTGAATGCTGGTATAGAGAAAAAAAAAAGGCTTTTTATTGCAAAAAAGTGTAAAAACCAAAAAAAATAACAATTTTAGTATCGTTGTAACCGTACCGACCCGCAGAAAAAATTTAGTGTCATGTATGCTGCATGATTAACCCTGTAAAAAAAATCTGTCAGAATTGATGCGCTTTCTCTCCCTGTTATCATAAAAAAATAAGTTTTACAATATAGTCTATGTACCCAAAAGTGGCACTGATAAAAACTACAGCTCGCCACGCAAAAAACAAGCCTGTATACGGCTGCGTCGACGGAAAAATAAAAAAGTTATGGCTTTTGAAAAATGGAGATGGAAAAATACCAAAAATCGCTTGGTCCTCAACGCCAAAATAGGCCATGTCATTAAGGGGTTAAGGACCAATCGCCGTAAATATATGGTGCTTTATTCATGACCAATAGTAAATATACAGCGCAGGATTAAAGCTCCTGCAATCTAGCAGGAGCAGGTCAGGTTCTTGGCTGTTGGACACAGCCGAGGACCCAAAGGAGAAGGCAGAAGACTCTTTTAATTGCTACTGTTTTCTCTTTTACAAGCTACATAATGCTCAATTTAGAGAATGCAGGAAGCTGCAGTGCTGTATCCTGCAGAGGACCTGGCGATCATGTGATCAACAGAGGTTCCCAGCATGTCAGCAAAAGGGTCTTAGTAGGCCCCTCACTAGTTCGGACAATGACTGTCACGCTAGGGGCATGCTTTCCCTCTAACTAGGGTCCTATGGATGCTCCAGTTACAGTGGAAAAGTGTGAAAGAACTAAATACAGTGTGAAACCAAAGGTGGTCTTTGTCATCGGGAACATAGATGTTACATTTTTTTTTTTTAATTACAAAAATAGGTTAGAAAATTTACTGAATAATACTAAGAAAAAAACAAAAAACCCACCACTAATGCCATGAAACTCTGCCCGATATAATGCTTGCCAACGTGTGAGGTTCCCACAGATGTGAGGAGTTTTTGTGTCAAACACCTCCCACCAGTCCAGTACAGTTGCAATTCCCCACCCCCGAACAGCGATGTGAGGGGGAAAAAACTCTTGTCTGTATGGCCCTATTCAATAGAATGGGGTTCATATTCGTGCATCTCGGAAAGCAGAAATCTTGTGCTTTTTTTTTTCTCCCCTTGGCTTAATGATGCGGCCCTTCTCTTCCCCACTCCCTATTTTCTCTTCAGTTTGAATGTTTTTTGTTTTTTTTCTAATTAAAATAAATAAATAAATAAACGTAGATGTCTGAGGGCTTTTTTTTTTTTTTTGCAGAACGAGTTGTGTTTTTCAGTGGTACTATGTAATGCACCTTATAATGGAACGAACCAACTAGTGAATCCTAGTGAGAACTGCAAAATATCAGGATTTTTAAATTTATTCTTAATTTATTTTCTAATGGTACGTTGGAAATTCAAAACGATACCTAAGGGCTCTTGCCCATGTCCGGGTCGGATTCCGCCTGTGAAATCTTACAGCGGAATTAGACCGGCGCCCACCTGAGACCCCATACTCGCCTGTCTGGATCTGCCACTAGTGTGTCGGCCGGCGCGCAGTGCAGCGCATGACGTGCCAGCACTGGGGTATAATGCGATACTACACGTCGTGGGCACAGCAGAAGTATTGTGGGACAGACAGCTTCCATTCACTGCACTGGAAGCAGTCTGCATTTTTCTGCACAAATTAGTAAATGCTTCGATTCTCCTCCCGCGAGCAGAAAATCGCAGCTGATTTCCGCTTGTGGCCATGGGAGAATCGTTTTACACGGTATGGACGGATATTGCTGCAAAAATCGCGGTGGGTGTCTGACAGCGATTTCCACAGCAATAATCCGTCCGTGGGCATTTGGCCTTAAGAACACAAGACAAAAATTAAACAGGTTTACAAATTTTAATGTGGGGGAAAAACTAGTTCATATTGTGAAAACATATTGTGCTGACTGGTAGCGATCCTAGTAAAGGGGCTCCGCTCCGAGTTTTGGATTAGTTAAATATAGAAAATGTGATTTTCTGATGACATGTCTTGTAAGGGGTTAACCTGGAACGTCCCTGCTGCCACACAGCTTGAGCTTTGCCAATGCTTGCTGCCTGCTGGACTTCACTTCTGGGTGCAGGTTCTCTTAGCCTCACACTTAAAGGGGTTGTCTCGCGAAAGCAAGTGGGTTTAAGCACTTCTGTATGGCCATATTAATGCACTTTGTAATATACATCGTGCATTAAATATGAGCCATACAGAAGTTATTCACTTACCTTTCCTGCGCTGGCGTCCCCGTCTCCATGGCTCCGTCTAACTTCAGCGTCTAATCGCCCGATGAGACGCGCTTGCGCAGAAGGGTCTTCTGCGTTCGGCTCGGTTCGGCAGCAGCGGCGTTCTGGCTCCGCCCCCTTCTACGCGTCATCGTGTAGCTCCGCCCCATGCCGTGTGCCGATTCCAGCCTCCTGATTGAGGTCAAAATGTATTGCCTAGCCACCATTGATCACACTTCAGTCAGCGCTGCTCCATCTGGTTAAGGGGTTTAAAACTCTTGTAATTTCCCTATTTATTCTAAAATATTTTCACGCATTGCATGTACTATTGTGGGGCCTCATGTACACGTGGTAATCTGTTGAAACCTCCTATATTAATACACCGGTCTCTACTACACTGAGTTTTGTTCTCTCACTCCTGTGGTCCTGCAGAGACCTTCCTAACTTATAACTATCTCATGTGGTGAATTGGACACATGGTGGATTGTGGCAGCACATCTACTCAAGAAAAGGGGTTACATCCTTCCCAGATTTGCAGACTGATTTTTTTTTTTTTTTTTAATTTCTTTATATATTTTTTTTTTAAGGGAGCTGTTCAGCAATTCTGAGCCCCTTAGGCCTCATGTCCACTAGGAAATCTGGGCCTGCGCGAATTCTCCATGCAGAATCCCGCAGCGGGACCCTCCTTTCCCAGGGACATGAGGCCTGAAAAAAAGATTTAACTCACCTGTCCGGATGCTGCGGGTTCCCGTCCGTCGTAGCCTGATCTTCTTTCTCTCTGCCTGGCGGATGCGCTCGGCATGCACTTTTTAAAATATTCTTTTTGAACTCCTGCGCTCCCGCGCCGGAGAGCAGAAATTCAGCTGCGGGTGTACCTCGGGACCAGACAGCTTCCATAGGCTTCTACGGAAGCCTGCGGGAGACCCGCAGAAAATGAAGCATGCTGCGTTTTCTCTTCCGTGTGGGAGAAAACGCAAATCTATTAAAATGCCATCCGCAGGTGCAAACTTCAATTTAATTGCCCGTGGATGGCCAATGGATCCCTATGGGCAAAATTGAATGCGGATTCTGCAGCGGAATCCGCAATTCAATTTTGCTAGTGGACATGAGGCCTTAAACTAGTCCAGGGGAGGGAACGGAGTTTTATATTCACCTGATGTGTCGTCCTAGCGCTGTGCCCCCAAGATCGGTGTGCGTGTACTGCGTAATAAGTTGGCGCTATACAAATACCAAGATTTATGTATTTATTTATTTTAGTATAGCGCCATCCAGAAGGCTGTGAGCAAGTGCTTTACCATAGCGATCAATGAGAGATGTACATAGACTTCCGAGGGGTGAACAAACCCTTAAGCATGCTGAAGAAAGACAACTGTGTCCTGGTGGGCTTCCCTTTTTGTCACTTTTTGTCAGACTTGACAGTTTCACCACCTTATATTGCCTGGTGACCGGCTTGGTGCTGGTTTGTTCTCTTGATTATTGTCTTTGTGACTTTGAAAAGTTGGAGAAAGTCCATGCGACAGCCGTTGGATTGGTCCAGAATTTTTGGGTTTGTTCTTATTGATGTCTGGGAAATCTTTATTTTTTTGCTTGTTCATTGAAATGTCAGTATGGTCTGCAGGGAGTACCTGCCTGTATAAAGCGAATTCCCGCTATCTGCTAGACCATTAGAGTGTGCTTGCTACGTTTATGCATGGATATCCCAAAGTAACTATACCCCTCCCCCTCTACCCCTTGCCCAGAGCATTCTTATCAGAACTTTTTTACACTTATGAAGCTGTTTGTTTTAAACTTGGCTGACTTTTTTTTATTTTTATTTTTTTCTTCTAACTTTTGATAGGACTCCCAGCCTGCTCCATTGGCTGCTACATGTAGTAGGATTGAGCTTCCTGAAAACGGAAGTGGTGCCGGCCAGCAGCCGGGTGCAACACAACTGGATTTGAGCACTGCCCAAATGGCACAGACAGCCAACGGCTGGCAGATCATATCAACTGCTCAAATCAAGGACCAATCTGGAGGTGATAACTCTTCAAAGAACCGTTCAATAGCCCCTAGACAACATGTGGCTGCAGTGGCCCCGAATCTGCAGAATAAGCAGGTGCTAGCCAGTCCGCAAGGTGTAATGCCTAATATTCAGTATCGAGTTATACCTCAGTTTCAGACAGTAAATGGGCAACAGCTGCAGTTTACCACTTCTCCTCAGGTCAATGTCCAGCAAGATGCCTCTGGACAGCGGCAGATTATCCCAGCTACAAATCAACAAATTACTACCAATCGCACTGGTGCAGGAAACATACTTTCTGCCATGCCCAAGCTTCTTCAGCAAGCTGTCCCTATTCAGGGGGTTGGTCTAGCCAACAATGTCCTTTCAGGACAGACCCAGTACTTGGCCAAAGTTCCCATTGCACCTAATGGCAATATCACCCTTCTCCCTGTGAACGCAGCTTCTCTGACGCCCACATCTCAGTCAGTGACACTGAGCACTCAGGATAACTCTCAGCCTGTTACTTCATGCGTTAGTTCTTCGCAGCTGGCCACCTTTCAGGCAAACACCTCTTTCACCAATGCCAATACCTTTTCCACCAGCACCACTGCTAGCAGTATGAACCTCTTGAACGTTGGTCCCAGGTGTGCTACTGCCACTGGTACTGTTCAAGTTCAGAGTTCTCAGAGATCCACTGGTCAGCTCAGCTTGGTGACAGACTCTGTTCAACAGGGCCAACAAAAAGCTAGCAACCAAACTCAGCAGCAACAACAGATTCTCATTCAACCCCAGATTGTTCAAGGTGGACAGACTATCCAGACGTTACAAGCTGCACAGCTTACTGGCCAAACCTTCAGTGCACAAGCCATCTCCCAAGATGCTCTACGGAATCTTCAGTTTCAAACTCTGCCCAACACTGGTCCAATCACAATCCGCACTCCTACAATGGGCCCCAACGGGCAGGTTACTTGGCAAACGATCCAGTTGCATAAAATTCAGGTTCAAAATCCTCAAGCTCGGACAATCACTCTTGCTCCCATGCAAGGTGTATCGCTGGGGCAGGCAGGCAATGCCAATATGCAAGCTGGTACAGTGACCGTGAATGCTGCTCAACTTTCATCAATGCCGGGCCTTCGGACCATCAACCTAGGGCACCTAAGAGCCTCTGGAATACAAGTACACCAGCTTCAAGGGGTTCCACAGACTAGAACTAATGCAGCTGGTAAGTCTCTTGCACGTTGTATTTGATTTGTAATAGTTGACTGATGGACAGAAGTGATTATTGGCCTTTTCTAGGTTGGACATGTAACCAATGCAACGAAGAGAAATCTCTTGGACAGGCTGCTTAAAGGCCATGGACACCTTTTGGGGGACGTTTAAGGTTTTTTTTTAAAGTGTCTTTTGGAGGCTGTCCAATACTGAAGATTTGTATTTATTTATTTAATTTATTTTTTTTAAGCTAACCCAACTTGCCTTCTGCATGCCCCTTTATATGGTAAACTGCAGACTGAGGCGAAGCTCACACAGGCAGAATTTGTGATCGGCGTCCATGCGATGGGTCTGCAGCATTAAAAAGTATGCGCATGACCGGTAGTGAGCTGCTCTGGTCATCTGCGTGGAGAATCCGCTGCAGGCCTCCCGCATGCAGAATCTGGTCCGCCTGTATGAGCCTGGCCTGAGTTTCATGAGATGGACTGAGGGCTTGGTGGTCAGTCCTTACCTCTTCTGTCCTGAACATTTTTATCAGCTAATTATTACCCCAACATAAGTTTAGCATTGTTGTGGTCATAAATTAACTGATTACTTTCAGGAGAACAGAGGGTAATCACACTGTTGGTCCAGCTTCACTGAAGGCTCTAATGTTGACGCTCGACCTGAAATTTTATATGTATGCAATGATGTAAAAACTGCAGAAGACAAACTGCTAAAGTTTTAGTTAAACCGACTGCAAAAATGATTCGCCTCAAATTGAATGCAATTATGTGTGGAAAAATTTGAGTGAGCTCCGGACTGGTGTATGTGCCAAACGGAAATGGTTATTCTGGCCACACAGGGTTAAACAAACTGCACATAACGCCAGTTTTCACGTTTACAAGCTTGAGCTTTGTGTAGCCTGTGCAGGATGATGCATTATCCACCTCAATAAAGGACCAGGCAAAAGACTAAACTAAGATTCTACAAAATACTTAAAGGGGTTTCCAGGCAATTTTTATTAATGACCTATCAGGATAGGTCCATGAGGCTCATTTACATGCAATGAAGCTAATAAAGTGCTAATGGACATTATGCAAAATGATCACCAGAACTTTTAATCGTTTGAAAGATCCCTTGCGTGTAAATGAGCCTTTAAATCATCCTCTCCAGCAGCATGTCTCCAGTAGTTAACGAAAACCACTTCCTATTTAGTGATCCTTTCCAGTGTCTTGCAGCTATCTGGCTATAGCGATGCATTGGTACATGCAAATGTGTCTTCTTACAGATCGTTGCATCTTGTAGCAGCAGCACTGGTTTAACTAGTTTTTTCATATTTAAACTGCATTGCTTCATACGGATTTGCTTGCAGCTACCGGACTCATAGCATTAATAAATAACGGCATTAACTGCTTATAATTATACTAACATGTATAATGAGTCATATGCTGGTAGACTGCTAGTACACAGACTGCTAAGGCTGCCTGTCCACGGGCAATAGTCATAGCCTGATCTGCGCCCGCTATGGAAAAGCTTTCCATAGGCTAACTATTAAAATCGTGGCATGCTGCGATTTGCCGCGATTCTCCGCGGTGAGCCTGTCAGTGCTCCCACGTGGCGGAATATCGCTAGCTATATTCTGTCTCAGGCCGTGGACAGGCAGCCTAAAAGTGTGTGTATACATATGGCTATATGTGTGTGTATATATTTACATTACACTGAAACTTATCATTTCCCTCTGCTGTGGGTATACGATTTTCTTAGACTTGCAAATTTATTTATGTATTTATTTGTTGGAGTGGTGGTGATGGGGTTAAAGTACATTGTATAAAACGCTTACATATTTAGTGCTAATTTTATGGGGGTAATGGCGCAGAAGGAGGCAACATCTCTACCAGCATATGACTTATTACAAATATAAGTATAGGTAGTTGCTACTGTTATATATACGTTCTGAGCTTAGAGGTCCATTGAGCAGTCATATCGGTGATTGACAACTATTGTGCTATGTACAGTCATTAAGATAGCTGCCGATCACTGATTGGACCGCTCACTGGACCTCTAAGCCCAAAATGTGCAGAGATATAAATGAGCAAACATCTGCTGAACAGTCCAATGGGTGGTTCTATCAGTGGGTAACGGCTCCCCCTGTACATACACAGCTGTCAATCACTGATAGGACCATCCACTGGACTGTTCAGCGCAGAATCAGCAAAGGGTTAAATGAATAAAATACAAGTTATAGTGATTCTTCCCCATAAAACTATATCCTTCTGCTCGGCTCATCCTGCTCTATGTGATGCCTGCAGTTGGCTGAGCTGGTTCAAGCTGAAGATTCCCTTTAATTCAAATGAAACCTAGTCCTCATTCGTACGTATTACAGCGTCATTTTGTATAGCGCCATAGCAGGGCTTATGCTGTCGGTTATGAGGTGATTTTATGTAGATGTGTTTTCTTTTCCAGACTCCTTATAAATCCAACCAAAATGGGTGAATAACTTCTAATGGGTAGACTAATCAGCTGCAGTCCTACAGCATAATAAAGGAGCTGCATGCAGATAACAGACCATCTGTTCTCTGCATGCAGGGAGGCTCATTTACATGCAAATGCAGCTAATAAGCTACAAATGGGCATTAGTGGTCATTAGCAGCTTATGCAAAATGATCGCTTAAACTGTCATTCATCCTATCTTTTGAACAATCCTCTTTGTGTGTAAATGGGGCTAATGAGGGTCCTGTAACAAACTAGGGTATGTTTAAAATCAGTTTGGCATTGACCTTTATGTCTGGGCAGCATGCAGATAACATTATTTATTTTTCTCCACAGGAGATGGAACCGGCCACTCAAGCATTCCTGCGGCTGGTGCTGACGGTTTACACGAGGATCATTCTGCCATGGAGGAAGGTAAACCGAGGCCAGATCCCCAACCCCAACCTGGACGGAGGAAGCGTGGAGAGGCTTGCACTTTTCCTTACTGTAAAGACAGCAAAAGAAGGTATGAATTGCAAATAAGGCAGCTCATTGCTGTATAGTAAAGATGATGCCTTGCCGTCCGCCCCTCAACACTGATCCGTTCTTTCCCACAAGAAATCTAGAAAGCAAGCATTACACGGCGACCATTTTTAAATCGATGGATCATTGGCAGATTAGGTCTTAACCTTCTTTCAATACAATTTCCCTGCCACCTGCATACTCCCCAGTTCTTACTTATTTTTGGGTAGGAAAGTGCATTGTGGATGCCTTGGAATTACTCAACAAGCACATAAAAATGATGTCCTAATGATTGTATTAGTAATTAAAAAAAAAAATCTATCACAGCGCTCCTCCCAATATTCAAATAACTCAATGAGGTGCAGATGTAGATAAGAAAGGGACTTACCCGGTGCGGGTGGGATGGCCCCCCAATATGGAGGGGCTCCCACACAACACCTTCATGTCCCGGTAGGCGTATAATAAATCCAATAGATGGGAATCCAATATGGGGTTTAACTAAGCCCTGTGTGCACAGGGGGAGCAAGCCTCAGTCCGTCGTGTCCCCAATGAAGGGATCAAGCTGAGCAAAGCACAAAAAGCAAAAGAGGGCTCAGCGCTCCACGAAACCAGTCCAAAAAAAGTTATAAAGTTATTAAGATGATCCCATATAGGACCCTTTAATCAAACATGCAACGCGTTTTGTCGCGGTACAAACGCGACTTTATCAAGCATAATCAATTACAGAACCCAGACATATATAAACATAAAATGTGGGACTTGCAGTGCCAGTCCTGTAGTTCCGCGAGTGCTGATCCTCCCCCTAGCGAATGCCGTCCCGGCGCTATGAGCGCCATCGGTGGAGTGAGTCTTCTGGGTGATGCGTGTGACGTGATGACGTCCACCGTCAGAACGCATCCAGGGGCACATTACAGAGGCGTGGATGCGTGAGTGACGTAGCCACGTTCCTATGGAACGCACAGCCTCAGGAGGAGGAACGCAAGCGTGGGAATACTGTGTAGCTCAAAATGTTTAGCTGAAACATAATGGGACAAAACGACCCGTTACTTTTAGCCTCTAAAACCATCAGTTAAAGGACCCTAAAAAATATGAAGACAAACAATTAGTAAATAGTTAAAAAATACATATAAAAAAATAAAGTGTATATATGAAAGGCACTCTGTCATATATAAAAATATCTTTACACCCAAACATGCGCATATTTCATTATGTAGTTGCAGACTCTGTCCTAAAAGATGGACTATGTGTATCACTGATAAGGTGCCTATCTCTAGGCTATATACCATATCCAAATAACATGTATAAATATGTATAAAAATATAATATATATAAAAGGTAAACAAAATCTATAATATATATATATATATATATATATATATATATATATAATTAGTATCCATAGGTGCACCCTGTATGTAATAAACATATATATATAGGGAATAAATGAAAAATTATATTGAAAAATACTAAATGTAGATACATATTACTAAAGTGAAAAAGATGTATACGTCAACATCAAGGAAATATGAAATATTAAACATTCTCTAGAACCTCATTTAATCCATGAGGGATCAATGTGTCTAGTTTAAAAATCCAGAACATCTCTTTGATACGGAGCTTATTGATCGACTTGATGGAAATTATTTCTAGTGGGGTCACTTTTAAACTCGAGGGCTCACAGTCATGGTGCGTACTGAAATGCCTGGAGACACTGTTTGGTAAATCCTTTTTTGATATTGCTTTTATGGCGGGATATCCTTGTGCTTAAATTATTGATTGTCCTCCCAATATATCGTCTCACACGGACATTCCAGTAAATAAATCCCGTATCTACTTCTGCATGTCAAATGTTGTTTTATTTGAATTGTCTCTCCATCTTTGGTGGTAATATTAGTTGTGGCATGAGCAATAGGTCTACAGCTTTTGCACCGTTTTAACCCACATCTAAAAACGCCCCTTTTTGCGTGATTCAATCTTTCCTCCAGTTCTAATTTTCTCTCATTTTTAGGGCAAGATGGGGCTAGCAAGTTTTTAAGTGTTCTATTCTTGCGAAAAATGCAGATAGGTTTCCCATTTAATTTTTTCCCTAGAAAAGGGTCACTTTTCAAGAGGCCCCAATGTTTTTGGATGATCCCCTTAACCTTGCCGTGCTGAGTACTATATTTAGTAATGAACAGGGTTTTTAATAGGTCCTCCATACCATTTACATTATTCTTGTTATTTCCAGGTCGTCATCCCGACGGCCCCATTTACATATGGAGGTTGCCCTCTGACCCAGGTAGGGACAGGAAGAATTTAAAAGCACCTCCCTTTCCACCCGTGCTTCAGTGTCTTCCTGTCCCTACGGTGGGACAGAGGAGCAGCTCCAGACAAGCTGCGGAGAAAAAGAAAAACTTACCGCACGCTGTGCGGTCCCCCTGGAGGGGTAGAGGTCGGGGCCGCACACTCACGAGTCCCTGCATCCCCGACCTGCGCCGCCGCGGAGCCGTAAGTCGCCTCAGCAGCGCTGGTCTCTCTCGCGCGGTTCGCACATTCGGCGGCCTCCCTGGTCCTCGGGCGCATAGTGGTGACGTCATCCGGCGCGGTGACATCACGCGCTCAACGTAGGGGGCGTGGCTACCGGCAAGAACCCGGAAATGGCGCCAAATTTGAAAATCCTCCCCATATAAGCAGGCTAAATTCCATGGAGGATCCTGCTGACTGCCAGACAGTGTATGTGAGTATGTCTACCCGCGACAGCTCAGCACGTGAGGGAGAGATTGATACCCTACTAACTGTAAGTAGGCTATACGCCAAAAAGAATGCGCAAAATGATCACTTGTACAGCGGATGCATATATGTTCCCCTTCTTCTCTCCCCTCTCCCCCACTTTCATGGGTAGATGGATAAGGAGGGTCCAAAGAAAACGGACCCGAGGAAAAAATCGAAAAATGCGTCCTCTGCGACAAAAGGCTCGAGGAGAGCTATAAAAAACCCCTATGCGAGGAATGCACGGGGAAAATACTCGCAGAAGAGAAAGCAGCATTCAAATCTGATATCCGCTGCATGATTAGGGAAGAACTGCAGGCTTCCATGGCGTCCCTTCCCCAGGCCCAGCCAGGTCCGTCACGGGTCCCTAAAAGACCAAGGCAGACCGAATCGGCGAGTTCAATCTCCGTTGAATCACTGGAGCTCCCGTCCAAAGGGGAATTAGAGGACCCACCAGTTCCTATGGAAGATGAGAGAAAGTATTACTTCTCATCAAGCGACATTGCGCACCTCATCAAGGCGGTGAGGGAAACAATGCAAATTGAGGAGGATAACCCGCCAAGGACAATCCAAGATGAGATGTTTGGCGGCCTCCGGTCCAGGAGAAAGATCATGTTCCCGGTCAATCAGACCCTGCAGCAAGTGATTACAGACGAATAGCAGGAACCGGAAAAAAGGATAGCGGTTTCAAGAGAAATCCGAAACCGGCTCGCATTCGCTACCGAGGACGTCCGCCTGTACAGGGAGACCCCTAAGGTGGACATCCAAATTGCAAAAGGGGCCAAGAAGACCCTCTTGCCCTTCGAGGACACCTCCCAGCTATCCGATCCGATGGATAAAAAAATCGACGGATTAATGAAGAAAGCCTGGGAGGCAACATCCCTCACCATCGATGCTAACATAGCCTCAACTTCAGTGGCTAGATCCATGGTGCTCTGGCTAAACGGGCTAGAAGCCTCCATAAAGGATCGGGCCCCCAGAGAGGAGTTGGCCAGTTGTCTCCCCCTCCTAAAAATGGCTACCGCCTTCCTGGCTGACGCATCAGCGGAGACGGTGAGATACGATGCAAAAACCGGAGTCCTCAGCAACTCAGCGAGAAGGGCATTATGGCTGAAGACTTGGGCCGCAGACATAACATCTAAAAACAAGCTCTGCGCCATCCCCTTCCAAGGGGAATATATGTTTGGGCCCGTCCTGGACAAAATCCTGGAGAAAGTTGGCGACAAGAGTAAGACCCTGCCCGACAGACAACCTTTCAGGAAACCATCCTTCCCGAAGAGGACACGCCAGCCACCTCCCGAAGTTAAAGGGAAAGGGAAGACTGGAAGATGGTCGTACCCCAAGGGAGGTCGGGGTAAGGAAGTCCAACCCTCCCCTGAACAAACAGGGTAGATTAGCGGGCTATCTAAGCCAGTGGCAGGGGATAACATCTAACCCCTGGGTACTCCAAATAATCGAAGCAGGGTACCAAATTGAGTTCCACTCTCTACCCCCTAGGAGATTCCTCATAACCTCCCCTGGGTCCCTACAGGAACAAGGGAACCTCATAAAAGGTGTACAGGAACTCAAGGACCTAGGGGTCATTACACAAGTCCCAGATTACGAAAGGGGTGAGGGATTCTATTCCCCCCTATTTCTAATCAAAAAACCAAACGGTTCCATTAGGACTATATTTAATCTTAAAGCCCTAAATAAATTTATCTCTTACAAAAAATTCAAGATGGAAACAGTAAGATCTATCGTCTCACTAATAGACCGAGATAGTGTAATGTGCACCATAGATCTCAAAGATGCATATTACCACGTCCCAATAACTGCTGCCCATCACAAGTACCTGAGATTTGCTCTGCGGGAGGGTGACAAGATCCAGCATTATCAATTCACGGCCCTTCCATTCGGAATCTCCACCGCCCCTCGGGTGTTCACGAAAATCGTAATAGAGATGGTAGCCTATTTCAGGCGGAACCAGATCCGTATATTTCCATATCTGGATGACTTCTTGTTAGTGTCAAGGACAGAGAAGACCATGCGTATAGACCTATCCATGGTCTTGTCCACCCTAAACAGTTTAGGGTGGATAGTCAACAAACAGAAGTCCGACCTGAACCCTGGTACACAGAAGGTATACCTGGGTGTATTACTAGACTCCCACATCCAGGAATCCCGGCTTCCATCATCTAGGAAGGAAGACCTCACCCAAAGAGTAAACTCCCTCTGTCAGGCTACGACTGTTTCCATTAGAGAAACAATGAAGGTGCTAGGCATTCTGACAGCTTGCATTCAGATAATCCCATGGGCACAAGCCCATACCCGGCAACTACAAGGATTTATCCTTGCCAACTGGGACAAACGACAGACATCCCTGGATAAGAAGGTGAGCCTGTCCGTCCGAGTCAGAGTCCCTACGCTGGTGGACCTCACAGAGGAACCTAAGCAAAGGTACCTCCTGGTCACAAGAATCTACTGTACCCATCACAACAGATGCCAGCAAAACGGGATGGGGAGCACAAGTAGCCGACCTAAATCTACAGGGAATCTGGGACCCCCAAGTACCTAAACGCTCATCCAATTTCAGAGAACTAAGGGCAATCTGGGAGGCCCTTCAGGCAGCAGAACCCCTTATAAGAGGAAGGCATGCCAAAATTCTAACCGATAATATGACAGCTCTGTCATTTGTTTGTAACCAGGGGACAACGCGACACCCACACCTGCAACAACTGGCAACAAAGATACTCCGCTGGGCGAAATCCAACGTGCTGTCTGTCTCAGCGATCCATCTAAAAGGGTCCACAAACGTCGCTGCCGACTTCCTGAGCAGACAGAGCATTCATCCAGGAGAATGGGGACTGAACCAGCGAGTCTTCGACCAACTAATCTGCCAGTGGGGAGAACCGCAGATAGACCTGTTCGCCACAAAGAAAAATTCAAAGTGCCGGGACTTTTACTCGCTGAACCCCAGAGACAATCCATGCGGGGTAGATGCCCTGTCCCAAAGCTGGGACATGGACCTAGCCTACGCCTTCCCCCCCCCCCCCCCCCCTTCCCACTGATCCCCCGCACCCTCAGGAAAATCCAAACCAGCCGGGCGTCAGTCATACTAGTTGCCCCTATGTGGGACAAAAGGCCCTGGTATCCCCTGCTAAAAGCCTTGACTATTCGGGTTCCACTCCTACCAGCTGCCGTAGAAGATCTCCTCCTCCAGGGCCCGCTAACATACCCGGGGGTCGAAAAATTGAGTCTAGCAGCATGGATGCTGAAAGCATGATACTGCGTGGGAAGGGACTCTCCCATAATGTAATTACTACCCTGACTAAAAGCCTTAAACCTATCACGACAGCTATCTACGATAGGATATGGAAGAAATTCACAGATTTCTGTAAAATAGAGCCAGGGAAAATCCCAGGGATTGACATACCTGTAATCCTGGAATTTTTACAGGCAGGCCTAGAAAAAGGCCTTAGCCCTAGAACCCTTAAAGTTCATACAGCAGCACTAGGGTCCTAGTTAGATTTCCCTTTGGCAGAACACCGCTGGGTGCGTCGGTTTTTCAAAGGGGCAGAACGGCTTCGACCCTTTGTTAGAGAAATTTTCCCTACCTGGGACCTAAATATAGTCTTAACTAGCTTTTGCCAACCCCCCTTTGAACCCCTCTCACAACTCTCCCTGAGACTACTCACGCTAAAAGTCACCCTTTTAGTTGCTATAACTTCGGCTCGGAGAATAGGGGAATTACAAGCGTTATACTGTATTGAACCATACATGGTAATACAAGACGACAGGATTACCTTCAAACTGGACCCAGCCTTCCTACCAAAGGTAGTGTCAAAATTTCATAGGGAGCAGACGTTCACTCTGCCCTCCTTCTGTCAAAATCCCTGCAACGAAAAAGAGACAGAATTTCATAGCCTAGACATTAGGAGAGCTCTTCTAGCGTACCTAGAGGCCACCCGTTCTTTCCGTAAAAATAACCACCTCTTTATCCAATTTCAGGGGCCGGCAAAAGGAAAGACGGCATCTAAGAGCACCATCGCGAGGTGGATCAAGACCGCCATCCAAGAGGCATATAAAGCCAGGGGTCTCGATCCTCCGGGGAAAATTAGAGCCCACTCCACACGCTCTCTCTCCTCCTCTTGGGCAGAAAAAGGCCAGGCGTCTGCCGAGCAGATTTGCAAAGCAGCCACCTGGTCTAGCATACATACATTTACCAGACATTACAGGGTTAACGTCCAGTCGGACAAAGACCTGAGCTATGGACGGAAAGTCCTTCAGGCAGTGGTCCCACCCTAGAGCCACGTATAATTTGGTATACTCCATATGTAAATGGGGCCGTCGGGATGACGACCTGGAAAGATACGGATTACTTACCGGTAGTCCCATTTCCAGGAGTCATCACGCGGCCCATAGTTCCCTCCCTTTAGTTAATGTTCTTCAAATGTAAATATGACCGAATAAAGGTAAAACTTGGTTTAGTAAACATTGTCCACCATAATAATTTGTAAATCACTGAAGCACGGGTGGAAAGGGAGGTGCTTTTAAACTCTTCCTGTCCCTACCTGGGTCACAGGGCAACCTCCATATGTAAATGGGGCCGTCGTGATGACTCCTGGAAATGGGACTACCGGTAAGTAATCCGTATCTTTTTGTCCTTACCTTCATTATCTAGACTGGCCTTGATATATGCCCCTTCAATGACCTCTCTCGGCTATCCTTTTTCCTTAACCCCTTAGTGACCAAGCCTGTTTGCGCCTTAATGACCAGGCCAAATTTTGCAAATCTGACATGTGTCACTTTAACATGGAAAAACACCAGAAAGGTTTTGCATATCCAAACGATTCTGACATTGTTTTTTCGCCACATGTTGTGCTTCATTTAGGCGGAAAAAATAGACCGATAGAAATTGTGTTTATTTATTAAAAGCGCCAAAATTGGGAAAATTTTGAAAAAATCGTCATTTTTTCACATTTCCAACTGCAATATCTTAAATATGTGCAAACATAATATAGAAATTTTTGCTAAGAGTTATATTTCCACCCGTTTACTTTATTTTGGGCGCACATTGGAAAAACTTTCGTTTTTTTTTAACCATTTAGGAGACGTACAAATTTAACATTACTTTTTAGCATTTTGAGGAACACTTTGTTTTCCTATACCAAGCCAAGATTGGAAAGGCTCATGAGTGTCAGAATAATAGATACCCCCCCAAATGACCTCATTTTAAAAACTACACCCCTTAGTGTATTCACTGAGGGGTGTCATGAGTATTTTGACCCCACAGTTTTTTTTCAGGAATTAATTCAATTTAGAGGAGAAAAAGTAAAATTTCATATTTTTGCAAATCTGTCATTTTAAAGACATATTTTTTTCCTATAGTTTACATGAAAATCAGGATTTACACCCACAAAAAGGATACCCCTATTTCTCCCGTGTTCAGAAATATACCCATTGTGGCCCTATTGTTATATCTGAGTCCACAACGGGGCCCAAAATGAAAGGAGTATTCAGTGTCTTTCAAAACAGAAATTTTGCTTGAAGTCCTTTTAGGCCCCATAGCACACATGTAGAGTTCTTGAGCGCCCAAAACCATAGAAAACCCCCACAAATGACCCCATTTTGAAAACTAGACCCCTTAAGGAATTTATCTAGGGGTGTACTGCATATTTTGACCCCACAGTTTTTGAATGAATTCAAACCAAGCAAAAGGAAAAAATTGTGATTTTCGTTTTTTCGGCAATTCTGTCATTTTAAAAACAGCTTTTTTTGTACAGCACCCATATGAAGGAAGACTTGCACCCAAAAATGGATACCCCTGTTTGTCCCGTGTTCAGAGACATACCCATTGTGGCCCTAATCTTATGTCTGGATACACAACGGAGCCCAAAATGAAAGGAGCGACCGGTGGCTTTCGGAACACAAATTTTGCTTGAAGTCCTTTTAGGCCCCATTGCCCACTTGTAGAGTTCTTGAGCGCCCAAAACCATAGAGAACCCCCACAAATGACTCCATTTTGAAAACTAGACTCCTTAACGAATTTATCTAGGGGTGTACTGCGTATTTTGACCCCACAGTTTTTGAATAAATTCAAGCAAAGCAAAAGGAAAAAATTTGGATTTTTGTTTTTTTGGCAATTCTGTCATTTTAAAAACAGCTTTTTTTGTACAGCACACATATGAAGGAAGACTTACACCCCAAAATGGATACCCCTGTTTGTGCTGTTTTCAGAAATATACCCATTGTGGCCCTAATCTTATGTCCGCATGCACAACGGGGCCCAAAATAAAAGGAGTAATCGGTGGCTTTCAGAACATAGATTTTGCTTGAAGTCCTTTTAGGCCCCATTGCCCACTTGTAGAGTTCTTGAGCGCCCAAAACCATATAGAACCCCCACAAATGACCCCATTTTGAAAACTAAACCCCTTAACGAATTTATCTAGGGATGTACTGCATATTTTGACCCCACAGTTTTTGAATAAATTCAAGCAAAGCAAAAGGAAAAAAATAGGATTTTCATTTTTTGGGCTATTGCGTCAATTTAAAAACAGTTTTTCTTGTACAGCACACATATAAATGAAGGCTTTCACCCCAAAATGGATACCCCTGTTTGTCCCGTGTTCAGAAACATACCCATTGTGGCCCTAATAGACTTACAGGACCCATGGCTAGGCCTACAATGAAAGGAATACCCGTTGGATTTCAGGGTACCACTGAATAAATTTAAGGCCCCATTGCCCACTTATAGAGGCATTGAGCGGCCAAAACTATAAAGAACCCCCTCAAATGACCCCATTTTGAAAACTAGACCCCTTAACGAATTCATCTAGGGGTGTACTGCGTATTTTGACCCCACAGTATTTGAATGAATCTAAGCAAAGGAGAAGGAAAAAGTTACGATTTTCAATTTTTTTGGCAATTTTTTCAATTTAAAAACATTTTTGTTGTACAGTGCACATAGGAATGAAGACGTTCACCCCAAAATGGATCCCCCCGTTTGTCCAGAGTTCAGAAACATACCCATTGTGGCCCTAATCTACTTACAGGACGCATGGCAAGGCCTATAAAGGACGGAACACCTGTTGGATTTTAGGGCACAACTGAATAAATTCCAGGCCCCATTGCTTATTTGTACAGAATAAAGATTGACTCCCTAAAAATCCCCCCCCCCCCCCCCCTCCGCGCCCTTTTTGGCGTTCGCAAATCTTAGATAAAAGTAAAAATGTGAACTGTGTAGTATTTCCGAAGACAGGGGTAATTACGGAGGCTGGTTGGAATGGGCCCATGGGGCAATAAAACCGGGTATCCCCCCCCCCCCCCCTCCTCTCATGCTTTTTGGGGGTATTTCGTGACCTCAGTGCTGGGTATGGGGTGTAAAAAGTGGCGTTCCGTGAGTCTCCGTAAGCTTGATGAGGTGCGGCGGTCTCACACAGAAGGCGCTCAACAAGGTGCTCCTGGAACTGCAGGAAGGCGAGCGTTCCTGGGGCTTCTTGTAAAATACGTATCACAGGTAGCTGTCTGAATAACGCCGGGCTCACGCGGGTGCAGGCGGAATCCACTTGCGGAGGCCCACAGCGGATCCCATCTGTGAGCCCGGCTGTGACCCTGCGTAGGGCCGCGTAATGTACTGCGCATAACTGCCTACTCACACAGGCGGTCATGCACAGTACACCTTTTTTTGTATTTCCCGCACCGTCGCTTAGCGATGACGGGGGTACCCGCAGCCCGTATACAACGTAGTTGCGTATGGGCTGCGGGTATATCCACGACCATGGAGCACAATGGGCTCTACGTTGCAAATATCCGCAGTAAAATAGAACCTGCTGCGTTCTCTTTTCTGCGAGTGTCTTACGCAATTCCGACCCGCTAATGTGAGCGGAATTGTGTAATCCAATGCGATTGATCTGCGTAATACCGTGGATCAGACGCATGCAGAATCCGTAATTCCTATGCGGTCATGTGAGACCGGCCTAAGGTAGATTTTTTATCACGTGACCGAGGACCGCTCAACGAGGCCACCCGTCACTGCTCCAGGCTCTCTGTGACCGTTGGTCGCTGGGAGCAAGGAGATTTTAAATTTCCTGGGCTCCCCGACTCCTGCACATGTGTCCGGCTTTTTGCCGGCAATCACATGTGCAGAATTCGGGAAGGTTCATGAAGGAGGATCGCGTCGGGGTGCAAATACGGAGGCCTCCGGTAAAAAGTTTCATCTCCTCTCACCGATCGCATCAGTGAGGGGAGATGAAACTTCAAATTTTTTATTTTACTTTTACGTGATCGCCATTATTGGATAATGGCGAACACTTGACCAGGAACCGCTCACTGCGGACCCCCATTAAATCTCCATGCTCTTGGCTACGTTTTGTAGCCAGGAGCAGGGAGAATTTAAATTATCCTGGCAATCCACAGCTTTTGCGCATGCGCCCGCCATTTTGGCGACGGGCGCGTGTGCAGAAGCTGTGGTAAGGTCCGCGGATAAATCTGGGGGCCTTAGGTACGTACTTTCATCCTCCCTCACGGATATGATCCATGAGGGGAGATGAAACGTACGCTTTTTAAACTTTTAAAAACTTTTTTTTACTTTTTTTTTTTTTTACTTTTTTACACTTTTTTTTCACTTTACATGATCACTGTCATCCATTGGATGACAGTGATCATGTCCCCGGTATAATCTCTCTGCTCCTAGCTACACATGGCAGCCAGGAGCAGAGGGATTTTAAATTTCCCGGGGCTCGAGCCCGTCTGTGCACGCGCCCGATGTCAATCATCGGGCGCGCATGCGCAGACGGGGATTCGGGTCCCGGGACATCGGGACACCGCTGAGGACTGGGGGTGAGTATTTTCACCTCCCCTCATGGATCCGATCCATGAGGGGAGGTGCAACTGACTTTTTTTAAACTTTTTTTTAACTTTTTTGCGATCGCTGCTATCCATTGGATAACGACGATCGCGGTATCGGGGACCGCTCACCGCAGTCCCCGCTGACATCTCCTGCCTCCCGGCTACCTACAGGAGCCGGGAGCCAGGAGATTTTAAATCTCCCACGCCGCCGGGCCTTCTGCGCATGCGGCTGACGTAATGCCGCCTGGCGCGCATGCGCAGAAGACCGTCTTCAGGCCCTGGAGAGCGGGGAGCAGCGTGCCGGACCTGGGTGAGTAATTTCAGCTGCTCCGATGGATCCGATCCATCAGAGCAGCTGAATCTTTAACTTTTGTGTACTTTTATTTACTTTTTTTGCGATCGGCGCTATCCATTGCATAGCGCCGATCGCAATGCCGGGGGGGTGTCCGAACAGCCCGGGATGACAGCTCCATGCTGTCAGCTACCTGCGGACACCGACAGCATGGAGCTGTCACGTCCACAGCCCGAGGGGCATTATTCTCTGCAGGAAGCATGTTTTTACGTCCTCAGAGAATAAAGCCCACTTCGGGAGGACGTAAAAACACTATGGGCTGGTCGTTAAGGGGTTAAAGCATTTTTTAATGACCTGTGCTTGACGTTCGAAGTCTGATCTTTTTGAACAATTTCTTTTGATCCTTTTAAGTTGGCCGTATGGTATATTTGTTTTCCACCGTTTGAGATGGCAGCTGTTAAAATCAAGATAACTATTAGTGTCCACTGGTTTGAAGAAAGTTTTAGTGATTATTCAGTTATCCTCTGTGGAGACTTCCAAGTCTAAAAACACTATACTGTGCTTGTTGACCGTATCGGTGAATTTATAATTACATTAATTAACATTAAGTGTTTTTAATAAATTCCCTCAAATGTTCCATATCCCCATTCCATATAATGCAGGAAAACAAAAGATCTCAGCAGCACACCTTCAGCCCAATAGGCTCACAAATAGGGAGAGAAGGATAGAATATGGCTTCAAGCCAGTAGATGCGCGCTCACCTAGGGGATCCGGACTTCAAAGATCCCAATGCAGCATAGAGAAAATGTGTATGGAGAGCAGCATCAAGTAGAAGCTATTTCAGAAAGACATCCTGGAATCTTCAGGGAATCCAAATCCAAATCCAATTAGCATCTTTATTGAGTTAAAAACTCCATCAGCATGAACAACAAAACTTGCGACGTTTCGTCCTATGCAAAGGACTTTGTCAAGCATGTTAACACAGAGACAGAGACAGGAATATAAATGAACCCTCCCCAATCATACAAAGCCATATAATGAGGATATCATCTATATACATCTTGTACATTATAATTCTAGATTTAGTAAATCTGTCTTTCTCAAAAAGAGCCAGATTGGCTCTCTGGACACTAAGTCCCACATTTTATGTTTATAGATATCTGAGTTCGGTAATTGATTATGTGTTACGGCACTCTGCCCCCCGAGCGCCAGTTGGGGTGCCCTGATCTCCTGCACCCCACTGTCCCTGCCTACTTGCCTCGGCCCTGGCTAACCCCAGGCGGACAACTGGGCGGCAGTCCCTGCACTGGCTAGGGACCTGGCGACTGCCTAGCTGGAACTACTAACAGGGGACAGAGTGCCGACAGAAGAGGCAGGTGTAACAAACCCACAAAACTTACAAGTACAAGCAGGGCTGGAGATGGAGCTCACAGGCAGATAGACAGGACCCGAATAGCAACTAGTGCTGACTGGGACAGACCAGACTAGGGGCTAACAGGACCAACAGAAACAGGCTGAGAAAGGATAGCAGGGCTGACAGACAACTAGGGACTGGCTGAGGTAAACTGCAGACAGACTGACTAGCTGAAAGCAGAACCAATAACTGGCAGTGAGCTCACATCACTGCCAGTCTCTTAACCACAAGGTTCCGCCCCCGGGCGGAGAGTGGGAGGAGGCAACTCCACCCACTGCTGTATAAGACGAACGGAGGAGTGCGGGCGGCACCCTACGGGTGGACACGCCCATGCCGCCGCCCACCGGCCGTCCCAAGCTGCTGGGATAACCTCGACACAGGGCTCCAGGCTGCTGGAGCCGACGCCGGAGCGACGCGCGCCGACCGCGGGACCCCGTGCCGCGCTGTATGGTAACATTACCCCCCCTCTGACGGGGGACCTCCGGGCCCCCGGAAACTCGACCAGGCTTATCCAGGAGGCGGCTGCGAAAACGCTGTACCAACCCGAGAATGTGACCCACCTGGGCGGTCACCATGGGCTGATCCTCAGGTCCATGACTTCGGTAGTCTGTGGCTGCCCCATTTCCTTCAGGGCCAACCGTTGACATATCGTCATGTTTCAGGTCGTCTTCCGAGTCAATGTCCAACCATTCACCACTGTCTTTTGACCCATCCTCGCTACCAATGACGCTGCCTTCAAAATCTGAGGCATCTCCAACTTTAAAATCACTGTCATCTGAGCTATCATACTCCAAAAAACTCTTCCGGGCCCCCAAATATTGTAAGGTTCCTGTAGCCCGGCGAGAATCCAGGATCTCCTGGGCCTCGTATTCAACTTCATCACGGACCGGGGTGGGCGGCGGGGGACCGGAGGTGGGCATCACCGAAGGGACAACAGGTTTCGACACAGACTTATGGAACCCCCTGCGACCCCTCCTTTTGCGATTTCCAGAGGACCGGTACCCCTTCTGTCCCGCCCTGTACGGCTCAAACACCGACAGACTCTCCTCACAACGCAACTGCATACGAGACCCCACCCCTTTCTTCCGTCCCCCCTGCAGGGCATCGGTGGCGACATCAGCAGCAGGGCAGGCGGACGGGGTGTGAAGGTAAGTGGGACCTCGGGGACTGAGTGCGGTCTCGACTGAGCAGGGAGGATGGGAAGCGCGATGGCTATGGCAGAACGGGCCCCACTGGGTTAGCTCCCCAGTGGCCCAATCGAATTGGGGGTTATGCAACGCCAGCCACGGCATCCCTAGTACCATGTCTACCGACATTTTCTCCATTACCAGGAATGATAGACCTTCCGAATGGCGACCCCCCACAGTGAGTTGTAACACTGGGGTCCTCCATCGTACCAAGCCCGAAGCCAGAGGAGTAGCATCAATGCTAGCAAAACGAATTGGCGTCTTCAGCGCCAAAAATTCCGCCCTCAGGGGCTCAACAAGACGCATGCTTACCAGGTTAGCGGCTGCTCCGGAATCAATAAATGCCTGCCCTAGGCGGGAGAAGTTCCGGAATCTAACCTGGCAGGGTATTAGAAGTCTAGGACGTACCTGTGGTCCTAGGCGACCCTCCCTGCAATCGCCTAGGACTGGGAGTCTTTCTGCCGATTCGGACTGTGGGCGCTGAGGCCTCAGGGGGCAGGTTATCACCCGATGTCCAGCTTTCCCGCAGTAGAGGCAGAGATGATGCAATAACCGAACTCGGCGTCGCTCCTTGGGGTCCAGCGGGTCCAGTTCCATAGGTTCGGGAACAGAGACTGGTACGGAAGAGGAAGGAACCGGACAAACGACCTCCCTGACTCTACTGGTCTGCCTGTCCTGCTTCCCAGCCCTGAGCCTCCTATCTGCCTTCACCGCTAGCTCCATGGCCTCCTTTAAGGACCCAGGAATGGGATGGGAGATCAACAGCTCTTTGACCGCGTCCGAGAGACCCTGCAGAAAAACGTCCTTCAGGGCACTCTCGTTCCATGCAGTGTCGCCCGCATAGCGTCTGAAACTGGAGCAATAATCCTCCACACAAAGCGACCCCTGATGCAGCGCCAGCAACCGTGAAACCGCCAACCCCACTCGGTCCGGCTCATCGAAGATGCCCCCGAGTTCCTGAAAAAAGGAGTCCACCGACTGCAGGGAGGGGGAACCCTCGGGAATAGAAAAGGCCCAAGTCTGGGCAGAGCCCCGCAGCAGGGACATTATAAGCCCGACCCTCTGGGCCTCTGAGCCCGAAGAACGGGGACGCATCCGAAAAAACAGGCGACACGCCTGTTGAAAAACGAAAAACTTGTTCCTCTCCCCAGAGAACACCTCGGGGAGAGGGCACTTGGGTTCGGGACTGGTAAAGGCGTTCTGCCCCTGCGACAACGCCCACTGCTCCTGGGCCACCATGCGAGCTGACAAATCCCGGATCACCGGCACCAGGTCTTGCAGCTGGTTTGCAAGGGCGCTGATCGCCGCCATGAAAAAAAAGGTATTTTAAGGGCCAGTTATTATGTTACGGCACTCTGCCCCCCGAGCGCCAGTTGGGGTGCCCTGATCTCCTGCACCCCACTGTCCCTGCCTACTTGCCTCGGCCCTGGCTAACCCCAGGCGGACAACTGGGCGGCAGTCCCTGCACTGGCTAGGGACCTGGCGACTGCCTAGCTGGAACTACTAACAGGGGACAGAGTGCCGACAGAAGAGGCAGGTGTAACAAACCCACAAAACTTACAAGTACAAGCAGGGCTGGAGATGGAGCTCACAGGCAGATAGACAGGACCCGAATAGCAACTAGTGCTGACTGGGACAGACCAGACTAGGGGCTAACAGGACCAACAGAAACAGGCTGAGAAAGGATAGCAGGGCTGACAGACAACTAGGGACTGGCTGAGGTAAACTGCAGACAGACTGACTAGCTGAAAGCAGAACCAATAACTGGCAGTGAGCTCACATCACTGCCAGTCTCTTAACCACAAGGTTCCGCCCCCGGGCGGAGAGTGGGAGGAGGCAACTCCACCCACTGCTGTATAAGACGAACGGAGGAGTGCGGGCGGCACCCTACGGGTGGACACGCCCATGCCGCCGCCCACCGGCCGTCCCAAGCTGCTGGGATAACCTCGACACAGGGCTCCAGGCTGCTGGAGCCGACGCCGGAGTGACGCGCGCCGACCGCGGGACCCCGTGCCGCGCTGTATGGTAACATTATGCTTCATAAAGTCGCGTTTGTACCGCGACGAAACGCATTGCATGTTTGATTAAAGTGTCCTATATGGGATTATCTTCATAACTTTTTTTGGACTGGTTTCGTGGAGGGCCGAGCCCTCTTTTGCTTTTTGTGCTTTGTTCAATTTTTGTCAGAACTGTCAACAAAGATGAACTATTCAATGGGAGTTGCATTTGCACTACCAAATGGGGCTGTTGCAGTATGGGTAAAGTGATTTGACTTCCTGAGCGGTCTATACTGACAGCTGTGCCAATCCTGCTTGGCTTCTGCTTCATAGCCACTATAAAATCTACATATGAATTACTGTATTGGTTTTAATGGTGTTAAGGACCGCTACAGTCCCATAACTTTTCAGGCCTTGGGGTCCAAATTAGTTCATACCTGGATGCATCAAGGAGGCCAAAAACTACACAAAGATAGTTATCAGTTTCCACAGATACGTAGAGTTGAGCCGCGGCAGATATACAGCTCACTCTGCTAAAGGCGTGCGTACACTGAATCTTTATTAACTTTTCATAGCGGTTCTCGATACAGGAAAGGAATGCATCATTAGTCACGGCGTTAATCTCATTGGGTTAAAAAATAAAACATTACAGTATAGTGTGAAAATATATAGGAAATGTCCTTCAAATCTTTATTCCTCCCAGACGTTATCTCGTCCTCCCTTGTGAGTTTGGATGGTCGCAGCATCTTATTAGCGCGAGTCGCTCTTTTCCCAAAGCTCAGGGCGTGGGGGAGTCTCTTCTGATAACGATTGTACCAGGCTTGGTTCTCGGAAGAATAGAAACAAATCATTAGACATTGCACCGAATCTCATGCTCTAAAGTTATTTCTGCTTGAATTATTGTTTCACTACGCACAAGCTTATTTATATATTATAATGCTCCATTTTGTATCTAGCGGCCATTTTGAGACAGATTCTTTATTTTTTATGGACCTGTACCTTCTCAATGGGAATTTGTGTAGATGGAGCAGATGTTTCTGCATGCAGACTTGAAAGCCGTGTGCAGAAAAATGACATGTCACTTAATGCAGAATCCATGTCCTGAAACCACTCCATGAATTTTGCCCATTGACTGGCCTATATCAAAGCGTGGATCTGTAGCAAGAAAGTAAAAATCTGTGAGAAATCCCTGAGAACACAGAATTTGTCATGGGTTTTGATTGAAGTATTCATTGGGTAAACCTGACGCAGATTTAGAGCGTGTGAAACGTAGCCCTACTGTCACGGTCATAGCGATTCTCCACTCGCGTGACTAAATTCGTGGCGTGCTGCGATTTGCCCCGGTGAGCCTGTCCGTTCTCTTCCCTGCTCCCCGGCTGCGGAATATCGCTAGTGATATCCCGCCTCGCCCGTGAACAGGGGGCCTTAATCAATAAGTAAAATGCACTGGATAAATGGAAGACATTCTTGCATCTTTGAACCTGTTTTGTACTAATAAAACAACCACAAAATGACCTCGTTTTAACTTCAAACCTCTTCAAACAACTTTCTTCATTCTCAGGAGTTTAAGGAATCCAGGAAAGAAAAAGCAGCACATCTGTCATATCTCAGGCTGTGGCAAGGTTTATGGGAAGACATCGCACCTGAGGACTCACTTGCGCTGGCATACAGAAAGGCCTTTTGTCTGCACTCGGGTGTCTTGCAGAAAACGTTTTACCCATCGTGATGCGCTACAGAGGCACAAGCGTACCCACGCTGGTGAGTTGTATATTAAGTATTGCCAGCCACACTCGTACTGACAAGTATGGACAGAACATTTACTTTTCACTCCCCATTTTGCCATCTATTAGTTGAGACTATTACAAAATCATATCGCATAATTACTGTTTAGAGGCTGTTGGGGCTCCTTGCACGTCTGTGGGAAAGAAAATGCTACGTTGCCAAAGCTGTGCATTGTATGACTGGCTTATACTTTTCAGTAGTAATTACTGTTAAAGCTGGTATTGTATATAAGGCCAGGCTCACACGACTGATAAAATGCTGCGTAAAAATAACGTTTTACCAACGTATTGTTGCGTTTTTTGCTAGCATTTACAGCGTATTTTATATGCACTGTAATGCCCTTTCTGGTTTCTTCTATTCAGTAATTTATTTAATTCCTCCTTACGTATGCCTCCTAGCAACATGCGTAAAAAATGCAGCACATATACGGAATGTAATTGCGTATGCACTGCAGTTCAAATGCATCCATAGAGAATAGGGCTCTGTTTTTGCATGCTTAACATATAATGAATCGGTGTACTTTTATTGATGCTGTTTACTGTGTAGTATTTGCACCTAATACACAATGCAAATACGTCAGTGTGAGCCTGACCTAAAACATTACACATTTTGAAATTTGTATTTTTGTAGAATGTATAGCCACATGGTTTGTCTTCCTTTTTTTTTTTGGTTAGGAAACTTGGAGTTCAGAAAGCAAAATGTAAAGTTTCTCTTCAAACAGTCATTGAATTAAAACACTGTAGATGCCCGCAGCCTGCACTGGGTGGCTTCTTGCTTTAGGCTGCCTGTCCACGAGTGGGTTTGAATTGTGTTCCCCGCGGCGATAATCCGGCTGCAGTGAACGCTCTCCATAGCGTTGCTTTGGAGAGTGCAGCCGCCCTGTCCACGAGCGGAGAATCATTGCGATTTCTCCGCTCGCGACCGGCAAATAACAGCATACTGCGATTCTCCGCGGTCAGCCTATGTGTCAGGCTGACAGCGGACATTTGTCTGGCGGTTCCTGCTCCCAGGTGACGGAGTTCCGCCACGGGATGCCGCAACGCCTGTGGACAGGCAGCCTTAGTAAGCAAATTCAAGTATCCCATAAGGGGTGGCTTCCATTTGTTCAGAACAGTCCTCTGTAAGCCATAGTTGAGTCCATACAAAGGCTGTTTTGCTCGGGTGTTCCTGGCTCTGGGCGGCCCATTTATTTCATTAGGAATTGTCATTGCATCGGCGTTGCAAGAGAACTGAATGCTTGAGGCACCTGGACGAGGGCTATTGGTTCTGTTTAATAATCAGAAACCAATCCTACGCAAACGGAAACCTTTTGTTTTTTTGTTGGTTTGTTTCTTTTAACCCATTGAAAACAACGAGGGAAAAGTTAAAAGCATTAATTTAGTTTCTTTGCTCCAAAAACAGAACAGAGATGAAATTATAACTAAAAGCACTAACGCAAGTGTGAGTGTACTTGGTCAGATTTTTATGTCCTCCCATAGGAGCCTCTGATGCAGATATGAACTTGGCCTTATCTGACTAAAGTCCCATTTAGATGGGACGACTGTCATCTAAATGACTGAGGGCTGACTTCACTGGTGAAGGCCTTTGGCAATCGTGTATAGCGTTTATACAGGCAGAGAACACAGCTGTGTTGTGGGCTTGTTGCTGACAGCGAGAAGCCTGCGATCCAGCTGTATGTTTTTTCATCCTGACGAAAAATGGGCTAATCTGCATGGTATTTGGATCTCCATCGTTTGGAATGAATTTACACAGGGTTTGGACTTGGTATGAAGAGGTTCATTTAATATTCTACTCAATATACTCCACTGCAAGTTATGTGAGCTGATAACATTTTCTATTCTATTGATCTTGTAGAAGATAAGTTAACCTGTATGTGCTCTATTTAGGTGAGAAGAAATTCGTGTGTCCTGAGTGTCCGCAGGGCTTTATGAGAAGGGATCACTTGTCCAAGCACATAAAGACACATCAAAACAAGAAGGGGCAGGCGGGACCAGTAGTCATGACAACAGTTTCAACGGAAGCAGGGACAGGCTGTGATGGAAGTGCTGCCTCCACTCCCACCCCTCAGGCCCTCATCACCACCAATATGGTAGCCATGGAGGCAAGGACTCCCGAAAACATCGCCCGTCTTGGCATAAACATCATGCAAGTGGCAGACCTGTAGTCAATCGATATCCGTGGCAATGGCTTCTGAGGGCCTTGTTCAGGCAGGACTGTAAATCTTTGGGAAAATGTATTTGGGTATTGGAGTTGGGCTGTAAAGGAACGATGGGTCCAAAAGTGTCAAACATCTATTGTGACATGGAAGTTTGTGCCAACTTATCTTCTCACTTTTGTGGAAGAATCATGCTCTGTAGCACATTATATTTTTTTCTCCCTCCATTCTCATTAATTAACGTATTATGGATATCTACAGGGCCTTCTCTTTAGAAGGAAGGTAACCATGTATGTGTTAAAATGGAAAATCTCCAGTTAAACCTTGACCTGGTTCTGGCAGAGTGGATTTGAGCTTTACCCACTTGATAAAAGGTTAATAATACCTTCTGATTACCTGAAGGAGAGCCAGGAGTTTCCTCCTGATAGATGTCTTTGAGGTCAAACTGTACCAGATTGATCAGTGATGGATGAAGAATTTAAAGGTTTGAACACAAGATTGAGGTGCTAATATGCAAATTCTGGTTTATAGTCACTGATGGTGGACGGTCCATTTAGAACTGAGGACTCCAATGGAGCAATAAAATGCAATGGACAGTAATGCACCAGTGTACTGAACTTTGCAACCAGATTCTTCTAACTTGCATTTTATAGGCCGTGTGTTCGGCAATATATAAGCTTCTACTTTTTCTGACTGGAGGATTATGGAAGAGTCCTCGCTGCTTTTGGGTATTTGACGCAGTGTCTGTGCGATGGGAGTTTTTTTTCTTCCTGACCCTGAATATTTTAAAACACTGCAATGAACGTAACCGTTCCATCTATCCGTGTCCCCGTTTGCTCACGTTCTGACACCTTTTGCAAAAGTTAGTGGAGAGGTCTGTTTAGTGTTTTGGGTTTTTTTTGCATTTTTGTTAGAATGACTAGTGTAAATCTACATTTTTGGAAACTGTATTTGATTGGGGCTTCCACCTACATAGTTTTATATAAATATATACATGCAGCCTACACATATGGAAACGTACTATATAGTGAATTTACCCCCCCAGGATATTTCTGGTCATCCTAAAGAATATGGCCTCATGTCCACGGGCAAAATATGATTTAAGATCCGCAGCGGATCTCCCGCACGCGGATCCGCATCCCATAGGGATGCATTGACCACCCGCGGGTAGATAAATACCCGCGGATGGTCAATAAAAGGGATTTAAAAAAAAATGGAGCATGAAAAAATCTGGACCATGCTCCATTTTCGTGCGGGTCTCCCGCGGGGACGGCTCCCGCGGGCTTCTATTGAAGCCTATGGAAGCCGTCCGGATCCGCGGGAGACCTAAAATAGGAATTTAAAAGAATTTACCCATCCGGAGCGGGCCGGGAAGGTCTTCTCTTCCTCACGGCCGGATCTTTCTTGCTTCGGCTCGGCGGATGTGCCCGGCGTATGCGCGCGGCACGTCGGCAACATGCCGGCGACGTGCCGCCGGCGTGACGAATTCATCCGCCGTCCGAAAAAGAAGATCCGGCCGTGAGGAAGAGAAGACTTTCCCCGCCCGCTACGGATAGGTAAATTCTTTTAAATTCCTATTTTCAGCGCTCATGTCCGCGGGGCAGGAGGGACCCGCTGCAGATTCTCCATGTAGAATCCGTAGCGGGCCTGATTTTCCCCGTGGACATGAGGCCTAAGGTAAAAGCGTACAGATCCCATACTGCCGTGTTTCTTATAGAATTCTCAGCAGATATGAAATCTGTGCATCTGTCCTTCACTCCAGAAGTGGAGGTTGTGTTGGATTGAAGGCTTATGATGGTTTCTGTTCAGGTTGGATGCAGCTGGAAAGCCAGTTGCATTTAATGGAGATGTTTTTGTTTGTTTTTTTTTCTTAATGACTGTGCCTTAATCAATTGTCATGTGGCTAGACCATAAATGATTACTTTGTAAGGAAACAAGGTCGATTAGTAAGGAGCTATGCATTATCATCAACTGTTGTCATTCGTATATCACACAACTTAAAAAAAATATTTGTGTCCCCCCCCCTCCCCCACACACCTTTTCCAGTATCACGTCTTATGCATTGTACTTTATTTCCAGCATTTGATACCTATGTAATTACTAGAAGTTTTATTTTTTAAACCTATGATTTCTGTATATATCTGTTGTAAATAAAGGACCGCTTTCTGTTTCTGTCAAAGGCTTCATATTTGTTTCATTTTTGCTTTGCAGTTAGTTTAGGAAAGCAATGAAATTCCATCAGAAGGTTAGAAAAGTTTTTATTCTTGTCGGTATTAATACGATGTACGCAAGTAAGAAGTGTCATGGCAGCCAAATGTTAAGGGGTTGTTCTCTGAAAAATATTAGGCTGGATTTAACTAGAAATCCTTTTTTTTTTTTGTATTGCTTATTAAAAACCATATTTCTCTCCCCAGATATTCCAGGACTAATGTTTTTCTTTCAATATATTGATTTTACAGTGTATAGATGTGTGTGTGTGTGTGTGTGTGTATATATAATATATATAAAATATAACTTTACTATGTCAAGAAGCGATAGAAGGACTAATGTTTTTCTAATAGTGTCACTTTCAGGTTTTTTTGCCTTTTTTTTATTGGACTGTTTGTCAACTTCAGTAAATGTTCCGAGGTGTCTTTCGGTCTCCTTTTTCCCCCCCCTCTGTTAACCCTGTCTCCTGTTATCGTTGGTTCTCTGTCTCTTCTGACGACCTAAGACTCAGCAGCTCATCACACCAGAAATCCCTCCACATACACAGCAGAGCAGAAAGATGCAAAATTGAGCTGATGCAATAATGGCAGAGGTAAACACAAAGTAGAGGTGGCATTCTAACATTAGTCCTGGAATGTCTGGGGATGGAAACTTTAAAAAAAAAATGATTTTAATAATTGGATCTAATTATAAACCCTTTTCTTGTGGGACAACTCCCTTTTAAAACCTGACCAAAGTGTTAACATGCCTGACCAAATGCCAGAGCATTCAAGACCTAGAAATATGGAATATCTAGCAGCACTCACTTAATCCCACCATCTAGTGGGGGAGGTATAAACACAAATAGATGCAAAGCCAATACAAGGGTTGTGGACTATCAACCTGGAAAGTCACTCAAATATATAATATTGATTATGGCTGCATAAATGGTGCCGACGGCTTTCTAAAAAAAGAGCCTTTATTGTTCTATAGATGTACAGGCAATGTTTCGACCATTTAGGTCTTTCTCAAGCCTAAAGACAACACCAGACAACATACACTGAATAAATATACAGGCATCATAAACCACATAAACCACTGAATAAAATGGAGGGGTGTAATACATACCGCTATCTGTAGAAACAGAACAGTGGATCCATGCTCCGGATGCCTGTCATGACCAAAAACCCGCACTTGTATAGTGGCTGCAAAATAGCATCATAGAACAGGAATCACAGATGGGTGGTTCTGTGGCTATCACCTGAAGTATTTTACTCTCCTATTGTGGCTGCTTCCCATCGCTTGCATCAAGCACGCATGTGCGACGTGACGTCACCACGTCAGTGCCATATGATAAGGGACGTAGCTATTCGTGCATAAGTGCACTAGCGTAAGCGCCCATGCGTAGCGTGATGTCACCACACCGTCATGTGATTCGGGACGTGGCTGTATGTAAATCGGCGCGCCTGCGCCATCAGATGCAAGCGCGTATGTACAACGTGACATCAATGACGTATGATGTGGGGTGCAACTATCTGTATCAGCGCGCATGCGCCATCAGATGAAAGCACAACAATAAGTGCATCAGTGCACATGCATGGCAAAACATACCACCAGTAATGTGTGACATAGAAGATAAACTTCAACATGTATCACAATATGCATGTACCATAAACCTGACGTAACATATAAAGGGGCCACCGGCCCCATCATCTCGTGTACCAATGCGCATGCGCCTCCCAACCAGGTGAAAATAAGGGATCACAAAAAATCTACCTAGTGTCATGACACTGGTAAAGTATTTCGTGAGCGCTCTGATGGTTCTATATCAAATGTTAACATTTATAACATTGATCACCTAACCATTACGATGTTACATTCCATAATCTAATGCTGCAGTGAAAATGGATCAAAAGAGGAAGGTGTGCAATTTCCAAATTACCATTCTTTATTGATACTGATAAATATGCACAAGTAAAGGTTTAGTGCACCCAATCAAAGGGAATCGCATAAATATTTTTAGAGTACTCTCAAAAAAAGGGGGGTGGGGAATAATCACGTAGAACAACCGGGCAATTCCAGAACATGAAGTAGAACACCACCTGAAAAAAGAAATAAATAAAAACTAGTCTGATCAAGTCAAGCAGCAATATATCCTTTATACAACCAATGATGAAGCTGAGATGAATTCTAACTATATGGCATGTAATGATGATCGACGTTTAAGCCTTTTGGAGACAGTTCTTTCTTTTTCAACAATGCCTGATGATCACCGCCTCTGATAGATGGAGGAACGTGATCGATGACGCGATATCGCAACTGACTAATCTTGTGGGGGTTTTTTTTCAACAAAATGTTTGGGAATCAGGAGTTCTATATTTTTATTGCGTATCGTGCTTTTATGTTTGGTAATACGCGTACTTCTAGGAGTAGTCGGCCGTCACTAGTAGCCGGCGTCCCGCTGCGACAGCGGGGTACATCGGGAATGTGCCGCCCCCCCCCCATCCCCCGCGCTGTTAACCCCTCTGACTCCAGATAACATCGCGAGAGCTTGGCTGGTTGCTATGGCAACAGGACGCCACATACGGCCTGTATTACCATAGCCTGTGATCGCTATAGTAAGCGATAAGGCATGGCAGGAGAGAAGTCCTGCCATGCCTTATTGTAGCAATCTGCAATGCTGTAGTAAAAGGGACACAGATTGTGTAAAACTAAGAGAAAAATAAAGTACTAAAAATGTAAAATGTTAACCCTTTTTTTATGCTTTTTCTCATATTAGGATAAAAAAATTAAAATTAAAAAATCCCACATATTTGGTATTGACGCGTCCGTAACGACGCGTACAATAAATTGAACACACTTTTTATCCTGCACGGCAAAAAGCGTTAAAAAAATGCTAAAAAACTGAGGCAAAATGCTACATTTTGGCATTTTACCTCCCAAAAAGCGCAATAAAAGTGATTTTTAAAAAAGGGTGTACCCCAAAATGGTACCAATAAAAAATCCAGCTCGTCTCGCAAAACATAAGCCCTCAGAGAGCTCCGTCCATGGAAAAATAAAGTTATAGCACTTTGAATGCAGTGAGTTTAGAAAAAAATAATTTCCAAAAAAAGGATTTTTATTGTGGAAAAGTGGAAAAACCTAAAAAAAAATTATAATTTAAGTATCGTAACCGTACCGACCCGCAGAAAAAAACGTAGTCTGTCATTTATGCTGCATAATTAACGCTTTACAAAAAACCCAAAAAATCTATGGCAGAATTGATGCGTTTTCTCTCCCTACGATCATAAAAAAAAATAATAAAAGTTTTACAATATAGTCTATGTAACCAAAAATGGTACCAATAAAAACTACAGTTCGCCACGCAAAAAACAAGCCCTTATATGGCCGCGTCGACGGAAAAATAAGTTATTGCTTTTGAAAAATGGAGATGAATAAAATACCAAAAATCGTTTGAGTGCATGTAAGGTAGTTGTGATGTGTGCGGGGGGTGGGGGGGGAGGGGGAGGGGGTTAATGGGCGCATGTAAGGTGGTTGTGGTGGTGTGGGTAATGGGCGCATGTAAGGTGGTAGTGGTGGTGTGGGTAATGGGCGCATGTAAGGTGGTGGGTGCGTGGGGGATAATGGGCGCATGTAAGGTGGTGGTGGTGTGGGTAATTAGCGCATGTAAGGTGTCTGTGGTAGGTGCGTGGGGGGGGGGGGATAATGGGCGCATGTAAAATGGTGGAGGAAAGGAGGGGAGAAAATGGGTGCATGTAAAATGGTGGAGGAAGGGAGGGGAGAGAATGGCCGCATGTAAAATGGTGGAGGAAGGGAGGGGAGAGAATGGCCGCATGTAAAATAGTGGAGGGAGGGAGGGGAGAGAATGGCCGCATGTAAAATGGTAGAGGGAGGGATGGAGGGGAGAGAATGGCCGCATTTAAAATGTTGGGGGTAGGCATATTGGCCTCTACATGACTCCCAACCTCTACATGAGCCAACCCAAATAACCAATCACTGTGTATGCTAAATCCAAACAACAAATCAGGTTGCGAATGGTGGGGAGTGAAAGGTTAATATGCGTGGGGGAGGGAATGGCTGCATGTAAAATGGTAGAGGGAGAGAAGGGAAGGAATGCCAGCATGTAAAATGGTGGAGGAAAAGAGGGAATGGCCGCATTTCAAATGGTTGAGGGAGAGAATGGCCGCATGTAAAATGGAGGAGAGAGGGAATAGTTAGCAATGATCATTAAAGTGTTGTAAATGACTAGATTTTGTATATCGTGTAAACATTTTGGGTAGAGGTGCCTCTGTGAAAAAAATCCCATGTGAAAATTGACATTCAATGCGGAATATATGTTGTAATAAACCACACCCCTGGCCACATCCCCTTTTGGTAGCGGCGCCGCCCCGTAATTTTTTTTTACCAGGGGTGCCCCCAGGCTGAAAAGGTTGGGAACCACTGTACTAGGGTGATAGCTATTGCGATGTAAGATGCTCTTCCTATTTGTTTTCTTCACAAAGAGGTCAGTAGACAAAATATCACCATTCTTGCATTCAAGACCTATCAGGAAGTTGTACAAATGCCTAATTTTTAAGGGTTTTGTCACCATTTTTAGAATTTTCAGGTCCACTCTAATACCCCCTGTTCATTGGTATTTTATATTGCCTCCGTTTATTTGAATGGGACTGAGCTGTAACACCAGACACAAGCATTGGGCAACAGTGAAATGGTTTCTGGAAGGAGGAAAAAAGGGAGGTATCCTGTTATGACATTGAAAGGTTAGTGACTGGATAAGTTGTATTGTCATGACAGACATGCCTGTATGTAGGTGACTGATAATCATCTGTAGACAAGAGGTGATGCCTCATAAGGCAATGTATTGTCAAGCAATGCGTCCAACATACTAATGAGTTTTAAGTAAATTTTAGCAGCGTTGGACTATAAAGGGTTTTATTAGTTATGCTTCTATACAACATGTTTTACTGTTTGAGTTTTTCCAGTAATGTCTACAAAGGTGCTTGGACACCTTGATGAGTAATTGGAATCCCTGGTGTCATTTGGACAGGGCGGTGTGTGGGGAATACAGGTCTACATGTCTAATAGTGACTGCATGTAAAGTGACTTCGGTGGAGGAGGTTCTCAATGTTTTTCCATCTATTAGGATATAATCGGGTTCTCACATATTGTGTTATGAATTGTCTGGTGCAGTTTGGCTCTATTATATTATGTGCTGGGGTTGTGTATTCTGGAGTGTAATGAGGTCGGAGCGGCTCCGTTGTAAGTGTAGGGTGGCCATCCAATAAGTTCACCCTCCTCTTTATAAGATTAAATGCATGGTTAAGATTAGTCTATGTAAGCCTTGTGAGATGAGCTGATGACTGGGAATGTACATGATGTGTTTTGGTTTCCTTTTTAGTGTTTTTCAAATTAATATTTTTGTACTTTGCTAATTTTTTGTCGGATCTGACCTTCACGTTTATTCCTCTGTCGACTTTGATTTTTGGTCAGCCATTAACTTTTTTTCTAAAACCTCTGGGAATGTATAAACCGTGCCTAAAACTTTTAACACTGGCAATAACTAAAAGCACAACTATAATTAAACCTTTTGTAATGTTCTATGAATGAATATATATTATAATTATTTTTTTAATCCTGGTGTAATATGGTAAACATTTTAAAACCATTCTTTTGAACAAAGGTGACAATTTTGTAAATGAGTGTTAAACTACAGTAATTACATTTTTTTTGTTTTTAATAAAGTTTCCAGAGCACTACTGGATCTGGTGGGTTTTATTTTCTTACTGTAGTGTTTCATCGTGGATTTGAGAAACAATATATCGCCTTTTTTGTCATTTGAACAGACAGTGATCTTAGGAAACTATACCCATGCAGACTTCAAATGCATCTTCACTGTTTATGTTTAATTTATTTTATTAATGTAAATATACATATAGACAAAAGGGGAAAAAAACTATAGTAGATTGCGCAATACTTGGTTAAGAATTTTTGAAAAAAAAATAGGTGTCATAACAATCAAAGCAGCGAAAACCTCTGCTAAAAGTCTTTCCAATGCATCTTTAGCGACTGCATATATAAAATATTATAACATGGCACCAGACCCTCAGTCTGACACTTCCGCATGCTTGCAATGAAAAATATAATTTTCAAGTATCGAAAACTATAAAGAACAAAAGCTATGGACTAAAACATTTAGAGTAGATAATAAAAAGCAAAGGGAGTCTAAAAAGAAAAAAAGCCACACGGAGTATAAATACTCCGCTTAGGGGAAAGAAACCCCTCTGGCAACAACTTGTCTGTAGCTTCCCCAGCGCAGCCTCGTCTAGGTCACGGCCCCAGCTCAGCATCTCCTGGAACCCCTCGATGCCCGTCCCCCTACCATCCCACCACTCTCTGTATCTCAGGTGAATTGTGATACGCTCCACAGTATCCAAGCCTGTCCGCTCAAGCATAGTACCTCAGAACCTTTGGTGCCCAACTCCTCCATGTACATTAGTTGATTTAGCTCCTGAACAAATTCCAAGGTTGAGGGAGCGCTGTTGCTCTGCCAATGGCGTGGGATCATGGCTCTGGCCGCGGTGAGAAAATGCAGCAAAAAGGCCCTTAATAGCAGTGAAAGGGCCAGGGATGACAGACATCAAAGCTAGCTGTGGGGAGGCCTCCACTGTGCTATGCGACGCCCCCTCATACTGTTTGAATACCCCTTTCCTAAAAGGTTGGATGAGCAGGCACTCCCACCAGATATGGAGCATGGAGGGGAGGGGGACTTTTGTATCTCGTTACCACCAGAAGAATGGGTGGAGACAAGATGCAAGCCCACAAGCAAATGCCCCCAATTTGATTGGCTGCGCAGGCGAATGTCTGGCCATGATGTCCCCTCCTGCCTCGTTTTACTCACCCCTCGGAGGCTTTGCTTGGCCTTGGTCACCTTCCCTGCTCCTCCTTGGCATGGTGACCACTGGGGCTGTGGCATACCCCCAGCGAAGGCAGGGTTGGACAGTGTCTGCCAGCGGCTGGCAACCAGGAGCACAGAGCGACAGCCCCGCCAACCTGCAGAACACACTGACAGCAGTCAGGGATAGGCGGAAGTAAAGAGCTTGATAAAGGCCCAAATTGGGGCCGAAACGTCGCTAGTCTTTTTATGGAGGAATAAAAAGCTGAATCTTTTTCAAAATACATCAGATGATGCCTGACTTATTCTTTACATTGGCTTTGGATTTTGGGTCTTAATCCAGACTTTACCAGGCGTTGCATGTATCTCCTCGCTGTAATAACAGCTATCTTGAAAAACTAAGAGGGTATGCAATATCCTTGAAGTGCTGCAGTTGTCTTACACTTTTGCAAAGTAGGGAAAGACGAAAGGACAGAGGAGGCCAACCGTCAGCATACCTTTACATGGTGACGGCACAGGGGCACACACCGACAGCGGGTCTGCTGTGACGCCAGGCCACAGCCGATAGCAGGCCAGGGAGCACAGTCAGCCGGTTAGGATTACAGGTGGGGTGGTGGGGCCACAGTGACAGACTGACATGGGACATGCCAGCGGCACAGTCTCGCAGCAGCAGCGTGGTGGTTCAGCGGGGTCACCATGCAAGAGAGGAACAGGGAAGGGGACCAAAGCCAAGCGTCCGTAGGGTGAGTGAAATGAAGCAGGGGGAAAGATCATAGCCAGCAATTCTCCTGTGCAGCCAATCAAATTTGGGGGGGGGGGCGGGGTTGTTGTGTGTTTTTTGACCATTAAACCTAGAGATGCTATGTAGATTAACCTCTTAAAGGGCCACTCCAGCAAACACAATTTTTTGACCATTGTCAACCTAACCTCATGTGTCTGTCACACTCTGGTTGTCTCCTCTATATACTGCAGCCACTTCCATTCAATGCAGCTGCCTGTCTAATGCTTATTAGATACCATCTTGATGTTGCCTTCACGGCAATTTAGTGACGCATGAGCACAACCTTTCATGACCAGCTACAGCCAGTACAATGTCTGCAACACTGCCATTACCATCGTGGTCTGTACCTTAGGCTGCCTGCAGATGGGCGGGTCGGATCCGGCGGCGAGAACTCTCGCCGCAGGACCCGACCCCAGCGCCTGCAGGGACGAGCGCGTACTCACCCGCGCTTGGCGGCCCCGACTCTTTCATGTGCCGGCTGCCGGGCAGCCGGCGCATGCGCCGACTGTAGCCGGCGGCCGGGTGAGTGACGTTTCTGTGCGAGGCTCTGCGAGCCCCGCACAGAAACAGGACATGCCGAGGTTTGTTTGCCGCGCGACATTTCGCGCGGCCAAATTGCGGCCGTCTGCATAGGAGTGCGTATTGTAATGCACTCCTATGCAGGCTTTCAGTGGCGGAAATCCCACGGAAAATCCCGCCGCGGGATTTCCGCCCGTGTGCAGGCGGCCTTATTTAAGTAAATACAGAACACAAAGTATACAGTCAGGATGAGCTGTAATCTCCTCCATTATAACTATGACAGGCACTGCTGTTGGTTACTAATGATGAGCACTCAACTATAATAGAGAAGATCACAGCTCATGCTGTGTACTTATGGTCTTATTTAAGTGAATATAGGCAAATATAGTATAACCTCATCTAATGTTGGGCTGATGTGTCATAGGATTGATTAAAATTTTTAGGAAATCATTACGACACTTGAAAAGCATCAAAGAGGGGGCTGCACTGCAGGAGAGCTACTGAAATACACAGGGGAGACCTGCACAGTGTGACGGGCAAGCAGGTGAACAGGGACAAGGATGGAAAAATATTTACTGGAATGGCCCTTTTAAGAAACTAAATGGTTGGTCCAGCAGGTTCTCCTTCCAGTGGATCAAGTGTCCAGTTGAAATAAGCACTAGAGATGAGTGAGCACTAAAATGCTCGGGTGCTCGTTACTCGAGACGAACTTTTCACGATGCTCGAGGGTTCGTTTCGAGTAACGAACCCCATTGAAGTCAATGGGCGACCCGAGCATTTTTGTATATCGCCGATGCTCGCTAAGGTTTTCGTTTGTGAAAATCTGGGCAATTCAAGAAAGTGATGGCAACGACACAGCAACAGATAGGGCAGGCGAGGGGCTACATGTTGGGCTGCATCTCAAGTTCCCAGGTCCCACTATTAAGCCACAATAGCGGCAAGAGTGGGCCCCCCCCCCTCCCAACAACTTTTACTTCTGAAAAGCCCTCATTAGCAATGCATACCTTAGCTAAGCACCACACTACCTCCAACAAAGCACAATCACTGCCTGCATGACACTCCGCTGCCACTTCTCCTGGGTTACATGCTGCCCAACCCCCCTCCCACAACCCAGTGTCCACAGAGCACACCAAACTGTCCCTGCCCAGCCTTCAGCTGCCCTCATGCCACGCCACCCTCATGTCTATTTATAAGTGCGTCTGCCAGAGGAAAAGCAGGCACACACTGCAGAGGGTTGGCACGGCTAGGCAGCGACCCTCTTTAAAAGGGGCGGGGCGATAGTCCACAATGCTGTACAGAAGCAATGAGAAATCCAATCCTGTGCCACCTCCATCTGGAGCTGCACACGTGGACATAGCAATGGGGAACCTATGTGCCACACACTATTCATTCTGTCAAGGTGTCTGCATGCCCCAGTCAGACCGCGTTCTTTTATAAATAGTCACAGGCAGGTACAACTCTGCAATGGGAATTCCGTGTGCACCCACAGCATGGGTGGCTCCCTGGAACCCACCGGCTGTACATAAATGTATCCCATTGCAGTGCCCTGGACAGCAGAGCTAACGTCAGATTAAATGCAGGTGGGCTTCGGCCCACACTGCATGCCCCAACCTGACCGGGCTTTTTAATTCATAGACACAGGCAGGTACAACTCCCTATTGTGAAGTCCCTGTGGACCGACAGCATGGGTGGGTGCCAGGAAGCCACCGGCGGTACATAAATATATCCCATTGCATTGCCCATCACAGCTGAGGTAATGTCATGTTTAATGCAGGTGGGCTTCGGCCCACACTGCATGCCCCAGTCAGACTGGGGTTCTTTAGAAGTGGACACATGCAGTTACAACTCCCTGTGGACCCACAGCATGGGTGGCTCCCTGGAACCCACCCGCGGTACATAAATATATCCCATTGCAGTGCCCAACACAGCTGATGTAACGTCAGCTGTAATGCAGGTGGGCTAAAAATTAATTGGATTACACTGTAGGCGAGGGCCCCCAAAAATTGGTGTACCAACAGTACTAATGTACCTGAGAAAAATTGCCCATGCCCAACCAAGAGGGCAGGTGAAACCCATTAATCGCTTTGGTTAATGTGGCTTAATTGGTAACTAGGCCTGGAGGCAGCCCAGTAAAAATAAAAATTGGTTGAGGTGAAAGTTTCAACGCTTTAATGAGCATTGAAACGTATAAAAATTGTTTAGAAAAATTATATGACTGAGCCTTGTGGGCCTAAGAAAAATTGCCCGTTCGGCGTGATTATGTGAGGTTTCAGGAGGAGGAGCAGGAGGAGGAAGAGGAATATTATACACAGATTGATGAAGCAAAAAGGTCCCCGTTTTGGATGGTGATAGAGAACGATGCTTCCATCCGCGGGTGCAGCCTACGTATTGCTTAGGTATCGCTGCTGTCCGCTGGTGGAGAAGAGAAGTCTGGGGAAATCCAGGCTTTGTTCATCTTGATGAGTGTAAGCCTGTCGGCACTGTCGGTTGACAGGTGGGTACGCTTATCCGTGATGATTCCCCCAGCCACACTAAACACACTCTCTGACAAGACGCTAGCCGCAGGACAAGCAAGCACCTCCAGGGCATACAGCGCGAGTTCAGGCCACGTGTCCAGCTTCAACACCCAGTAGTTGTAGGGGGCAGAGGCGTCACCGAGGACGGTCGTGCGATCGGCTACGTACTCCCTCACCATCCTTTTACAGTGTTCCCGCCAACTCAGCCTTGACTGGGGACCGGTGACACAGTCTTGCTGGGGAGCCAGAAAGCTGGCAAAGGCTTTGGATAATGTTCCCCTGCCTGCGCTGTACATGCTGCCTGATCTCTGCGCCTCCCCTGCTACCTGGGCCGCGGAAATGCGCCTTCGGCCACTAGCGCTGTCGGATGGGAAGTTTACCATCAGTTTGTCCACCAGCGCCCTGTGGTATAGCATCATTCTCGAACCCCTTTCCTCTTCGGGAATGAGAGTGGAAAGGCTCTCCTTATACCGTGGGTCGAGCAGTGTGTACACCCAGTAATCCGTAGTGGCCAGAATGCGTGTAACGCGAGGGTCACGAGAAAGGCATCCTAACATGAAGTCAGCCATGTGTGCCAGGGTACCTGTACGCAACACATGGCTGTCCTCACTAGGAAGATCACTTTCAGGATCCTCCTCCTCCTCCTCTGGCCATACACGCTGAAAGGATGACAGGCAAGCAGCATCTGTACCCTCAGCAGTGGGCCAAGCTGTCTCTTCCCCCTCCTCCTCATGCTCCTCCCCCTCCTCCTCCTCCTCTGGCCATACACGCTGAAAGGATGACAGGCAAGCAGCATCTGTACCCTCAGCAGTGGGCCAAGCTGTCTCTTCCCCCTCCTCCTCATGCTCCTCCCCCTCCTCCTCCTCCTCAACGCGCTGAGATATAGACATGAGGGTGCTCTGACTGTCCAGCGACATACTGTCTTCCCCCGCCTCCGTTTCTGAGTGCAAAGCGTCTGCCTTTATGCTTTGCAGGGAACTTCTCAAGAGGCATAGCAGAGGAATAGTGATGCTAATGATTGCAGCATCCCCACTCAGCATCTGGGTAGACTCCTCAAAGTTTCCAAGGACCTGGCAGATGGCTGCCAACCAGGCCCACTCTTCTGTAAATAATTGAGGAGGCTGACTCCCACTACGCCGCCCATGTTGGAGTTGGTATTCCGCAATAGCTCTACGCTGCTCATAGAGCCTGGCCAACATGTGGAGCGTAGAGTTCCACTGTGTGGGCACGTCGCACAGCAATCGGTGCACTGGCAGATGAAACCGATGTTGCAGGGTCTGCAGGGTGGCAGCGTCCGTCTTGGAGTTGCGGAAATGTGTGCTGACCCGGCGCACCTTTTCGAGCAGGTATGACAAGTGTGGGTAGCTTTTCAGAAAGCGCTGAACCACCAAATTAAAGACATGGGCCAGGCATGGCACGTGCGTGAGGCTGTCGAGCTGCAGAGCCGCCACCAGGTTACGGCCGTTGTCACACACGACCATGCCCGGTTGGAGGCTCAGCGGCGCAAGCCAGCGGTCGGTCTGCTCTGTCAGACCCTGCAGCAGTTCGTGGGCCGTGTGCCTCTTATCTCCTAAGCTAAGTTGTTTTAGCACGGCCTGCTGACGCTTGCCCACCGCTGTGCTGCCATGCCGCGCGACACTGACTGCTGGCGACGTGCTGCTGCTGACACATCTTGATTGCGAGACAGCGGTTGCGTAGGAGGAGGAGGAGGGTGGTTTAGTGGAGGAAGCATACACCGCCGCAGATACCACCACCGAGCTGGGGCCCGCAATTCGGGGGGGTGGGTAGGACGTGAGCGGTCCCAGGCTCTGACTCTGTCCCAGCCTGCACTAAATTCACCCAATGTGCCGTCAGGGAGATATAGTGGCCCTGCCCGCCTGTGCTTGTCCACATGTCTGTTGTTAAGTGGACCTTGGCAGTAACCGCGTTGGTGAGGGCGCGTACAATGTTGCGGGAGACGTGGTTGTGCAGGCCTGGGACGGCACATCGGGAAAAGTAGTGGCGACTGGGAACCGAGTAGCGTGGGGCTGCCGCCGCCATCATGCTTTTGAAAGCATCCGTTTCCACAAGCCTATACGGCAGCATCTCCAGGCTGATCAATTTGGCAATGTGCACGTTTAACACTTGAGCGTGCGAGTGCGTGGCAGCGTACTTGCGCTCGCGCTCAAACAGTGGCGCCAGCGACGTCTGGACGCTGCGCTGAGAGACATTGCTGGATGGGGCCGAGGACAGCGGAGGTGAGGGTGTGGGTGCAGGCCAGGAGACGGTAGTGCCTGTGTCCTCAGAGGGGGGTTGGATCTCAGTGGCAGGTTGGGGCACAGGGGTAGAGGCAGTGGTGCAAACCGGAGGCGGTGAACGGCCTTCGTCCCACCTTGTGGGGTGCTTGGCCATCATATGCCTGCGCATGCTGGTGGTGGTGCCTCCCCAGCTGATCTTGGTGCGACAAAGGTTGCACACCACTGTTCGTCGGTCGTCAGGCGTCTCTGTGAAAAACATGCCACACCGTAGAGCACCTTGACCTCTGCAGGGTGGCATGGCGTGAGGGGGTGGTTTGGGAAACAGTTGGTGAATTATTCGGTCTGGCCCTGCCTCTACCCCTGGCCACCGCACTGGCTCGGCCTGTGCCCACACCCTGACTTGGGCCTCCGCGTCCTCGCCCGCGTCCACGTCCTCTAGGCCTACCCCTACCCCTCAGCATGCTGTATTACCAGTAGTGCAGAAACAGAACGCTGTAATTAAATGTGCCGCTTATTGGCCTGTGGTTGGAGGCTGACTTCGCTTATGGAACGCCAGGAAATAATTTTGCGCAAGCCTGCTGTAACACTTAGCTGGCTGCGTATGAATTTGGAGAACTACTACACCCAGCAGAGACCCAGAACACTGAGGACACTCACAGGCAGCCCAAATAGATTTTTTTCCCCAAATTTTTGTTGCAAAGGCCCACTGCCTATATTCAATCAATATGTCTTCTGTCCCTGCCTAAGCGCTGCTGGCCCTGGAGTATGTCAAAGAACTGCAGAGTGTTGCACTGTGGACTGCAATACAGTGGTGATTTCACAGCCCAGACAGAGCCAGGAAATAATTTTGCGCAAGCCTGCTGTAACACTTAGCTGGCTGCGTATGAATTTGGAGAACTACTACACCCAGCACAGACCCAGAACACTGAGGACACTCACAGGCAGCCCAAATAGATTTTTTTCCCCAAATTTTTTTGCAAAGGCCCACTGCCTATATTCAATCAATAATCAATATGTCTTCTGTCCCTGCCTAAGCGCTTCTGGCCCTGGAGTATTACTGCAGGGCGCAATGCTCTGCACGGCCGATATACCAAAAAAAAAATGTGCAACACTGCAAATAGCAGCCTCCACAGTACTGCACACGGTTAGATGTGGCCCTAAGAAGGACCGTTGGGGTTCTTGAAGCCTAAAATACTCCTAACACTCTCCCTATAGCAGCTCCACCAAGATACCACTTTCCCTCCTCTATGTCAGAACGCATCTGTGGCGAGCCGCGGGAGGGGCCGATTTTTATACTCGGGTGACACCTGATCTCGCCAGCCACTCACTGCAGGGGGGTGGTATAGGGCTTGAACGTCGCAGGGGGAAGTTGTAATGCCTTCTCTGTCTTTCTATTGGCCAGAAAAGCGCGCTAACGTCTCAGAGATGAAAGTGAAAGTAACCCGAACATCGCGTGGTACTCGTTACGAGTAACGAGCATCTCGAACACGCTAATACTCGAACGAGTATCAAGCTCGGACGAGTACGTTCGCTCATCTCTAATAAGCACACATATACTGGGAGTTCATCTCTTGGATTTGTTCCTCCTTTTTCCCCATTTATTCAGTATACTACGTAGCACAAGAGTTTTGAAAAAAAAAAAAGGGAAGGTCCTGCCCTATCTTTTCCGCACCTAGTATTAACTGGCGAAAATACCATTAAAGGGACTCTGTCACTAAAAAAAAAAATTCTATACTTATCTATTCCTCCCCCGTCAGTCTACTTACCAGATCTTCGCCTGTCTCCTGCAGTCCGGGGAGTCACTTCACCTTGAGCTGCCTGATTCTTCTCCTTCCTGTGATGTTACGTACATTTGGTTGGCAGTCTTCTGCCTGCCAATCAATGTACGTTACGTCACAGCTCACAGGCCAGCAGGGGGAGTGCCTATCTTCTTCAGAGATTGCTTATGCAAGCTGTCTCTGAAATCGATAGTTTTGTTTTGACCCGTTATTTGGCTGTGAATATCTGGCCCATCTGAAGAAGCCCTAAGACTGACCTTTTTTTTTTGTAATTCATTCACCTAGCTATGTTTTTTTGTAGTAAGAGAAAAAAGGCAGGGATGGATATGTGCACAAAGTACCAGGAGTGATAAATATCTGCATGTAAGGGGAAAGTAAAATATAGGATTTGCTAATATACCATTATGCAATGTATAGCATGACAATATCTGCATGTAACACCTGAGATGGTCTCCACTCCTCATATGGACAGGTAAAAAATAAATTCACATTCCTACCAGTGTTTTTCTTGTCTTGCATTGCACCTGAAAAACTTGTACACAATTATGTTAATTGCATATCCTATTTCTCCTCTAGGAAATGGATAAAATAGGACATGAGCTTTTCACAAGGACCATGAGTCAGTGTGAAAATATTTGTAGATAAAGCCTCATAGGCTCTAATGGGGCTGTGTGCTATATGTGAAATCATGCACATGGGGAAAATGGAACCTCTGCAGCGTCACCTGTTGGATAGCAGCATTTCTTCAAATCAATGTACGACTTAACAAGTCGGTGAAACAATGTTTGGGAATAAGAAACCAAGCTAGAAAACCATGGCTTAGTTTCCTATTCTCAATCATGGTTTCACAGGTTTGTTAACCCCTTCCCACTCCAGGGGTATGTATGCATACAGTGCGGGCATCAGCTGTTTACTACAGCTGACACCCGCGGGCAATAGCCGCGATCAGCCGTTCGCGGCTATTAACCCTTTAAATACCTCTGTCAATCCTGACATTGGCATTTAAATCCCCCGAAGAATGTTCGGGGGTCCCGCACGCCCCCCCCCACGGTGAGATCGGGGGACCTGTGCAGGTGTTATGGCAGCCGGGGGCCTTTTGAAAGGCCCCAGGGCTGCCTTAGCAGACTGACTATCAAGCCATCCCTGTGGGGTGGATTGATAGACTGCCTGTCAAATGGCTGTATGACGTAAGGAGCGATCAAAGCATCGCTGGTTGTAGTTCCCCAGGGGGACTTTAAAGTAAAGTAAAAAATAAATCAATAAAGTTTTATTAATTGTAAAAAATAAAAAATTATAAAGGTTTGAATCACCCCCCTTTTGCCATAACCATTATTGAAAATCTAAATCATAAAATAAAAATACATGTTTGGTATTGCCCTGTCCATATAAGTCCGATCTATCAAAGTAGCACATTATTTTTCCTGCATGGTGAACGTCGTCCGAAAAAAAAAAAAAGAACGCCAGAAATGCACTTTTTCAGTCACCCTGTCTCTCAGAAAAAAAAACAATAAAAAACGATTAAAAAGTCGTATATATTCCAAATTGGTACTATCGGAAAATACAGACATCCCGCAAAAAATGAGGCCTTGCTTAACTACGTCGACGGAAAAATAAAAAAGTTATTGCGTGCACAAGATCACGGCAGAAAATAATTGAAAAAAATTAAATGTCTTTGAAAAAAAAAGTGTAGTATAGTAAAAGAAAAAACTATACAAGTTTGGTATCGTAGTAATCATACTGACCTGTATAATAAATTTATCATGTCGCTTTTGTTTTAGTTTGTGCGCCGTAAAAACAAGACGCACTGAAAGATGGCGGAATGTCGTTTTGTTTTTTTTCATTTTACTCCACTTATAATTTTTTTAAGTTTTTCAGTACATTATATGGTACTTTAAATAGCACCATTAAAAACTCTAACTCGTCCCGCAAAAAACAAGCCCTTATACAGCGACGTCGATGGATAAATAAAGGAGTTATGATTTTTTTAAAGGGGGGAGGAAAAAACGAAAATGGGGGAAAAAAGGGCCACGTCATGAAGGGCTAAAGAGTCATACATTGATCTGAAGCAATACTGCCATCCAATAGGCGGCGCTGCAGAGGTATTGTTCAATCTTCCTTATTTGCATAAAATACCCAGAGGAGCATGCATAGCCTTATAAGTCTCCTCACTCACCTTCTAGGTGTCTTTTCATACCCCTTCTGGGTGCTCTCCTTGGGGATAGATGATGCCATCCTCTGACCCACTCACCCCCCAGGTGCTCTCCTTAAGCTGAGATGACACCCCTTTTGACCTACATCTGTGGAATAGCCCCAAAACATACTCATGTGCCACTAGTTTTAACAGTCAGCTAAAGTAAGGTGAATGCCAGACAGTGATAGGAAGATATTTCATGTTTTGAGACCTCACATTGAATGTGGAAAGGAGTGGTGAGTTTTAAAGCAAGGCTATTAAAGTAACCATAGAAGGCTCTCTTGGGGTGCAGGTAGTTTTAGGCAGTTTTTGAAGCCAAAACAAAGAGTGGATCATGTGACAGAAAATAGGGCAGACAATAATTTTGTTTGTTTTTTTTCAAATCCACTCCTGGCATAAGCTGTACATCTGACTGAAACCATCCTCAGGTGCACATGGGCAAGAAAATAATGTGATTTTCGTCTGATGCAATAGTCAATTAAAAAAAAACTTCTTGCTCCTCGAACACTCACGTGACGCTGATGTCATAAAACTCTCATCCCAACTCTATGCCACTGCATATTTTGCGTGTACCTATTTAAAAAAACTGTTTTTGTTCTATAGAGCATTGAAAATTTCTTACTTTTGTAGCAACTCTGTATAATAACTCTACATGCTGTGGCCCCAGAATATAATAGCTTTTGCTTTATGAGTGTTTAAAATTGTAAGCCTGGACCCCATAGTTGCGATTCAGCCATGCCAAAACAACCCTCCTTATTATAAAATTCTGTCAAGTTGTAGAGTCATCAGAAGGATGTAGGGATTAAAGTTACTTTTCATCAATATTCACAATATTAGTACTCAGCTTGTAGTACCAACCCAGGCCACTATGTGATATACAGAGCAGTCTTTCTTGCAGCAAAAGAGCCTGAAGTAGAACAGCCCCTTAAGGCCTAGTGCCCATGGCCGTGACGGGCTCCGCAAGTGGAATTCCGCAACGGAGTCCGTCACGGTGCCCCCCCCCCCCCCTCAGAGACCCCATACTCACCTCTGGATCCACTGCCCGATGTCCCGCATCCCGCGCCGGCGCGCATGCGCAGTACAGCGCATGACGTACTGGCAGTGTCATGTGACGCTGTGGCTGCGTCATATGACTCGCCTACAGCGTCACATGACATTTTGGCCGTGTCATATGATGCGGACGTCGGTGGGCGGGGAAGTGTTTTCACGCTATCTACCACTGTGCTACAGTGGAAGATAGTGTGATGGACGGCTTCCATTGACTGCAAGTCCAAATGTTCCAGGTGCTAGCTAGGGGGACAGACTCAGCTGGCCCTGTCGGCGGGGGCTCCAGGAGGCTGGACAGTGCCGAGGAGAAGCGGGGGTGCCTGAGAACCAGGATGGGGAGATTCCCGGGCCTCCAAGCCGGGCTGGAGTTCCAGGAGATCGTCATGACTGCCAGTTTTCCCCTTAGCAAGTGACTATGTGCCAAAATGGGGGAGGTCAAAAAAGCACCACCTGCAGATGTTTGCAGGGGGGCTGCCTGGGTGAAAGAGAGTGGACGACTGGCAGCAGGGTGCTGGCTGCCCCTGTGACTGTGTGAGAGTAGCAGGGGGTTGCACATTACATGTGGCTGGAGCCCCGGGAGGGCAGTGGCAGGGATGCCTTGAGCAGAGATCTGGAGGCATGGCAAAGTCCCTCCCAATCTTGGGAAGGGAATAGGGCAACAGCTGTCCGGGTGGCTGCCAAGTGTCGCAGGAGGTCCGCCTAGGAGGAGCAGAAAGCCCCCTCCGAGTGTCTCCCAGTATTTGGTCAAAACCCTGTCCTAGCTGCCTACCTGGCTAGGCAGGACTTCAAGGAGGCCGGGCACGGCTGGCCATGCCGGCGAGGGCTTCAGGAGACTGGGCAGTGCTGAGGAGAATCGGGGGTCCCTGAGAACCAGGATGGGGAGAATCCAGGGCCTCCAAGCTGGGCTGGAGTTCAAGGAGGCCGGTATGAGGCAGCCTTTTCTCCCCTCATAGGGTGAATATGCTTAAAATGAGGTGAGGTGAGGTGGGGGGGGGGGGGGGGCAAAAAAGCACCTCCGCCAGAGACATGGGTAGTTCCCAAACCGGTCTGTTTTTACCTAGGTGGTGGCAGTGGGAGAGCCCACCCAGGACTACGGGAGGTCAGCCTGGGGGAGCAGAAAGCCCCCTCCGAGTGTCTCCCAGTATTTGGTCAAAACCCTGTCCTAGCTGCCGATGCAGCCAGGCGGGACTTCTAGGAGGCCAGGCACAGTCCATGGAAGCCCCCTGCTGTCATCCCCAGAAGCTTGCAGAGAAAAATCTTGAAAATGTTTCAAAGTCCAAAAGCTCCAAGCGCTAGCTAAGGGGATGGATCCAGCTGGCCATGCCGCCGAGGGCTCCAAGATGCTGGGCAGTACCAGGTAGAAGCGGGGGTCCCTGAGAACTTGGATAGGGAGAATCCAGGGCCTCTAAGCCAGGATGGAGTTCTAGGAGGCCAGCATGAGGTGTCCGGTTTCCCCTCTTAGAGTGACTACCCACTACAGTTTTTTTTCACTGCGAAATTCGCAGCTTTTTTTTTTTTTACAGGGGACTATGAGACTTGTTATGTTAAAATTGCGTTCGCGCAAAATCGGGGGGGTGGGGGTGGGAGGTGGGAAGCAGCTCCGCCAGAGACATTGGTAGGTTCCACCGGAGGCAGCTGCTGGGCGGCCTTAAGCAAGGATGTGTGAGGTTTAGCTAAGTCCCAAACCATGTCTTTGTTCTTACCTGGGTGATGGCAGTGGGAGAGCCTGGCCAGGGATCCAGGAGGTTGGTCTGGAGGAGGGGCTGGTCCCCCCTGAGTGAATCTTAGAGTTTCGCCCGGTCTTTGCTCCTACCCGGGTGATGGCAGTGAAAGAGCCCGACCAGGGCTCCAGGAAGTCGGCCTGGGTGAGAGGGAGGTCCCCCTTGAGTGAATGTTAGAGCGTCGCCCGGTCTTTGCCTCTACCTGTGTGATGGCAGTGGCAGAGCCCGACCAGGGCTCCCGGAGGTCGGCCTGGGGGGAGCAGAAAGCCCCCAAAGAGTGCCTCACAGTTTTTGGTGAAAACACTGTCCTAGCTGCTGATGTGGCCAGGCGGGACTTCCAGTAGGCTGTCGTCCCCTGAAGCTTGCAGAGACAAATCTTGAAAAGTCTCTAACTCCAAACTCTCCAGGTGCTAGCTATGGGGACAGACCCGGCTGGCCATGCCAGCAGGGGCTCCAGGAGACTGGGCAGTGCTGAGGAGAAGCGGGGGTCCCTGAGAACCAGAATGGGGAGAATCAAGGGCCTCCAAGCCGGGGTGGAGTTCTAGGAGGCCGACATGAGGCAGCGGGTTTTCCCCTCATAGGGTGAGTGTGCTTAAATGGGGGGGGGGGGGCAGCAAAAAAACTCCGCCAGAGACATGGGTAGGTTCCACCAGAGGCAGCTGCTGGGCTGCCTTGAGCAAGGATGGTGGAGCTTTGGCTCCAGTGTTTGGTCAAAAGGGGGTCTTGGCCGTCAATGTTGCCGGCGGGGTACCCTAGGTGGTCGGCCTAGGGCAGCTGGAACAGCCCCTTTTTTTCTTGAGTGTCTCCCAGTGTTTGGTCAAAAGGTTGTCTTAGCCGCCAATGTGGCCACTTGGGTACCTAAGGAGGTCGGCCTGGGTGAGCTGGAACAGCCCCTGTGTGTCCCTGAGTGTCCCCCAGGGTTTGGTCAAAAAGAGGTCTTAGCCTCCAATGCAGCGGGTTTGGGTACCTAAGGAGGTCGGCCTGATTGAGCTGGAATAGCCCATGTGTGTCCCTGAGTGCCCTGTAGGGTTTGGTCAAAAGGGGGTATTAGCCTCCAATATGGCTGGCTGGGTGCCCTAGGAGTTAGGACTTGGTGAACTGGAACAGACCCTGTGTGTCCCTGAGTGTCCCTCAGGGTTTTGTCAGAAGGGGACCTTAGCCTCCAATGTGGCCGTTTGGGTACCTAAGGAGGTTGGCTTGGGTGAGCTGGAACAGCCCCTTTGTCCCTCAGTGTCTTTCAGTATTTGGATAACAGCCCTCTCCTAGCTTCCGATGTGCCCTGGCGGGACTTCCAGGAGGCTGGGGAGAGCCCACGGTAGCTCCCGCTGTCGTCCCCAGAAGCTTGCAGAGACAAGTCTTGAAAATTTGATTAAGTCCAAACGCTCCAGGCACTAGTTAGGGGGACAGACCCAGCTGGTCCTGCCGGTGGAGGCTCCAGGAGGCCAGACAATGCTGAGGAGAAGCAGGGGTGCCTGAGATCTGGGATGGGAAGAATCCAAGGCCTCCAAACTGGGCTGGAGTTTCAGGAGGTCAGCATGACTCTGCCGGTTTTCCCCTTAGCATGTGACCATGTGCCAAAATGGGGAAAGTCAAAAAAGCACCTCCGGCAGATGTATGTAGGGGGGCTGGCAGCTGGGTGCCGGCCACCTGTGCAACCCTGTGAGAGTTCCAGGGGGTCAGACTGCACACATGGAGAGCACCAGAGGTGGTGGCAAGGCTGCCTTGAGCAGAGATCTGAAGGCACGGCAAAGTCCCTTGCAAACCTGTCTGGGAATAGGGCCACAGCCATCCGGGTGTCCGCCAAGAGTCCCAGGAGTGTCTCCTACTATATTGTCAAAACCCTGTCCCAGCCGTCAATGTAGCCGGGCAGGACCTCCAGGAGGTCGGGGAGAGCATGGCAGGCCCTGCTGTCATTCCCAAAAGCTTGAAGAGACAAGTCTTGAAAAGTGCAAACGCTCAAGGCGGTAGCTATAGGGACGGACCCGGTTGGCCATGCCAGCTGGCGCTCAGGGAGGCCGGGCAATGCTATGGAGAAGCAGGGGTGCCTGAGAACTGGGATGGGGAGAATCCAGGGCCTCCAAGCCGGGATGGAGTCCCAGAAGGTCGGCCTGGGGGAGCAGAAAGCCCCCCTCCCCCCCGAGTGTCTCCTAGTATTTTGTCAAAACCCTGTCAGAGCCGCGGCCAGGCAGGACTTCCAGTAGGCTGGGGAGAGCCTGCGGCAGACCCGCTGTCGTCCGCAGGAGCTTGCAGAAACAAGTCTTGAATCATGCCTAACACAAGTCTTGAAAAATCAAGTCTTTACAAGTCTTGAGTCATGCCCAAGACAAGTCTTGGGAAATCCGGTCTTTACAAGTCTTGAAAAAAATCCATGAGAACCGAGATGGGGAGAATCCAGGGCCTCCAAGCCGCGCTGGAGTTCCAAGAGGTTGGCATGAGTCTGCCGGTTTTCCCCCTTAGGGAGTGCCTATGTGCCAAAACAGGGGAAGTCAAAAAAGCACCCCCGGCAGATGTGTACAGGGGGGCTGGCTGTGTGAAAGAGAGTGGGTGACCGGCAGCTGGGTGTCGGCAGTCAGTGCAACCGTGTGGGAGTATCACAGAGTAGCACTGTACCCCTGGAGAGCCACTGAGGCAGTGACAGGGCTGCCTTGAGCAGAGATCTGGAGGCATGAAAAAGTCCCTCCCAAACTTGGGTGGGGACAAGGCCACAGCCATCCGGGTGGCCGCCTGGAGTCCCAGGAGGTGGGCCTGGGGGAGCAGAAAACACCCTAAGAGTGTCCCCCAGTACTTGGTGTAAAACCCTGTCATAGCCGTCGATGTGGCTAGGCGGGACTTCCAGGAGGCCACCGATGCCGTCCTCTGAAGCTTGCAGAGAAAAATGTTGAAAATTTGTCCAAACACTCTAGGCGCTAGCTAAGGCGACGGACCTGGCTGGCTATGCCGGTAGGGGCTCCAGGAGCTGGGGCTCAGCCGAGTGATAATGCTGGTTGTGAGAACTGGGATGGGGAAAATCCAGGGACCCCATGCCTCTCCCAAGAAGCAGTGCGAGGATGAGGTGGCCCCCCAGGCCCGAGCACCCTCTCCATAAATCCGGGCAAGGAGGAGGTGGCGCCCTCGCCTGCATCCGCCGTCTTACCCCTGCCAGCCGCTCTCCCACTCAGCGGTGTGAGGAAGAGACGGCCGCCCCAAGCCCCGGCACCATCTCCGAGAAACCGGGCAAGGCGGAGGCGAGCGCACTCACCTGCCTCTGCCGTCTTACCCCTGCCAGCCGCTCTCCCACGCAGTGGTGTGAGGATGAGACAACCGCCCCATGCCCGGGCACCCTCTCCGAGAAGCCGGGCAAGGAGGAGGCAGGAGCCCTCGCCTGCCTCCGCTGTCTTACCCCCGTGGCCCCTCTCTCACAAAGCGGTGCGAGGATGAGGTGGTCGCCCCAGGCTCAGGCACCCCCTCCGTGAAGCCAGGCAAGGCGGAGTCTCTACCGCCGTCTGCTACCACCGTCTGACCCCCGTGTGCCATCTCCCACGCAGCGGGAGCGCACCCCCTCTGTGAGCGCTATCTGATCTACCTGAGCCCCTCTCCCACGCAGTGGTGTGAGGATGAGGTGGCTTCCCCATGCCCGGGCACCCCCTCCGTGAAGCCGGGCAAGGCGGATGCGGGCGCCCTTTTCTGCCTCCGCTGTCTAACCCCCGTGGCCCCTCTCCCACACAGCGGTGCGAGGATGAGGCAGCCACCTCAAGCGCGGGCACCCCCTCCGAGAAGCCAGGTGAGGAGGCGGGAGCCCTCGCCCGCCTCCACCGTCTTACCCCCGTGAGCCCCTCAACCACGCAGTGGCCCACGCAGTAAGCCCAAGTACCCCCTCCGTGAAGCCGGGCAAGGAGGAGGCGAGCGCTTTTGCCTGCCTTCGCCCTCTGACCAGCATGACCCCACTCCCATGCAGTGGTGCGAGGATGAGGCGGACGCCCCAAGCCCGGGCACCCCCTCTGAGAAGCTGGACCAGGTGGAGGTGGACATCCTCGCCTGCCTCCGCTGTCTGACCCCTGTGGCACCTCTTCCACGCAGCGGTGCGAGGATGAGGCAGCTGCCCCAAGCCCGGGCGCCACCTCCGTGAGCCCCGGGCCCCCCCTCCTTGAGCCTTGTCTGATCCACGTGGCCCCTCTCTTCTGCAGCAGTGCGAGGATGAAGCGGCCGCCCTAAACCCGGGCACCCTCTCTGAGAAGCTGGGCAAGGCAGAGATGGGCGCCCTGACCCGCCTCCACCATCTGACCCCCATCTACCACGCAGCGGTGTGAGGATGAGGCGGCCTCCCAAAGCCCAGGCACCCCCTCTGTGAAGCCAGGTAAGGTAGATAAACGGGCACCCTCGCCTGCCTCTGCCATCTGACACCCGCGGCCCCTCTCTCACGCAGTGATGCGAGGATGAGGCGGCCGCCCCAAGCCCCCCCAGGCACCCCCTCCGAGAAGCCGGGCAAAGGGGAGGCAGGCACCCTCACCCACCTACGCCGTCTTACCCCGTGAGCCCCTCTCCTACGCAGCGGTGCGAGGATGAAGCGGCCACCCCAAGCCCGGGCACCCCCTCCGGGAAGCCAAGCGAAGCGGAGGCGGGCGCCCTTACCCGCCTGCACGTCTAACCCCTGTGGCACCTCTCCCACGCAGCGGTGCGAGGATGACGCGGCCGCCCCAAACCCAGGCACCCACTTCTGAAAAGCCAGGCGAAGCGGAGGCGGGCGCCCTCACGAGCCTCCACCGTCTAACCCCATGTGGCACATCTCCCACGCAGCGGTGTGAGTATGAGGCGGCCGCGCTAAGCCCGGGCATCCTCTCCGAGAAACCGGGCAAGGCAGAGGTGGGCACCCTCACCCGCCTCCACTGTCTGACCCCTGTGGCCCCTCTCCCATGCAGTGGAGCGAGGATGAGGCGGCCGCCCCAAGCCCAGGCACCCCCTCTGTGAACCCCGTCTGATCCACGTGAGCCCCTCTCCTTGTGAGCCACTCTCCCACGCAGCGGTGTGGGGATGAGGCAGTCCACCCCAAGCCCTGGCATCCCCTCTGAGAAGGCGGCCAAGACGTAGGTGGACGCCCTCGCCCCCTACGCCGTCTGCTCCCGTGGCCCCTCTCCCATGCAGCGGTGGGAGGATGAGGCGAAAGCCCCAAGCCCAGGCACCCAATTCTGAAAAGCCAGGCGAAGCGGAGGCGGGCGCCCTCACGAGCCTCTACCGTCTAACCCCATGTGGCACCTCTCCCACGCAGCGGTGTGAGGATTAGGCGGTCTCCCTAAGCCCGGGCATCCTCTCCGAGAAGCCGGGCAAGGCAGCGGTGGGCGCCCTCACCCGCCTCCACTGTCTGACCCCCAGGGCCCCTCTCCCATGCAGTGGAGCGAGGATGAGGCGGACGCCCCAAGCCCGGGCACCCCCTCTGAGAAGCTGGACCAGGTGGAGGTGGACATCCTCGCCTGCCTCCGCTGTCTGACCCCTGTGGCACCTCTTCCACGCAGCGGTGCGAGGATGAGGCAGCTGCCCCAAGCCCGGGCGCCACCTCCGTGAGCCCCGGGCCCCCCCTCCTTGAGCCTTGTCTGATCCACGTGGCCCCTCTCTTCTGCAGCAGTGCGAGGATGAAGTGGCCGCCCTAAACCCGGGCACCCTCTCTGAGAAGCTGGGCAAGGCAGAGATGGGCGCCCTGACCCGCCTCCACCATCTGACCCCCATCTACCACGCAGCGGTGTGAGGATGAGGCGGCCTCCCAAAGCCCAGGCACCCCCTCTGTGAAGCCGGGTAAGGTAGATAAACGGGCACCCTCGCCTGCCTCTGCCATCTGACACCCGCGGCCCCTCTCTCACGCAGTGATTCGAGGATGAGGCGGCCGCCCCAAGCCCCCCCAGGCACCCCCTCCGAGAAGTCGGGCAAAGGGGAGGCAGGCACCCTCACCCACCTACGCCGTCTTACCCTGTGAGCCCCTCTCCTACGCAGCGGTGCGAGGATGAAGCGGCCACCCCAAGCCCGGGCACCCCCTGCGGGAAGCCAAGCGAAGCGGAGGCGGGCGCCCTTACCCGCCTGCACGTCTAACCCCTGTGGCACCTCTCCCACGCAGCGGTGCGAGGATGACGCGGCCGCCCCAAACCCAGGCACCCACTTCTGAAAAGCCAGGCGAAGCGGAGGCGGGCGCCCTCACGAGCCTCCACCGTCTAACCCCATGTGGCACCTCTCCCACGCAGCGGTGTGAGGATGAGGCGGCCGCGCTAAGCCCGGGCATCCTCTCCGAGAAACCGGGCAAGGCAGAGGTGGGCGCCCTCACCCGCCTCCACTGTCTGACCCCTGTGGCCCCTCTCCCATGCAGTGGAGCGAGGATGAGGCGGCCGCCCCAAGCCCAGGCACCCCCTCTGTGAACCCCGTCTGATCCACGTGAGCCCCTCTCCTTGTGAGCCACTCTCCCACGCAGCGGTGTGGGGATGAGGCAGTCCACCCCAAGCCCTGGCATCCCCTCTGAGAAGGCGGCCAAGACGTAGGTGGACGCCCTCGCCCCCTACGCCGTCTGCTCCCGTGGCCCCTCTCCCATGCAGCGGTGCGAGGATGAGGCGGAAGCCCCAAGCCCAGGCACCCAATTCTGAAAAGCCAGGCGAAGCGGAGGCGGGCGCCCTCACGAGCCTCTACCGTCTAACCCCATGTGGCACCTCTCCCACGCAGCGGTGTGAGGATTAGGCGGTCTCCCTACGCCTGGGCATCCTCTCCGAGAAACCGGGCAAGGCAGAGGTGGGCGCCCTCACCCGCCTCCACTGTCTGACCCCCAGGGCCCCTCTCCCATGCAGTGGAGCGAGGTTGAGGCGGCCACCCCAAGCCCGGGCACCCCCTCCGTGAGCCCCGTCTGATCCACGTGAGCCGCTTTCCTCGTGAGCCGCTCTCCCACGCAGCAGTGTGGGGATGATGCAGGCCACCCCAAGCCCTGGCATCCCCTCCGAGAAGGCGGCCAAGGCGTAGGTGGATGCCCTCGCCCCTACGCCGTTTGCGCCCGTGGTCCCTCTCCCATGCAGCGATGCAAGGATGAGGCGGAAGCCCCAAGCCTAGGCACCCCCTCCGAGAAGCCGGGCAAAGCGGGGCGGGTCTTACCCCCATGAGCCTCTCTCCCACGCAGCAGTGCGAGGATGACGCAGCCACCCCAAGCCCGGGCACCCCCTCCGAGAAGCTGGGCAAGGCAGAGGTGGGCACCCCTGCTCACCTCCGCCGTCTGTCTCCCGTGGCACTTCTCCCACGCAGCGGTGTGAAGATGGGACGGCCGCCCCAAGCCGGGTAAGGCGGAGGCAGGAGCCCTCACCCGCCTCCGCCGTCTGACCCCCATGGCCCCTCTCTCACCAAGCGGTGCGAGGATGAGGCGGTTGCCCCAGGCTCAGGCACAACCTCCGAGAAGCCAGGCAAGGCAGAGGCGAGCGCCCTAACTTGCCTCCGCCGTCTTACCCCTGCCAGCCGCTCTCCCACGCAGTGGTGTGAGGATGAGACGGACGCCCAATGCCCGGGCACCCTCTCCGAGAAGCCGGGCAAGGCGGAGTCGGGCACCCTCGTCTGCTACCACCATCTGACCCCCGTGGGCCCTCTCCCACCCAGCGGTGCGAGGATAAGACGGCCGTCCCAACCCCGGGCACCCCCTCTGTGAGCCACGGGCACCCCCTCCGTGAGCGCTGTCTGATCCACCTGAGCCCCACTCCCACGCAGTGGTGTAAGGATGAGGTGGCCTCCCCAAGCCCGGGCACCCCCTCTGTGAAGCCAGGCAAAGCGGAGGCAGGCACCCTCACCCACCTACGCCGTCTTACCCCCGTGAGCCCCTCTCCCACGCAGCAGTGCGAGAATGAGGCGGCCACCCCAAGCCTGGGCATCCCCTCAGAGAAGCCAGGCGAAGCGGAGGCGGGCGCTCTGAACCGCCTCCACCGTCTAACCCCCATGGCCCCTTTACCACGCAGTGGTGCGAGGATGAGGCGGCCGTCCCAAGCCCGGGCACCCCCTCCGAGAAGCTAGATGAAGCGGAAGCAGGCGCCTTGACCCGCCTCCACCATCTGACCTTCATGGCCCCTCTACAACGCAGCAGTGCGAGGATGACGCAGCCACCCCAAGCCCGGGCACCCCCTCCGAGAAGCCAGGTGAAGCAGAGGGGGGCGCCTTCACCCACCTCCACTGTCTAACCCCTGTGGCACCTCTCCCACGCAGTGGTGTGAGGATGAGGCGGCCGCCCTTAGCCCGGGTACCCTCTCTGAGAAGCTGGTCAAGGCAGAGGTGGACGCCCATGACTCGCCTCCATAGTCTGACCGCCAGGGCCCGTCTACAACGCAGAGGTGCGAGGATGAGGCGGCCGCCCCAAGCCCGGGCACCCCCTCCGAGAAGCCAGGCAAAGCAGAGGGGGGCGCGTTCTCCCACCTCCACCGTCTAACCCCTGTGGCACCTCTCCCACGCAGTGGTGTGAGGATGAGGCGGCCGCCGTAAGCCCGGGCACCCTCTCTGAGAAGCTGGTCAAGGCAGAGGTGGGCGCCCTGACCTGCCTCCACCGTCTGACCCCCATGGCCTCTCTCCCACACAGCGGTGTGAAGATGAGGTGGCCTCCCAAAGCCCAGGCACCCCCTCTGTGAAGCCGGGCAAGGTAGATACAGGGGCACCCTCACCTGCCTCAGCCGTCTGACACCCGTGGCCCCTCTCTCACGCAGTGGTGCGAGGATGAGGTGGCTGCCCAAAGCCCCCCCTGGCACCCCCTCTGAGAAACCAGGCAAAGCGGTGGCAGGCGCCCACTCCCACCTACGCCGTCTTACCCCCGTGAGCCCCTCTCCCACGCAGCAGTGCGAGGATGAGGAGGCCGCCCCAAGCCCAGGCACCCCCTCCGAGAAGCCAGGCGAAGCGGAGGCGGGCGCCCCAACCCGCCGTCACCGTCTAATCCCTGTGGCACCTCTCAAACGTAGTGGTGCAAGGATGAGGCAGCCGTCCCAAGCCCGGGCACCCCCTCCGAGAAGCCAGGCGAAGCGGAGGCCGGTGCCCTCACCCACCTCCACCGTCTAATCTCTGTGGCACCTCTCCAACGCAGTGGTGTGAGGATGAGGTGGCCTCCCAAAGCCCAGGCACCCCCTCTGTGAAGCCGGGCAAGGTAGATACAGGGGCACCCTCACCTGCCTCAGCCGTCTGACACCCGTGGCCCCTCTCTCACGCAGTGGTGCGAGGATGAGGTGGCTGCCCAAAGCCCCCCCTGGCACCCCCTCTGAGAAACCAGGCAAAGCGGTGGCAGGCGCCCACTCCCACCTACGCCGTCTTACCCCCGTGAGCCCCTCTCCCACGCAGCAGTGCGAGGATGAGGAGGCCGCCCCAAGCCCAGGCACCCCCTCCGAGAAGCCAGGCGAAGCGGAGGCGGGCGCCCCAACCCGCCGTCACCGTCTAATCCCTGTGGCACCTCTCAAACGTAGTGGTGCAAGGATGAGGCAGCCGTCCCAAGCCCGGGCACCCCCTCCGAGAAGCCAGGCGAAGCGGAGGCCGGTGCCCTCACCCACCTCCACCGTCTAATCTCTGTGGCACCTCTCCAACGCAGTGGTGTGAGGATGAGGCGGCCCCCCCCCCAAGCATAGGCACCCTCTCCGAGAAGCTGGACAAGACAGAGGTGGGCGCCCTGAACCGCCTCCACCATCTGACCCCCATGGCCCCTCTCCCACGCAGCGGTGTGAGGTTGAGGCGGGCTCCCCAAGCCCAGGCACCCCCTCCGTGAAGTCAGGGAAGGCGGACACAAGGGCACTCTCGCCTGCCTCTGCCGTCTGACAACAGTGGCCCCTCTCTCACACAGTGATGCGAGGATGAGGCAGCCGTCCCAAGCCCCCCCAGGCACCCCCTCCGAGAAGCCGGGCAAAGCGGAGGCAGGCACCCTCACCCACGTACGCCGTCTTACCCGTGAGCCCCTCTCCCACGCAGCGGTGCGTGGATGGGGCGGTCACCCCAAGCCCGGGCACCCCCTCCGGGAAGCAAAGCGAAGCGGAGGCGGGCGCCCTCACCCGCATGCACGTCTAACCCCTGTGGCACCTCTCCCACGCAGCGTTGCGAGGATGAGGCTCCCGCCCCAAGCCCGGGCACCCACTTCTGAAAAGCCAGGCGAAGCAGAGGCGGGCGCCCTAACACGCCTCCACTGTCTAACCCCATGTGGCAACTCTCCCACGCAGCGGTGTGAGGATGAGGCGGCCGCCCTAAGCCCGGGCATCCTCTCCGAGAAGCCGGGCAGGGCAGAGGTGGGCGCCCTCACCCGCCTCCACTGTCTGACCCCCATGGCCCCTCTCCCATGCAGTGGAGCGAGGATGAGGCGGCCGCCCCAAGCCCGGGCACCCCCTCAATGAGCCCCTTCTGATCCACATGAGCCCCACTCCTCGTGAGCCGCTCTCCCACGCAGCAGTGTGGGGATGAGGCAGGCCACCCCAAGCCCTGGCATCCCCTCTGAGAAGGCGGCCAAGGCGTAGGTGGATGCCCTCGCCCCCTATGCCGTCTGCTCCCGTGGCCCCTCTCCCATGCAGTGGTGTGAGGATGAGGCGGAAGCCCCAAGCCTAGGCACCCCTCCGAGAAGCCGGGCAAAGCAAAGGTGGGTGCCCTCACCTGTCTCCGCCGTCTTACCCCTGTGAGCCCCTCTCCCACGCAGCGGTGCGAGGATGAGGCGGCCACCCCAAGCCCGGGCACCCACTTCTGAAAAGCCAAGCAAAGCGGAGGCGGGTGCCCTCACGCGCCTGCACCGTCTAACCCCATGTGGCACCTCTCACACGCATAGGTGTGAGGATGAGGCGGCCGCCCTAAGCCCGGGCATCCTCTCCGAGAAGCTGGGCAAGGCAGAGGTGGGCGCCCTCTCCCGCCTCCACTGCCTGACCCCCATGGCCCCTCTCCCATGCAGTAGAGCGAGGATGAGGCGGCCACCCCCTCCGTGAGCCCCGTCTGATCCACGTGAGCCCCTCTCCTCATGAGCCGCTCTCTCACGCAGCAGTGTGGGGATGAGGCAGGCCACCCCAAGCCTTGGCATCCCCTCCGATAAGGCGGCCAAGGCGTAGGTGGGCGCCCTTGCCCCTACGCCGTTTGCTCCCATGGCCCCTCTCTCACCAAGTGGTGCGAGGATGAGGCGGTCGCCCCAGGCTCAGGCACAACCTCTGAGAAGCCAGGCAAGGCAGAGGCGAGCGCCCTAACTTGCATCCGCCGTCTTCCCCCTGCCAGCCGCTCTCCCACGCAGCGGTGTGAGGATGAGACGGCCGCTCCATGCCCGGGCACCCTCTCTGAGAAGCCGGGCAAGGCGGTGTCGGGCGCCCTTGTCTGCTACCGCCGTCTGACCCCCGTGGGCCCTCTCCCACCCAGCGGTGCGAGGATAAAACAACCGTCCCAACCCCGGGCACCCCCTCTGTGAGCCACGGGCAGCCCCTCCATGAGCGCTGTCTGATCCACCTGAGCCCCTCTCCCATGCAGTGGTGTGAGGATGAGGTGGCCTCCCCAAGCCCGGGCACCCCCTCCGTGAAGCCAGGTAAGGCGGAGGCGGGCGCCCTCACCCACCTCCACCGTCTAACCCCTGTGGCAACTCTCCCACGCAATGGTGTGAGGATGAGGCGGCCGCCCCAAGCCCAGCAGGCACCCCCTCCGAGAAGCCGGGCAAAGCGGAGCAGGCACCCTCACCCACCTACGCTGTCTTACCCCCGTGAGCCCCTCTCTCACGCAGCAGTGCCAGGATAAGGCGGCCGCCCCAAGCCTGGGCAACCCCTCAGAGAAGCCAGGCGTAGCGGAGGCGGGCGCCCTGAACCACCTCCACCATCTAACCCCCATGGCCCCTTTACCACGCAGCGGTGCGGGGATGAGGCGGCTGCCCCAAGCCCGGGCACCCCTTCCGAGAAGCTAGATGAAGCGGAAGCAGGCGCCCTGACCCGCCTCCACCATCTGACCGCCATGGCCCCTCTACAACGCAGCGGTGCGAGGATGAGGCGGCCGCTCCAAGCCCGGGCACCCCCTCCGAGAAGCCAGGCGAAGCAGAGGGGGACGCCTTCTCCCACCTCCACCGTCTAACCCCTGTGGTACCTCTCCCACACAGTGGTGTGAGGATGAGGCGGCCGACCTAAGCCCGGGCACCCTCTCTGAGAAGCTGGTCAAGGCAGAGGTGGGCTCCCTGTCCCGCCTCCACCGTCTGATCCCAATGGCCCCTCTCTCACACAGTGGTGTGAGGATGAGGTGGGCTCCCCAAGCCAAGGCACCCCCTCCGTGAAGTCAGGCAAGACGGATATAAGGGCGCCCTCGCCTGCCTCTGCCGTCTGACACCTGTGGCCCCTCTCTCACGCAGTGGTGTGAGGATGAGGCGGCCCCCCCCCCCCAAGCCCGGGCACCCTCTCCGAGAAGCTGGACAAGACAAAGGTGGGCGCCCTGAACCGCCTCCACCGTCTGACCCCCATGGCCCCTCTCCCACGCAGTGGTGTGAGGATGAGGTGGGCTCCCCAAGCCAAGGCACCCCCTCCGTGAAGTCAGGCAAGGCGGATATAAGGGCGCCCTCGCCTGCCTCTGCCGTCTGACAACAGTGGCCCCTCTCTCACACAGTGATGCGAGGATGAGGCGGCCGCCCCAAGCCCCCCCAGGTAACCCCTCCGAGAAGCCGGGCAAAGCGGAGGCAGGCACCCTCACCCACCTACGCCGTCTTACCCCGTGAGCCCCTCTCCCACGCAGCGGTGCGAGGATGAGGCGGCCCCCCTAAGCCCGGGCACCCCCTCCGCGAAGCCAAGCGAAGCGTAGGAGAACGCCTCACCCACCTGCACGTCTACCCCCTTAGGCACCTCTCCCACGCAGCATTGCGAGGATAAGGCAGGCAACCCCAAGCCTGGGCACCCACTTCTGAAAAGCCAGGCGAAGCGGAGGCGGGCGCCCTCACACGCCTCCACCGTCTAACCCCATGTGGCACCTCTCCCACGCAGCGGTGTGAGGATGAGGAGGCCGCCCTAAGCCCGGGCATCCTCTCCGAGAAGCTGGGCAAGGCAGAGGTATGCGCCCTCACCCTCCTCCACTGCCTGACCCCCATGGCCCCTCTCCCATGCAGCGTTGCGAGGATGAGGCAGCCGCCCCAAGCCCGGGCATCCTTTCCGAGAAGCCGGACAAGGCAGAGGAGGGCGCCCTCACCCGCCTCCAGTGTCTGACCCCCATGGCCCCTCTCCCATGCAGTGGAGCGAGGATGAGGCGGCCGCCCCAAGCCCGGGCACCCCCTCTGTGAGCCCCGTCTGATCCATGTGAGCCCCTCTCCTCGTGAGCCGCTCTCCCATGCAGTGATGTGGGGATGAGGCAGGCCACCTCAAGCCCTGGCACCCCCTCTGAGAAGGCGGCCATGGCGTAGGTGGACGCCCTCCCCCCCTACGCCGTCTGCTCCCATGGCCCCTCTCCCATGCAGCGGTGTGAGGATGAGGCGGAAGCCCCAAGCCTAGGCACCCCTCCGAGAAGTCGGGCAAAGCAAAGGTGGGTGCCCTCACCCGTCTCCGCCGTCTTACCCCCGTGAGCCCCTCTCCTACGCAGCGGTGTGAGGATTAGGCGGCCGCCCCAAGCCCGGGAACCCACTTCTGAAAAGCCAGGCAAAGCGGAGGTGGACGCCCTCACACGCCTCCACCGTCTAACCCCATGTGGCACCTCTCCCACGCAGCGGTGTGAGTATGAGGCGGCCGCCCTAAGCCCGTGCATCCTCTCCGAGAAGCTGGGCAAGGCAGAGGTGGGCGCCCTCACCCTCCTTCACTGCCTGACCCCCATGGCCCCCTCCCATGCAGCGGTGCGAGGATGAGGCAGCCGCCCCAAGCCCGGGAATCCCCTCCGATAAACCGGGCAAGGCAGAGGTGGGCACCCTCACCAGCTTCTGCCATCTTATCCTCGTCAACCCCTCGAGAAGCCAGGCATAGCGTAGGCGGACGCCCTCACCCGCGTCACCTCTCCCATGCAGTAGTGTGAGGCGGCCGCCCTAAGCCCAGGCACCCTCTCTCCGAGAAGCCGAGCAAGGCGGATACGTGCGTCCTCGACTGCCTCTGCCGTCTGACCCCCGTGTCCCCTCTCTCAAGCAGTGGTGCAAGGATGAGGCAGCCGCCCCAAGCCCCCCAAGCACCCCCTCTGAGAAGCAGGCGCCCTCACCCACCTACACCATCTTTCCCCCGTGAGCCCATCTCTCACGCAGCGGTGCGTGGATGAGGCGGCTGCCCGAAGCCCTGGCACGCCCTCCGAGAAGCCAGGCGAAGTGGAGGCAGGCGCCCTGACCCGCCTCCACCGTCTAACCCCTGTGGCACCTCTCCCACGCAGCGGTGCGAGGATGAGGCAGCTGCCCCAAGCCCGGGCACCCTGTCCGAGAAGCCAGGTGAAGAGTAGGCGGACGCCCTCACCCACCTCTATCGTCTAACCCCTGTGTCACCTCTCCTATGCAGTAGTGTGAGGATGAGGTGGCCGCCCTAAGCCCAGGCACCCTCTCTCCGAGAAGCCGGGCAAGGCAGAGGTGGGCGCCCTGACCCACCTCCACTGTCTGACCCCCATGGCCCCTCTCCCACACAGCGGTGTGAGGATGAGGCGGCCTCCCCAAGCCCAGGCACCTCCTCCATGAAGCCGGGCAAGGCGGATACGGACGCCCTCGCCTGCCTGTGCCGTCTGACCCCGTGGCCTCTCTCCCACACAGTGGTGTGAGGATGAGGCTGCCTCCCCAAGCCCAGGCACCCCCTCCATGAAGCTGGGCAATGCGGATACGGACGCCCTCGCCTGCCTCTGCCATCTTACCCCCGTAGGCCCCTCTCCCACGCAGCGGTGCGAGGATGAGGTGACCGCCCCAAGCCCAGGTACCCCCACCGTCTAACCCCATGTGGCATCTCTCCCACGCAGCGGTGTGAGGATGAGGCGGCCGCTCTAAGCCTGGGCACCCTCTCCAAGAAGCCGGGCAAAGCAGAGGTGGGCGCCCTCACCCGCCTCCACTGTTTGACCCCCATGGCCCCTCTCCCATGCAGTGGAGCGAAGATGAGGCGGCCGCCCCAAGCCTGGGCACCCCCTCCGTGAGCCGCGTCTGATCCACATGAGCCGCTCTCCCACACAGGGGTGTGAGGATGAGGCAAGCCACCCCAAGCCCTGGCGTCCCCTCAGAGAAGGCTGCCAAGGCGTAGGTGGGCGCCCTCACCCCCTACGCCGTCTGCTCCCATGGCCCCTCTCCCATGCAGCGGTGCGAGGATGAGGCGGACGCCCCAAGCCTACGCACCCTCTCCGAGAAGCCGGGCAAAGCGGAGGCGGGCGCAGTCACCTCTCTCCGCCGTCTTAACCCCGTGAGCCCCTTTCCCACGCAGCAGTGTGAGGATGAGGCACCCCCTCCGAGAAGTCGGCGAGGCGGGCGCCCTCACCTGCCTCTGCCGTCTGACCCCCGTGAGCTCCTCTCCAATGCAGTGGTGTACGGATGACGCGACCGCCCCAAGCCCAGGCACCCCTTCCGTGAAGCCGGTCAAACAGGAGGCAGGCGCTCTCACCCGCCTCCGCCGTCTAATTCCCGTGAGCCCCTCTCCCATGCAGCAAAGCGAGGATGAGGTGACCGCTCCAAGCCTGGGCACTCCCTCCGAGAAACCAGGCAAAGAGGAGGCAGGCGCCCTCACCCGCCTCCGCCGTCTTATCCCCGTGAGCCCCTCTCCCATGCAGCAATGCGAGGATGAGGTGACCGCCCAAGCCTGGGTACTCCCTCCGAGCAACCAGGCAAGGCGGGCGCCTCCACCCACCTCCGCCGTTTTATCCCTTTCAGCCGCTCTCTCACGCTACGGTATGAGGCGGCCGCCCCAAGCCCGGGCACCCCCTCAGAGAAGCCAGCCAAGGCGGAAGTGGGGGCCCTCGCCCGCCTCCGCCATCTGCCACCATGGCACCTCTCCCATGCAGCGGTGCGAGGATGAGGTGGCCGCCCCAAGGCTAGGCACCCCCTCCGAGAAGCCGGGCAAACCGGAGGCGGATGCCCTCACCCGTCTCCGCCGTCTTACCGCCATGAGCCCCTCTCCCACGCAGCGGTGCGAGGATGAGGCAGCCACCCTAAGCCCGGGCACCCCCTCCGGGAAGCAAAGCGCACGTGGGCGCCCTCGCCCGCTTTCGCCGTCTGACCCCTTTGGCCCCTCTCTCAGGAAGCGGTGCCAGAATGAGGTGGCGGCCCAACCCCAGGTACCCCCTTCGTGAGCCCCAAGTGATCCATGAGAGCCCCTCTCCTCATGAGCCCCTCTCCCACACAGCCGTGCGAGGATGAGGAAGCCGCCCCAAGCCCGGGCACCACCTCCGTGAGCCCCAACTTATCCACATGAGCCCCTCTCCTCGTGAGCTCCTCTCCCATGCGAGGATGAGGTGGTTGCCCCAAGCCTGGGGACCCCCTCCGTGAAAGCGGGCGCCCTTACCTACCTCTGCCGTCTGACCCTCGTGAATCCCTCTCCCACTCAGCAGTGCAAAAATGAGATGGTCACCCCAAGCCGGGGCAACAGCTCCGAGAAGCGGAAGAGGGTGCCGTCGCCTCCGCTGTGTTACTCCCGTGGGCCCCTCTCCCATGCATGGTGCGAGGATTAGGCGGCTGACCCAAGCCCGGGAACCCCCTCCATGAAGCCGAGCAAGGTGGAGGCGGGTGTCCTCGCCGGCCTCCGCTGTTTGATCCCCGTGAGCCCCTTTCCCACACAGCGGTGCGAGGGTGAGGCGGGCGCCCAAAGCCTGGGCACCCCCTCATGAAGCTGGGCAAGGAGGAGGCGGGCGCCCGCACCCGCCTCTGCCATCTGACTCCTGTGAGCCCCTATCCGAAGCAGCGGTGCGAGTATGAGGCGGTGGCCCCAACCCCAGGCACCCCCTCCAAGAAGCTGACCAAGGCGGAGGTGGGTGCCGTCACCTGCCTCCGCCGTCTGACTCCTGTGAGCCCCTTTCCCATGCAGCGGTGCGAGGTTGAGGCGGCTGCCCCAAGCCTGTCGACCCCCTCCGTGAAGCCGGGTAAGGCGGAGGCGGGTGTCCCTGCGGGCCTCTGCCGTTAGACCCCTGTGAGCTCCTTTTCTGCGCAGCGGTGCGAGAATGAGGCGGGCGCCCCAAGCCCTGGCACCCCCTCACAAAGCCGGGCAAGGAGGAGGCGGGCGCCCTTACCTGCCTCCTCCATGTGACTCCCATGAGCCCCTCTCCCATGCAGCGGTGCAAGGATGAGGCTGTTGCCCCAAGCCCAGGCACTAGAGATGAGCGAGCACCAAAATGCTCGGGTGCTCGTTACTCGAGTCGAACTTCCCGCGATGCTCGAAGGTTCGTTTCAAGTAACGAACCCCATTGAAGTCAATGGGCGACTCGAGCATTTTTGTATATTGCCGATGCTCGCTAAGGTTTTCATTTGTGAAAATCTGGGAAATTCAAGAAAGTGATGGGAACGACACAGAAACAGATAGGACAGGCGAGGGGCTACATGTTGGGCTGCATCTCAAGTTCCCAGGTCCCACTATTAAGCCACAATAGCGGCAAGAGTGGGCCCCCCCCCAACAATTTTTACTTCTGAAAAACCCTCATTAGCAAGGCATACCTTAGCTAAGCACCACAATACCTCCAACAAAGCACAATCACTGCCTGCATGACACTCCGCTGCCACTTCTCCTGGGTTACATGCTGCCCAACCCCCCCCCCCCCCCCCGCATGACCCAGCGCACACCAAAGTGTCCCTGCGCAGTCTTCAGCTGCCCTCATGCCACACGCTGGCCTCATAGCCACACCACCCTCATGTCTATTTATAAGTGCGTCTGCCATGAGGAGGAACCGGAGGTACACACTGCAGAGGGTTGGCAGGGCCAGGCAGCGACCCTCTTTAAAAGGGGCGGGGCGATAGCCCACAATGCTGTACAGAAGCAATGAGAACTCCAATCCTGTGCCACCTCCGTCAGGAGCTGCAAACGTGGGCATAGCAATCGGGAATCCATGTGCCACACAGTATTCATTCTCTCAAGGTGCCGCATAGCTCAATCCACACTGCAAGGGGAAAGCCGTCAGCGCTCTGCCCCCTACCCAAGTCAGTCAGTGCCTGTGTGCCAGACAGGTCAAACACCGCAATGGGAACTAAGTTTGCACCAACAGCATAGGTGGGTCCTAGGAAACCCAAGACATGAACAAAAAATTGATCTGAGCGGCCAAACATGGCAGACTTGCACTGCGCCCACGGCATAGGCCTCGGCCCACAGATTCAGCAATCCTAGGATGGAAGCGGACTTTCACTGCACCCAGGACATAGGCCTCTGCACAAACCCTCAGCAATCGCGTGCCTACAGCGGACTCCAGTGCTAGCGTAGCTGTGCACGTCTCATCAGCGCTGTATTGCTCCTGTAGTTTGTCCCAATGCAGTGCCCCGGATAGTAGAGCTAACGTCAGATTAAATACAGGTGGGCTTAGGCCCACACTGCATGCCCCAGTCAGACTGGGGTTCTTTATAAGTAGACACAGGCAGGTACAACTCCGTGTGGACCGACAGCATGGGTGGGTCCCAGGAAGCCACCGGCGTTACATAAATAAATCCCATTGCATTGCCCAGCACGGCTCAGGTAACGTCAGATTAAACGCAGGTGGGCTTCGGCCCACACTGCATGCCCCAGTCAGACTGGGTTTTTTTTTAATAAGTAGACACAGGCAGGTACAACTCCCTAATGTGAAGTCCGTGTGGACCCAAAGCATGGGTGGCTCCCTGGAACCCACCAGCGGTACATAAACAAATCCCATTGCAGTGCCCAGCACAGCTGAGGTAACGTCAGATTAAATGCAGGTGGGCTTCGGCCCACACTGCATGCCCCAGTCTGACCGGGGTTTTTAATACATAGACACTGGCAGGTACAAATCCGTAATGTGAAGTCCCTGTGGACCCACAGCATGGGTGGCTCCCTGGAACCCATCGGCGGTACATAAATGTATCCCATTGCAGTGCCCTGCTCAGCAGAGCTAACGTCAGATACAATACAGGTGGGCTTCAGCCCACAGTGCATGCCCCAGTCAGAATGGTAATATGTACCTTAACAGTAACCACGTTGGTGGGAATGTGGTCGCGACAGCGGACCTAGTAGCGCGGTTTTATTTAGTTGGTTTTCGGAATATGGCCATGATTAAGTGGGCCGTGGCGGGGGGATGGTGGGGGGGCTCTCTTTTTGTGTCGTTAAAGGTGAAATTCTTGGACTGCCACCAGACGGACCAATGCAAAGGTATTTGCCAAGAATGTTTTCATTGTTGAAGGAGGAGGGGGATGTTTTTGAGGCACTACGTGTCCTCTCCACGTGACCGTGGTTATATGCACCTTAACAGTAGCCGCGTTGGTGAGCAATGGCCTCGCCGCCATCATGTCTTTGGGAAGCCTCCGTTTCCACACCCCAATGACATAGCATTAGCAGTGGTATTAGGCAGAGCCCAGAATTAGTAACATTTCAGCGGTAGCATTAGGGACAGGCCCCAGTAACATATCACTAGCAGCAGTATAGGGGGAGCACAGTATTAGTTCCATTTCAGTAGTAGTAGCAGTCAAGACAGGCCCCAGTAACATATCACTAGCAGCAGTATAGGGGGAGCACAGTATTAGTTCCATTTCAGTAATTGTAGCAGTCAAGACAGGCCCCAGTAACATATCACTAGCAGCAGTATAGGGGGAGCACAGTATTAGTTCCATTTCAGTAATAGTAGCAGTCAAGACAGGCCCCAGTAACATATCACTAGCAGCAGTATAGGGGGAGCACAGTATTAGTTCCATTTCAGTAATTGTAGCAGTCAAGACAGGCTCCAGTAACATATCACTAGCAGCAGTATAGGGGGAGCACAGTATTAGTTCCATTTCAGTAATAGTAGCAGTCAAGACAGGCCCCAGTAACATATCACTAGCAGCAATATAGGGGGAGCACAGTATTAGTTCCATTTCAGTAATAGTAGCAGTCAAGACAGGCCCCAGTAACATATCACTAGCAGCAGTATAGGGGGAGCACAGTATTACCGTGTTTCCCCGAAAATAAGGCACCCCCGAAAGTAAGACACATTAAGAAATTTGCAGAAATCGCAAATATAAGGCACACCCCGATAATAAGGCATACTAAAGTGTGCAGGCAAGTCGAGAGGCCTGTCCCCTGCTGCCATCCCCGTTGTCTCCGACCTCCTCCTGTGCTGTACGAGTGTGCTGTTGTGAGCTCCCCTTGCTGGCTGGAAAACTCCATACTGTCATTCTGTTGCTGCTGTACACGTCTGCTGTGATGAGCTTCCACTGGTGGCCGGAAGCTGCAATACCATCCCTGCTTACAAGAGGAACTTCTGTCTGCAGACAGGTACATTACTTAAATTACAGCCCTTATTTTTTTTTATGGCTCTGTGTGTGAGTCAGGCAACCATATGTGTGATTCTTAAGGCTGGGTTCTCACAGAGTGTATTTCCAGCCTTAGGGGGTGAGCATTACAGTCTCCAGACAGTGTGTGGGAGCCAGGTACTTTACAGCTTTTATTTTTTGTGGCCCTGTATGTGAGTCAGGCAAATTTTCTGTGCCAGAAGATGATGACATGACTGTCATTGAGTAATTTTTGCTTTGTTTTCACAGTTTGTCTAGCTATATTGGTTTGTGGTGACAACTACGGTTCTGTGCAGTATATACGGTAATAAATGTTCATTTTTTTTGTTAAACAATAGATGGGAATTCTCCTTCATCGAAAAATAAGACACCCCCTGAAAATAAGACATAGCGCATATTTGGGAGCAAAAATTAATATAAGACGCGTCTTATTTTCGGGGAAACAGGGTAGTTCCATTTCAGTAGTAGTAGCAGTCAAGACAGGCACCAGTAACATATCACTAGCAGCAGAATAGGGGGAGCACAGTATTAGTTCCATTTCAGTAGTAGTAGCAGTCTGGACAGGCCCCAGTAACATATCACTAGCAGCAGTATAGGGGGAGCACAGTATTAGTTCCATTTCAGTAGTAGTAGCAGTCAAGACAGGCCCCAGTTACAATTCCCAAGCAGCAGTATAGGGGGAGCACAGTCTTAGTTCCATTTCAGTAATAGCAGCAGTCAAGACAGGCCCCAGTAACATATCACTAGCAGCAGTATAGGGGGAGAACAGTATTAGTTCCATTTCAGTAGTAGTAGCAGTCTGGACAGGCCCCAGTAACATATCACTAGCAGCAGTATAGGGGGAGCACAGTATTAGTTCCATTTCAGTAGTAGTAGCAGTCAAGACAGGCCCCAGTAACATATCACTAGCAGCAGTATAGGGGGAGCACAGTATTAGTTCCATTTCAGTAATTGTAGCAGTCAAGACAGGCTCCAGTAACATATCACTAGCAGCAGTATAGGGGGAGCACAGTATTACCGTGTTTCCCCGAAAATAAGGCACCCCCGAAAGTAAGACACATTAAGAAATTTGCAGAAATCGCAAATATAAGGCACACCCCGATAATAAGGCATACTAAAGTGTGCAGGCAAGTCGAGAGGCCTGTCCCCTGCTGCCATCCCCGTTGTCTCCTACCTCCTCCTGTGCTGTACGAGTGTGCTGTTGTGAGCTCCCCTTGCTGGCTGGAAAACTCCATACTGTCATTCTGTTGCTGCTGTACACGTCTGCTGTGATGAGCTTCCACTGGTGGCCGGAAGCTGCAATACCATCCCTGCTTACAAGAGGAACTTCTGTCTGCAGACAGGTACATTACTTAAATTACAGCCCTTATTTTTTTTTATGGCTCTGTGTGTGAGTCAGGCAACCATATGTGTGATTCTTAAGGCTGGGTTCTCACAGAGTGTATTTCCAGCCTTAGGGGGTGAGCATTACAGTCTCCAGACAGTGTGTGGGAGCCAGGTACTTTACAGCTTTTATTTTTTGTGGCCCTGTATGTGAGTCAGGCAAATTTTCTGTGCCAGAAGATGATGACATGACTGTCATTGAGTAATTTTTGCTTTGTTTTCACAGTTTGTCTAGCTATATTGGTTTGTGGTGACAACTACGGTTCTGTGCAGTATATACGGTAATAAATGTTCATTTTTTTTGTTAAACAATAGATGGGAATTCTCCTTCATCGAAAAATAAGACACCCCCTGAAAATAAGACATAGCGCATATTTGGGAGCAAAAATTAATATAAGACGCGTCTTATTTTCGGGGAAACAGGGTAGTTCCATTTCAGTAGTAGTAGCAGTCAAGACAGGCACCAGTAACATATCACTAGCAGCAGAATAGGGGGAGCACAGTATTAGTTCCATTTCAGTAGTAGTAGCAGTCTGGACAGGCCCCAGTAACATATCACTAGCAGCAGTATAGGGGGAGCACAGTATTAGTTCCATTTCAGTAGTAGTAGCAGTCAAGACAGGCCCCAGTTACAATTCCCAAGCAGCAGTATAGGGGGAGCACAGTCTTAGTTCCATTTCAGTAATAGCAGCAGTCAAGACAGGCCCCAGTAACATATCACTAGCAGCAGTATAGGGGGAGAACAGTATTAGTTCCATTTCAGTAGTAGTAGCAGTCTGGACAGGCCCCAGTAACATATCACTAGCAGCAGTATAGGGGGAGCACAGTATTAGTTCCATTTCAGTAGTAGTAGCAGTCAAGACAGGTTCCAGTAACATATCACTAGCAGCAGTATAGGGAGAGCACAGTATTAGTTCCATTTCAGTAATAGTAGCAGTCAAGACAGGCCCCAGTAACATATCACTAGCAGCAGTATAGGGGGAGCACAGTATTAGTTCCATTTCAGTAGTAGTAGCAGTCTGGACAGGCCCCAGTAACATATCACTAGCAGCAGTATAGGGGAAGCACAGTATTACGGTAGTTCCATTTCAGTAGTAGTAGCAGTCAAGACAGGCCCCAGTTACAATTCCCAAGCAGCAGTATAGGGGGAGCACAGTCTTAGTTCCATTTCAGTAGTAGTAGCAGTCAAGACAGGCCACAGTAACATTCCCGTTGCAACAGTTTAGGGAGATAACAGTCTCTTTCACATTTCAGTAGTTGCAGTATAGACAAGGCCCCAGTTACATTTATGTAGCAAAAGTGTAGGCCAACCCCACACACCTTGCTGTACCATGAGTGCAGGCGAAGCCCATAAAAATTACTAGGATTACACTGTAGGCGAGGGCCCAAAAAAATTGGTGTACCAACAGTACTAATGTACCTCAGAAAAATTGCCCATGCCCAACCAAGAGGGCAGGTGAAACCCATTAATCGCTTTGGTTACTGTGGCTTAATTTGTAACTAGGCCTGGAGGCAGCCCAGTTAAAATAAAAATTGGTTCAGGTGAAAGTTTCAACGCTTTAATGAGAAATGAAGCGTAAAAACATTGTTTACAAAAGTAATATGACTGAGCCTTGTGGGCCTAAGAAAAATTGCCCGTTCGTCGTGATTACGTGAGGTTTCAGGAGGAGGAGCAGGAGGAGGAGGATGAATATAATACACAGATTGATGAAGCCAAAAGGTCCCCGTTTTTTATGGTGATAGAGAGCGATGCTACCATCCGCGGGTGCAGCCTACGTATTGTTTAGGTACCACTGCTGTCCGCTGGTGGAGAAGAGAAGTCTGGGGAAATCCAGGCTTTGTTCATCTTTATGAGTGTAAGCCTGTCGGCACTGTCAGTTGACAGGCGGATACGCTTATCCGTGATGATTCCCCAGCCGCATTAAACACCCTCTCTGACAAGACGCTAGCCGCAGGGTAAGTAAGCACCTCCAGGGCATACAGCGCGAGTTCAGGCCACGTGTCCAGCTTCGACACCCAGTAGTTGTAGGGAGCAGAGGCGTCACGGAGGATGGTCGTGCGATCGGCTACGTACTCCCTCACCATCCTTTTACAGTGCTCCCGCCGACTCAGCCTTGACTGGGGAGTGGTGACACAGTCTTGCTGGGGAGCCATAAAGCTGTCAAAGGCCTTGGAGAGTGTTCCCCTGCCTGCGCCGTACATGCTGCCTGATCTCCGCGCCTCCCCTGCCACCTGGCCCTCGGAACTGCGCCTTCTGCCACTAGCGCTGTCGGATGGGAATTTTACCATCAGTTTGTGCACCAGGGTCCTGTGGTATAGCATCACTCTCGAACCCCTTTCCTCTTCGGGTATGAGAGTGGAAAGGTTCTCCTTATACCGTGGGTCGAGCAGTGTGTACACCCAGTAATGGCCAGAATGCGTGTAACGCGAGGGTCACGAGAAAGGCATCCTAACATGAAGTCCGCCATGTGTGACAGGGTACCTGTACGCAACACATGGCTGTCCTCACTAGGAAGATCACTTTCAGGATCCTCCTCCTCCTCCTCAGGCCATACACGCTGAAAGGATGACAGGCAAGCAGCATGGGTACCCTCAGCAGTGGGCCAAGCTGTCTCTTCCCCCTCCTCCTCATGCTCCTCCCCCTCCTCCTCCTCCAAAACGCGCTGAGATATAGACATGAGGGTGCTCTGACTATCCAGCGACATACTGTCTTCCCCGCCTCCGTTTCCGAGCGCAAAGCGTCTGCCTTTATGCTTTGCAGGGAACTTCTCAAGAGGCATAGCAGAGGAATGGTGACGCTAATGATTGCAGCATCGCCGCTCACCATCTGGGTAGACTCCTCAAAGTTTCCAAGGACCTGGCAGATGTCTGCCAACCAGGCCCACTCTTCTGTAAAGAAGTGAGGAGGCTGACTCCCACTACGCCGCCCATGTTGGAGTTGGTATTCCACTATAGCTCTACGCTGCTCATAGAGCCTGGCCAACATGTGGAGCGTAGAGTTCCACCGTGTGGGCACGTTGCACAGCAGTCGGTGCACTGGCAGATTAAACCGATGTTGCAGGGTCCGCAGGGTGGCAGCGTCCGTGTTGGACTTGCGGAAATGTGCGCTGAGCCGGCGCACCTTTCCGAGCAGGTCTGACAAGCGTGGGTAGCTTTTCAGAAACCACTGAACCACCAAATTAAAGACGTGGGCCAGGCATGGCACGTGCATGAGGCTGCCGAGCCGCCACCAGGTTACGGTCGTTGTCACACACGACCATGCCCGGTTGGAGGCTCAGCGGCGCAAGCCAGCGGTCGGTCTGCTCTGTCAGACCCTGCAGCAGTTCGTGGGCCGTGTGCCTCTTCTCTCCTAAGCTGAGTAGTTTCAGCACGGCCTGCTGACGCTTGCCCACCGCTGTGCTGCCACGCCGCGCGACACCGACTGCTGGCGACGTGCTGCTGCTGACACATCTTGATTGCGAGACAGAGGTTGCGTAGGAGGAGGAGGGTGGTTTAGTGGAGGAAGCATACACCGCCGCAGATACCAGCACCGAGCTGGGGCCCGCAATTCTGGGGGTGGGTAGGACGTGAGCGGTCCCAGGCTCTGACTCGGTCCCAGCCTCCACTAAATTCACCCAATGTGCCGTCATGGAGATATAGTGGCCCTGCCCGCCTGTGCTTGTCCACGTGTCCGTTGTTAAGTGGACCTTGGCAGTAACTGCGTTGGTGGGGGCGCGTACAATGTTGCGGGAGACGTGGTCGTGCAGGGCTGGGACGGCACATCAGGAAAAGTAGTGGCAACTGGGAACCGAGTAGCGCAGGGCCGCCGCCGCCATCATGTTTTTGAAAGCCTCCGTTTCCAGAAGCCAATACGGCAGCATCTCCAGGCTGATCAATTTGGCTATGTGCACGTTTAACGCTTGAGTGTGCGGGTGCGTGGCGGCGTACTTGCGCTTGCGCTCAAACAGTTGCGCTGAGAGACATTGCTGGATGGGGCCGAGGACAGCGGAGGTGAGCGTGTGGGTGCAGGCCGGGAGACGGTCGTGCCTGTGTCCTGAGAGGGGGGTTGGATCTCAGTGGCAGGTTGGGGCACAGGGGGAGAGGCAGTGGTGCAAACCGGAGGCGGTGAACGGCCTTCGTCCCACCTTGTGGGGTGCTTGGCCATCATATGCCTGCGCATGCTGGTGGTGGTGAGGCTGGTGGTGGTGGCTCCCCGGCTGATCTTGGCGCGACAAACCTTGCACACCACAGTTCATCGGTCGTCTGCACTCTCAGTGAATTGCTTATTGGTCTGTGGTTGGAGGCTGACTTCGCTTACGGAACGCACAGCAGAGCCAGGAAACAATTATGCGCAAGCCTGTAGTCAGACCTAGGTGCGTATGACTGAGCTACTGGAATTCACAGGGCAGAACCAGTCAAGTGGCCAAAGGCCACTTTTTGCTTCAATTTTTTAAAATGGTGAGGTGAAAAACCAGACAGACACCGTATGCAGCGTATATATGTATACTCTTTCCTTCTGGCGGGATGACGGCGATCATGTAACGGACACAGCAGAGCCAGGAAACAATTATGCGCAAGGCTGGGTATTAATCAGCGACTACTATCCCCAGCACACATGCCATAAACTGAAGACGGTCACAGGCAGGCCAAATATAGTATTTTTTTTCTACTTTTTGTGAAAAAGCCCACTGCCTCTGATATACCCTGTATTTGGATTTCCCTGTTGGAGGATGACTGTGGTTACTGAAAGCCCAGTGCAGCCAGGAAACAATTATGCGCAAGGCTGGGTATTAATCAGCGACTACTACCCCCAGCACACACACCGTAAACTGAAGACGGTCACAGGCAGGCCAAATATAGGGTTTTTTTCCACTTTTTGTGAAAAAGCCCACTGCCTCTGATATACCCTGTATTTGGATTTCCCTGTTGGAGGATGACTGTGGTTACTGAAAGCCCAGTGCAGCCAGGAAACAATTATGCGCAAGGCTGGGTATTAATCAGCGACTACTACCCCCAGCACACACGCCGTAAACTGAAGACGGTCACTGCCAGGCCAAATATAGTATTTTTTTCTACTTTTTGGGAAAAAGCCCACTGCCTCTGATATACCCTGTATTTGGATTTCCCTGTTGGAGGATGACTGTGGTTACTGAAAGCCCAGTGCAGCCAGGAAACAATTATGCGCAAGGCTGGGTATTAATCAGCGACTACTACCCCCAGCACACACGCAGTAAACTGAAGACGGTCACTGCCAGGCCAAATATAGTATTTTTTTCCACTTTTTGGGAAAAAGCCCACTGCCTCTGATATCCCCTGTATTTGGATTTCCCTGTTGGAGGATGACTGTGGTTACTGAAAGCCCAGTGCAGCCAGGAAATAATTATGCGCAAGGCTGGGTATTAATCAGCGACTACTACCCCCAGCAGACACGCAGTAAACTGAAGACAGTCACAGGCATGCCAAATATAGTATTTTTTTCCACTTTTTGGGAAAAAGCCCACTGCCTATATAGCCAGTATACCTCTTTCCCCGCCTCACCAGTACTGCCCCTATACTCTGTAAAATGACTGCAGACTGAGGACGCTATGGTCTGCACGCCCGATATACAAAAAAAAAAAAAATTGTGCAAGACTGCTAAAAGCAGCCTCAACAGTACTGCACACGGTCAGATGTGGCCCTAAGAAGGACCGTTGGGGTTCTTGAAGACTAAAATAACACCTAACACTCTCCCTATAGCAGCTACAGCAAGACAGCACTTTCCCTGATCTCTCTCAGCATGCATCTGTGGCGAGCCGTGGGCGGAGCAGATTTAAATACTCTGGTGTCATCTGATCTCCCCAGGCACTCACTGCAGGGGGGTGGGATAGGGCTGAAATGTCACAGGAGGAAGCTGTAATGCCTTTCCTGTGTTTCTATTGGCCAGAAAAGTGCGCAAATTTCTCAGGGAAGGAAATGTAATGGAGTCAAGTCACGCGGTGGTGCTCGTCTCGAGTAACGAGCATCTCGAACACCCTAATACTCGAACGAGTATCAAGCTCGGACGAGTACGCTCGCTCATCTCTACCAGGCACACATTCCAAGAAACTGAGCAAGGCGGAGGTGGGTGCACTCGCCTGTCTCTGCCGTCTAACCCCCAGTGACCCCAGTGAGCCACTTGCTCGAGCAGCGGTGCGAGGATGGGGCCCTAGCTCAGACACCCCCACCGACAAGCCGGGCGAGGCGTGGGTAGGTGCCCTCTCCCACCTCCGCCGTCTGATCCCCGTGGCCCCTCTCCTACGCAGTAGTGCGAGGATGAGGTGGCCTCCTGAAGCCCAGGCACCCCCTCCGAGAGCCCCGGGCACCCTCTCCATGAGCGCCATCTGATCCACGTGAGCCCCACTCACACGCAGCGGTGTGAGGATGAGGTGGCCTCCCCAAGCCCGGGCACCCCCTCCGTGAAGCCGGGCAAGGCGGATGTGGGCGCCCTTTTCCGCCTCCGCTGTCTAACCCCCGTGGCCCCTCTCCCACGCAGCATTGTGAGGACGAGGCAGCCACCTCAAGCCCGGGCGTCCCCTCCAAGAAGTCAGGTGAGGAGGAGGCAGGCGCCCTCGCCCGCCTCCACCGTCTTACCCCCGTGAGCCCCTCAGCCATGCAACGGTGCGAGGATGAGGCGATCGGCCTAAGCCCGGGTACCCCCTCCGCGAGGCGGGCAAGGAGGAGGCGAGCGCTTTCACCTGCCTCCGGTCTCTGATCCCCATGGCCCCTCTCCCATGCAGTGGTGCGAGGGTGAGGCGGATGCCCCAAGCCCGGGCACCCCCTCTGAGAGGCCGGACAAGGTGAAGGTGGCCGCTCCAAGCCCGGCCACCCCTCTGAGTAGCCAGGCAAGGCGGAGACAGGCACCCTCACCAACCTCCACCATCTAACCTCCGTGGCCCCACTCCCACGCAGTGGTGCGAGGATGAGGTGGCCTCCCCAAGCCCAGGTACCCCCTCCGTGAAGCCAGGCAAGGCGGATGCGGGCACCCTCGTTTGCCTCTGCCATCTGACCCCTGTGGCCCCTCTCTCACGCAGTGGTGCGAGGATGAGGCGGCTGCCCCAAGTCCCCCTGGGCACCCTCTCTGAGAAGACGGGCAAAGCGGAGGCAGGCGCCCTCACCCGCCTCCGCCTTCTTACCCCCATGAGTCCCTCTCCCACTCAGCGGTGCGAGGATGAGGCGGCCGCCCCAAGACCGGGCACTCCCTCCGAGAAGCCAGGCAAGGCGGGCCCCCTCACCTGCCTTTGCCGTCTGACCCCCGTGAGCCCCTCTCCCAAGCATCGGTGCGAGGATGAGGCGGCCACCCCAAGCCCAGGCACGCCCTCCGAGATGCCGGGCAAGGCGGAAGTGTACACCCTCGCATGCCTCTGCCGTCTCTCTCCCATGGCACTTCTTCCACGCAGCAGTGCGAGGATGAGGCGCCCGCCCCAAACCCCCCTAGGCAGCACCTCTGAGAAGTCGGGCAAAGCGGAGACAGGCGCCCTCACCCGCCTCTGCCTTCTTACCCCCATGAGCCCCTTTCCCACTCAGCGGTGCGAGGATGAGGCAGCCGCCCTAATCCCGGACACCCCCTCCCAGAAGTCGGGCAAGGCGGAGGTGGGTGCCCTCGCCCGCCTCCACCGTGTGACCCCGGTGAGCCACTTGCCCGCGCAGCGGTGCGAGGATGGGACCCTAGCTCAGACACCCCCACCGAGAAGCAGGGCGAGGTGTAGGTGGGTTCCCTCTCCCACCTCCGCCGTCTGACACTCGTGGCCCCTCTCCTACGTAGTAGTGCGAGGATGAGGTGGCCTCCTCAAGCCCAGGCACCCCCTCCGTAAAGCCAGGCGAGGCGGATGCGGGTGCCCTTGTCTGCCTCTGCCATCTGACCCCTGTGGCCCCTCTCTCACGCAGTGGTGCGAGGATGAGGCGGCTGCCCCAAGCCCCCCCGGGCACAGCCTCTGAGAAGCCGGGCAAAGCGGAGGCAGACGCCCTCACCCGCCTCTGCTGTATTACCCCTGTGAGCCCCTCTCCCACTCAGCGGTGCGAGGATGAGGCGGCCGCCCCAAGCCCGGGCACTCCCTCCGAGAAGCCAGGCAAGGCGGGCCCCCTCACCCGCCTTTGCCGTCTGACCCCTGTGAGCCCCTCTCCCAAGCATCGGTGCGAGGATGAGGCGGCCACCCCAAGCCCGGGCACGCCTTTTGAGATGCCTGGCAAGGCGGAAGTGTACACCCTCGCATGCCCCTGTCGTCTGTCTCCCATGGCACTTCTTCCACGCAGCAGTGCGAGGATGAGGCGCCCGCCCCAAACCCCCCTAGGCAGCGCCTCCGAGAAGTCGGGCAAAGCGGAGGAAGGCGCACTCACCCGCCTCCGCTGTTTTACCCCCGTGAGCCCCTCTCCCACACAACGGTGTGAGGGTGAGGCGGCCGCCCCAAGCCCAGACACCCCCACCGAGAAGCCAGGCGAGGCAGAGGCGGGCGCCCTCACCCGACTACACCGTCTAACCCTTATGGCACCTCTCCCACGCAGGGGTGTGAGGATGAGGTGGCTGCCCGGGCACCCTCTCCAAGAAGCCGGGCAAGGTGGATGCGGGCGCCCTCGCCTGCCTCTGCTGTCTGACCCCTGTGGCCCCTCTCTAATGCAGTGGGGCGAGGATGAGGCGGCCGCCCCAAGCCTAGGCACCCCCTCTGAGAAGCCGGGCAAAGCACCTTGCCCATGCCCTCACCCATCTCCGCCATCTTATCCCCGTGAGCCCCTCTCTCACACAGCAGTGCGAAGATGAGGCGGCTGCCCCAAGCCCAGGCACCCCATCTGTGAAGCCGGGCAAGGCGGAGGCAGGCGCCCTCACCTGCCTCCACCGTCTAACCCCCTTGGCCCTTCTCCCATGCAGCAGTGCAAGGATGAGGCAGGCCTCTCCAAGCCCTGGCACCCCCTCCGAGAAGCCGGCTAAGGCAGAGGTGGGCGCCCTCGCCCGCTTCCGCCGTCTGACCCCCGTGAGCCCCTCGCCCATGCAGCAGTGCGAGGATGAGGCGGTCCCCTAAGTTGGTTACCGCCTTCGAGAAGCTGGGCAAGGCGGAGGCGGGCTCTCTTGCCTGCCTCAGCCATCTGACTCCCATGAGCCCCTCTCCCATGCAGCGGTGCGAGGATGAAGCAACCTCCCAAAGCCCGGGCACCCGTCTCCGAGAAGCCGGGCAAGGCGCAGGCGGGCGCCCTCACTCGCCTCTACCGTCTGACATCCATGGCCCCTCTGTCATGCAGCTTTCCAAGGATGAGGCGGCTGCCCCAAGCCTGGGCACCCCCTCAATGAAGCCAGGCGAGATGGAGGCGGGTGCCCTTACCCACCTCCGCCGTCTGACCCGTGTCCCCTCTCCCACATAACAGTGCAAGGATGAAGCGGACACCCCAAGCCCGGGCACCCCCTCTGAAAAGCCAGGCAAAGCATGGGCGGTTGTCCTTACCCGCCTCCGCCGTTTTACTCCAGTGAGCACCTCTCCCACGCAGTGGTGTGAGGATGAGGCGACTGCCCCAATCCCAGGCACTCCCTCTGAGAAGCTGGGCAAGGCAGAGGTGGGCGCCCTCGCTCGCTTCCGCCGCCTGACCCCCGTGAGCCCCTCGCCCATGCAGCAGTGGGAGGATGAGCCCACTGCCCCATCCCGGGCACCCCCTCCAAGAAGCTGTGGAAGAAGGCAGGTGCCCTCCACAGTCTGACCCCCATGAGCCCCCTCCCTTGCAGTAGTGCGAGGATGAGGTGGCCATCCCACGCCCAGGCACCCCATCCGTGAAGCCGGGCAAAACTGATGCGGACGTCCTTGCCTGCCTCCGCCTTCTGACTCCCATAAGCCCCTCTCCCACGCAGCGGTGTGAGGATGAGGCGGCTACCCCAAGTCCGGGCACCCCCTCCGAGAAGCCGTGGAAGGAGGGGGCGCATGCCCTCACCCGCCCCCGCCGTGTGACCCCCTGTGAGCCCCTCTCCCATGCTGCAGTGCGAGGATAAAGCGGCCTCCCCAAGTCCGGACACCTGTCCGAGAAGCCCGGTGAGGCAGAGGCGGGTGCCCTCGCTTACCTGTGCCGTCTGACCCCTGTGAGACCCTCTCCCACACAGCGGTGCGAGGATTAAGTGGCCACCCGAAGTTCGGGCACACTCTCCGAGAAGCGGGGAAAGGCAGAGGTGGGCTCCCTCGCCCACCTCCGCTGTCTGATGCATGTGAGCCCCTCTCTCATGCAGCGGTGCGAGAATTAGGCCAGGCACCCCCTCTGTGAAGGTGGGCAAGGAGTAGGTGGGTGAGGTCGCCCGCCTCTGCCGTCTGACCCCCGTGAGCCCCTTTCCCACGCAGCGGTGCGAGGATGTGGCAGCTAGCCAAAGCCCCGGCACCCCATCCGAGAAGCCGAGCAAGGCATGATGCCCTCGCCCACCTCCGCCGCCTGACCCCCATGAGCCCCTCTCCCACTCAGTGGTGCGAGGATGAGGGGGGCCGCCCCAAGCCAGGTCACCTTCTTCCAGAAGCCGGGCAAGGCGGAGGTGAGCACCCAAGCCGGCCCCCGCCATATGACCCCCATGAGCCCCTCTCCCAAGCCTGGTCACCCCCTTCCAGAAGCCGGGCAAGTCGAAGATGAGCACCCAAGTGGGCCTCTGCCTGACTCCCATGAGCCCCTCTCCCACGCAGTGGTGAGAGGATGAGGTGGCTGCCCCAAGCCTGGGCACCACATCTGAGAAGCCGAGCAAGGTGAAGGCCGACGGCTTCGCCCACCTCCGCTGTCTGACCCCTGTGAGCCCTTCTCCCGCACAGCGGTGCGAGGATGAGGTGGCCGTCCTAAGCCCGATCCCTTCTTTCCAGAAGCCGGGCAAGGCGGAGGTGGGCGCCCAAGCCTGCCTCCGCCGTCTGACTCCCATAAGCCCCTCTCCCAGGCAGCGGTGCGAGGATGAGGCGGCCAGCCCAAGCTTGGGCACCCCTTCCAAGAAGCCAAGCAAGGCGGAGGCGGGCGCCCTCTCCTGCCTCCGCCGTCTGAATCCTATGAGCCCCTCTCCCACGCAGTGGTGCGAGGATGAGGCGGATGCCCCAAGCCCGGGCACCCTGTATTTGAAGCCGGGCATGGAGGCGCCCTTGCCTGCCTCCGCCGTCTGACCCCGTGAGCCCCTCTCCCATGCAGCGGTGCAAGGATGAGGCAACTACCCAAGCCCGTGCACCCCCTCTAAGAAGCCAGGCAAAGCAGAGGTGGGCGCCCTCGCTCGCCTCAGCCGTGTGACCCGTTAGCCCCTCTCCCACGCAGCGGTGCGAGGGTGAGGCAGCCGCCCCAAGCCTAGGTAAAAGCCCAAGACACGTCTCCCCCATAGTAGGCCTGGAGGTGTCTCCAGCGGCGGCAGCATTGCCGCGAGTGTGCGGATGCCGTAACACGTGATCAACAGGAGATCCGATGTGAAGGGGTACCCTCATCGTGCACAGGTCAGGGACAGGCCTCGAGGGCTTAGCTTCCCATGTGTCTCTGGCGACCTGATCCCTGCCCGCATATGACTCTTAATGGGTGTGGCCATATAGTTGTCCCTGCCTACTTTCAGGCTCCTGTGACTGGGCGTCGGGGAGCCGTCTGAATTCCCACCCAGCCCTTCCCCGGGTGAGGGCAGGCAAGGCTGTACCTTTCCCCTCCCTTGGGGGGTTGGCTTTGCATGGATGGTCTGAGGTGGAAGCAGGCGCTCGATGGTGTGTTTGTGCACCTTGCAAAGCCCCCTTCAGGGGGAGCACTCTGCAGGATACGCTGCACATGGGTTCAGCTATTTCCCAGGCACCATGCAATGGCGACAGGGCGCCAAGAAAGACTTTCCCGCCTCGGAAAGTGCTACGGGCAAGAGCACAGCTGTTTCCAAGCACCAGACGATGCGAATTCAAAAAAGCTATAAAACCTTTTCTCATGTTCAAGTGGCCCCGTCTGTCCTCAGGCATGACCGAGGCAGGATCCCGAGTGGGTAAACGGAGATGGACGACCGTCGACGGTGCGTGGCAGGCCCCGGCGGTGCGGGCTATACGGCAATGCGAGTTAAACCCGAGAGTGCTGCCATGAGGTGTCTACTCCGGCGGTGCATATGGAGGCTACCGAGGCTGGTCCTTCACGGCTCCTGACAAACGCGGCATCTCCATTTCCCCTGCTTGATGGGGTGGATGGCAGGTGTCCGTGGCGATTAGGGGTTCTGGGGTAAGCTCTCCTCGGGCCCGCTGGGGCAACTCCGCTGGTGTTTTGAAGTGCTGAGAGGGTGGAAAGGTGTCTGCCTGCCTGTGAGGGTATATATATATATATATATTGCCATATGTGTTTTTTATGCTTTTATACCTATATGCAAGTTTTATTCAATTCCAAATGAAAAAAACTTATATGTCGCCTTACATCAGATATCCCAAGGCTTTGCAAGAGATGTTCTAGAAACACAGCAAAAAAGAACCAGACATGAAGGACGCATGTACTTGGCCGTTTTCCCAGAAACAAGATATCAAGATGTTCAAATGTACATAACTTTCACTGTCTTAGGCCGAAATCCGGACTTCTTAGAATTGAGTGGGTGATTCTTTGTACTGGAGTTAATTGAATACGTGATTTTCTGTACATAAGCCAGAGGAGCCAGTATCAAGATAATGACTGTTATATGATTTTCACTGTCTCAGTCCGCAAATCCGGACTTCCCATATATGGTTATGAGCCCATCACCCCCTAGTGGGGATGGGACAAAGGGTATAAGATCTCATGTAATCTGTAATAAAGCACGTCGAGGACGTGGGCACAGCTGAGAGCCATGTCCCGTGTGAGGAATGATACCAGATCCCTGTGTGGTGTCTCTTCTTACGGCCGGAACGGGGCAAGTGGGGTGGGCCTGATTGGTGCTGTACTTAGAAATATAACCCTCATATGCCCACCCAACCAAGGCTGCTGCGCTACAGCGATGATCGCTCCTGCCCCGCGGAGGCTCCACACCAAAGCTAGTCTTAGAGGTTTCTGACAACCTATGCCCGAGCTTACCGCCCATGCAAGACATTTGGCAAGGTGAGGTCCAGCGACCGGGAGTCCTGGATCAGCGGTACCTGCACTCCGAGAGTCCATAGGGTAGTCTCCGACGATTCCACGTTCCTTTTTTGGCTGCAGAGTAGCTAGCAGCCTCCGATCCAGAGGAGGCCACCGTCCATATTTGGTCCTTCCGGCTCCTGGTGACCAACGCCCAGACCTACCCTGCTTCCACGTGTTACAGTCCGGGGTGGGCGACCAGGAATCCTGGTCCGGCGGACGGTGTGCTCCGAGAGCCTGGGGTTTTTGACGACACCACTCTTCCCTGTCTGAGTGCCAGAAAGGGGTTTGAAGGAAGGAAGCGCTCAACACCTCGAGGGTGTTGCGAGGTGTCGTCGTGTTGGGCCCCCATGTCTGAAGGTGCCTTGACGCCACCGTTCACCATTCCTCCATGGCTCCTGATGACCAATGCCACGGGTCCGCTCCCCTAAGAGTGGGGGAGTGCATTTTGTGGAGCAGCGACCAGGGGTCTTCATTGGGTTAGCCAACCTCAACCATCACGGCAGCCTTGCACCCCGTGCTGCAAAGCACCCGTTGATCCTGAGGATGAGGGTACCTTGGCGACACTGAAGTCAGTTCAGAGGCTCCTGACGGCTGATGCCCCGAGCCCACCGCCCACGTGAGGGGGCGTGGCGGGGGCCAGCAACTAGGAGTCCTGGTCCGGCAAGTGTTCCCTCCCCAAAGTCTGTGGTGGCCTGTGTCTCTGCGTGAACCCTTCCTGTTTAACTTCGAACATGTATATTGTAGCGAGGACTTGCTAGTCTTAGACGTTTCAGGATGTTATGACCCATATACTGAACAGTTAAATTAATTGAATGTTATGTTACAATTTTATTATAATGTTAAGTGCCGCGGGTTTTGAAGTAGCGTGTTCCCGGCGTAAATCTCACATTTTTTCGCTGCGGCCAAACCGCGAGATTTCTGCCGGGATTCCGATGTGTGAGAGCCCAGCCTTAGAGTTTTAAGATTTAAGTCACTTAAGCTTACCTGACAAAACTGAACCCCCAATAAAATGTTGAAACATTAAGTAATTCTTGTGTATATCACTCAACACTACTGATATCATGGGGTATAATCTGGCCTGAGAGGAATGAATTGGCCTAGGCCAGTGATGGCGAACCTTTTAGAGACTGAGTGCCCAAACGGCAACCCAAAACCCGCTTATTTACTACAAAGTGCCAACGCGACAGGGGGTGGGGCTTATCGCGACGTATGATTTTACCCCTGTCGTTCTAAAAAGGACAGGGTCGCTTCAAAATTCGCAATGTGCAGATTTTGACTGCTTTTTGGATGCGGAAATACTGCAGAATGTCCTCAGCGGAAATTTCTGTGGAAAATTCTGCAGCATTTCCGCATCCAAAAAGCAGTCAAAATTTTGAAACAGCCCAGCCCATTTCCGCCACATGTAAGCATACCCCAGCAGTAATAGCAACACCCCACAGCGGCCCCAACGATAATAGCGCTTCCTCCCCCCTTCCCCACAACGTAATAGCGAGCCCCAGCGTAATAGTGACATCCCATAGCGGCCTTCCGTCCCCCACTCAGTTGTGGTGCGCTCTCCTCCTGCGCCTCACCCTCTGCTGTCCTCTGTTCCGGTCTCGGCGCTGTCCTCTATGCCAGGGCCGCTGGCCAGGCCCTGCGCTGGCACTACTAGCCTCTCCTCAGTCCTCCGCCCCAGCCAATCAAAAGCTGGGGGCGTGAATCAGGTGTATTATGTCACCACCCCTTACTTCCGTTGGCGAAATAATACACTAGTATCGAGAGCATATTAACTTTTTCCACAACACTTCTACCCGATTCTGCAATTCCAGCACCTTGCTGAATAGGGCAGAAGTGTTGTGGAAAAAATTAATATGCGTACCAAGGAGACGTCGGGGGAGGAGGATCCTGGCTGCACACTGACGTCAGTGTGCGCCGGGAGCGGCGCTGCTAGCAGCGCAGCTGAGTAGATGCTGGCAGGGAACCGCAGCCCCTGCTGGTATTCACAAGTGGGGAGCAGCCGATGGCGTCGCATGCCAGTAGGGAGGGCTCTGCATGCCGCCCCTGGCACGCATGCCATAGGTTCGCCACCACTGGCCTAGGCCATAATATACCCGGGGTATAATCTGGCCTAGGCCCTTTTTATCAGCAGGTTTAGTGCGGACTGGGGGTATAGTATGGCCTGTTACACCGGGTTAAGTTAGACAAAAGGGTATAGAGATGTAGCCAGTTTGTCATCCAGCATTAGTAACTGTGCCACATACAGAGCACTATTAGATGGCCTGGTCACAGGTTACACAATAACCACTAGAGGATTAGTACATCTCCCCCATTCCGATTGACCTTTGTTGCAGTTTATATGTGAATAATCCATAATTAGAAGTATGTCCTACAGGTACAGTGATTTCTCACCATCAGTACAGTTTGATAGTAGAAGCCTAACGATTTTCATACAGAAGCCAAACAAAGCCAAAATAAAGACAAGAATCTATAACTTCTAGTTTAAATGCTTTTAAATCTTTCAAATAAAAAAAATAAATAAACAAAAAACAAATAAATTAACCCCTTGGCTGGGGAAGCCGTAGAACTGCCACAAGTCTCTGCGGAAAGACTCTGCTGGTGTCGGATGTAGTGAAAGGATTTACTGCATTGGCAGATATGGCCTGGGATACTGGTGATCATCCTTCACTGCAGCAGCTTCTGTGAAGAGTATCTGTAGGCTGGACTAGGCCTTGGATGTCCCGGCCTGAGCCGCTGTCAACTGCTGGATTTTTATACTCATCATTTCCATCACCGCTGCAGAGATAAACATAAAAAGGATTATAAAGCGGCATTACATATAAAGCCACAACAGTAGAGACAAATCACAAGGTGACGGGACGCTGCTGTGTATGAAGGACTTTGAAAGGATAACAGGTTGTTGCCCGTGAATGGTCGTTTTTGCATAATTTCCTTGTGGAGGATGAAAGTGGAACTCCAGACTGAAGCAGCAGCTTGACCACTGAACTACTTTCCAAGAGCTCCATAATGTTGTGTCTATGCACTGCACAACCACCCTAGGTGACCAGTTCCTTGAGGCCTTCAGCACACCAATGTTTTTGGGGTGTATTTTTGTGTCCATAATACGAACGCGTATGCTGGCCTGACGGAAACTCCGAACATCATAGGAATCTGATGCCCAGCGTTCAGGTCAGGAAATATGTCCGTATTACTGATGCAGACACTACTGCAGTATGTTGTGCATCAACAACCTTCTAAGAACCATGTACAAATATTGTCCATGTAGCATCAATTTTGGTAACTTACTCAGTTTCCTGCACATAACCATGTACATGCCAATCCCTATCTGCACTAAGCTGTAATTGCCCCTAAACACCATACTATGGATACTTTTTTCACGAGTTACACATTGGAAAATGCCCAGCCGTGCCATTCACTCATGACTGGCAGAAACCAGTGTGACCTGGTACACCCATCTACTGTTTGAAGTAATCTCGCTAGAAAAATTGCGGCTAAGAAGCCGTATGTTCAACGTAGAAACAAGACCAAGGAACTCTACTGTGCACGAAAGCCTTGAAACCGGGGGTGCAGAAATATGGCAGCAGGTGCTCTGGACTGATGAGTCAATGTTTGTGGGATGAGAGAGCAGTACGAGTGTCTGCAGGCAGCAGTGAAGCATGCTGGAGGTTCCTTGCAAGTGTGAGGCTATATTTCAGTAAAGGGAGTTGAGGACACCATTAATTCTGACCAAATCCCCAATGCTGAGAAATGCATGATGGATAAGTATCTGCCTGTAATACCATCAGGGAGACCCCTGATTGGCTCCAAATTTATTCTGTAGCAAGACAACAACCCCAAATATACAGCCAATGTCATTAAGATCCATATACAGTGTAGAGAAGAACAGGGGGTCCTGGAAGTAATATGGCCATCACAGAGCCCTGATCTCAACGTCATAGAGTCTGTCTGGGACTACATGAGGACACAGAAGGATTTGAGCAAGCCTACATTTATACAAGATCTCCCTTTCAAGTGCCTTCAGAAACAGTGTACTAGTGTACCAAGAACAGTTAAATGCTGTTTTAAATGCAAAGGATGGTCACACCAAATATTGGTTTGATTCAGGCCTGTTTCACACGGGCGTATTTGTGCAGCGTTGTGCATGCACAATATGCAGCAAACAGCACCCATTGATTTCATACTTGCAGCGTATTTTACACGTATTACATTCACGCAAAAAAAAAAAAAAAAAAATGCAGCATGCTCTATTTTCCTGCACATTTGAGCACAAAAATAGCACTTTTTGAACTAACGGTCCATTGCAATCAACGGAAGCATTCTTGCATGTTTTGTCTTTTTGCACGTGTGACTCCAGCCTTAGATTTCTTTGTTGTTTATCTATTTTGCATTTACTTAATTGACAAAAATAAACTATTACCACTTCTGGTTTTGAAAAGAAACTTTAGCACAGTACTGTAGTTGAGAACATTAGTGCCGTTATTCTAAAATGGGGCTCCAAAACCCCAGGTTTTTCTTCACACATCCAAATTTTCTATCTAAAGCCATGACTATGGCGAGATTACCATAGATCATGGAGCAACAAGGAGCTCTATAAATGTGTCATCTGTAAAGCTCCTCATATACAGGGCCAGTCAAAAGTCTCTACACATGTGCTTCGCAGGTCCACATAAGCGATGCCGCTGACAGCCGAGGAATGGATCACTGCGATACGGCTGACAGGGTCGGGGGTCACCAAGTCAATCACACCAAACATGCTGTAAATTGTATCATGAATGTATCCTGTAACATGTGTAGAGGAATAACAATGTATGCAAACTGTATGGAGACTCGACTCACCCTGTAGATGTCCCATTGTAAAGACCTCAACCTCCTAGCATACATTTACCTGCAGTTCACCTTCATGATCTGCAGTACATTTGTGCACTTCATGACCCTACTGCAATATAAAACATGGCATCACCTTGCTTCATGGCGTGTTTTTCCTGTAGAGCGGGCTGAATCTTCTCAATTTGCTTTGTAAGGAAATCAATCTTCCTCTTGAAGAAATCTTTGGCATCACCCACATTCTAGAGAGAAATTCAAGATGTGATAGATAAGACAGAAATAAGACGCCTGGATCTACAGTAGATGCAGTATATTCCAGTCACCAACGTGGACGTAGAACTCCACAGGCTACTATAACAGCGTACAGTGCGAGAACACTTACCGTATCCACGTAATATCCGGTGCCCACATCTATGAGAACATTGGATACGTCGCTAAGTGTACCAGGCACATACATCTGCAGGAAGGCGGAATTAAGAAATCTATACCAACCGACCCAATTAAGAAGTCATTTTTAGTTACAGTTTCAGCACTAAACTCTTGAATGGCGTGGATCACGTTTACTGCATACAGTACGGGGCATACTTCAGTTCGGTAAAGTTCTCAGATTTTGCAGCTACATTCTTTAGGTGACATTTTTAGTACACATTAGCATTTAGTTTGGGAAAAATTAATGCAAAAATATTCTATATATTTATTGTACAGTTTTTTACAGTCGTGCAGAAAGCAAATGAGTTACAGACCACTATAATATATATATATATATATATATATATATATATATATATATATATATATATAGACCTATTTATTGGAAGTCACAGGCAGCTCCCAGTATCATACAAGTTTAACTTGGAAGGGGTTAATTATCACACTGTTAACATGTGGTAAATTCTTACAGGCCGGGCCACGTAAACCAATGTGGGGCTCCCACAGCGTTTTACATCTGGGTCATTCCGTGTCAGTTCAACCAACGCTCCCGGTCGACCATCTCAGATTTCAATGAAACTTTGCACAAAGATAGACCCTGACCCTAAACTAAGATAGCCAGAATATTAGGCTTCAAAGTGCTTTGGTTCACGAGCTACAGGTCTTAATCTAAGGGGTTGTCATGTGATTACAGAGCGCAACCTGAAAAAAGTGGCCATTTCGATCCATTGCCAAGCCAGTTCTAATGACTCTAGAACAATGAAACTTCACACACTAGGAGAACTTTTGGTGCTGAATCCAGCTAAGCTCCTCAGACTGCCCCTCTTATCATCATTCTGCCACCATTGCATGTCAAAGTAGCTGAAAAATTCTATCGCGCAAAATAAAACTCATATTTTAAGCAGTAATAACTCATAATCAATGCAATCCAACTCAGCTCTGAATTTATCAATGTGTACTCCATAGAAATGTTTCTCATTATTCCCATTATGGACCCAAAAGGATGCATAGCTCTTAAGATACAATGAGTCAAAAATGGCAAAAAAACACTTTTTTACTAATTTTTCTCTTTTTCAAAGGCGAAAATCGGAATGTACTCCATTTTTATTTTTTTCATTTTTGTTCTATTTGGAAGAGAATTTTTTGCTCTACAAGATGCGATGTTTTTCATTTTGTTCCCAGACCTTCTAGATGGGAAAATATCAATGCCTGTGAAGGTCCTATGCACTCGCAGAGGTCAAATAATAAAATAAGTGTAAGTTTTGCATGGATGTATAATTAGTTTAGAAATCATGAGTGATCACTGGGCTTATTTAGCACTCTATCCATATTGGATACTAAGATTATCTAAGGCTAGCATTTGTGTAATAAATAACTAGTTATTTATGCTAGCCTTAGATAATCTTAGTATCCAATATGGATAGAGTGCTAAATAAGCCCAGTGATCACTGTAATATACCACAATCATTATGCAACACTCAATGATATTCTGACCATCTTAGGCCAAAGCTTGTGGCTCACCTGAACTCGCCATGCAATTTTTGATCACATAAGTTTCTTGAGCACAAAAAGTTGTCTCATTCCAAAAATAATTTACCTTCTCATGATTTCTAAACTAATTATACATCCATGCAAAACTTACACTTATTTTATTATTTGACCTCCGCGAGTGCATAGGACCTTCACAGGCATTGATATTTTCCCATCTAGAAGGTCTGGGAACAAAATGAAAAACATCGAATCTTGTAGAGCAAAAAATTCTCTTCCAAATAGAACAAAAATGAAAAAAAATAAAAATGGAGTACATTCCGATTTTCGCCTTTGAAAAAGGGAAAAATTAGCAAAAAAGTGTTTTTTGCCATTTTTGACTCATTGTATCTTAAGAGCTATGCATCCTTTTGGGTCCATAATGTGAATAATGAGAAACATTTCTATGGAGTACACATTGATAAATTCAGAGCTGAGTTGGATTGCATTGATTATGAGTTATTACTGCTTAAAATATGAGTTTTATTTTGCGCGATAGAATTTTTCAGCTACTTTGACATGCAATGGTGGCAGAATGATGATAAGAGTGGCAGTCTGAGGAGCTTAGCTGGATTCAGCACCAAAAGTTCTCCTAGTGTGTGAAGTTTCATTGCTCTAGAGTCATTGGAACTGGCTTGGCAATGGATTGAAATCGCCACTTTTTTCAGGTTGCGCGCTGTAATCACATGACAACCCCCTAGATTAAGACCTGTAGCTCGTGAACCAAAGCACTTTGAAGCCTAATATTCTGGCTATCATAGTTTAGGGTCAGGGTCTATCTTTGTGCAAAGTTTCATTGAAATCTGAGATGGTTGACCGGGAGCGTTGGTTGAACTGACACGGAATGACAGATCTGTGAACCCGGCTGTGGTTCTGCATACGGCAGTGAAATTGTTCTGCGCATGACTGAGTACTCACACAGGCGATCACAAAGTTTTTCTTTATATAACCCATACCATCACTTAGCGATGATGCATATACTTGCAGCATATATGCAATGTAATTCTGTATGACCAGCAGGTATATACATGAGAATAGAGAACAATGGGCTCTATCTCGTGTATATACGCGGCAAAATAGACCGTACTGCGCTATACTTCGCAGATTACGCAATTCCTGCACACTAATGTGAGCAGAACAGTGTAAGCTACAGCGTACCACATGGGTGCACAAAGCCCGCACAATACACACTTTCAGTACGGTTGTGTGAGCCCGGTCATAGGCCACTTCTAGACTAGCAGATTTTAGTTTTGTATCCGATCTGTAATTTTCGGACCATTATACAGAGCTGATGTAAGTTTATGTATCTGTACACACGGCCATAAATTTTCATGACAGTGTTTTTTTTTTAAACAAAGCATGACCCATTTTTTGCCTCCATATTGGTATTTTTTTTTCTATTGAGCAAGTATGAATCAGTATTTGCCCAGTAGAAAATGAAATATAGAGAGGCAAATACAGATCTAATATGGATGATATTACGGTTGTAATGTAAGGCTTGAGGGACAGTTAGGAGGGAAGCCTCATGGGATCTGGGAGTTTTAGGTACATGATGGATGGATGGATGGATGATGTGTTACCCTCTATAGAGGTTTTCTGGTTAACCATGATCTGTTACAAAGGTCATTACAGGGTCAGATGAGATGGCAGAGGGTGAGTTCTGCCCGGTGATGGAGTGGCTGGCAGCAGCAGCTGATTGGCTGAAGAAAAATGGCGGGAAATGCCTGTGGTTGTCAGGCAGAATCTGGTGGCCTGACAGTGGCTGGTGATTGGCCCAGAGGAACAAACTGAGAGGAGCAACAGTGAGATAAGGAGGTGCAGAGATGTGGGCCATCATCATCTGGAAAGGAAGCAGCATCCAGGTGACAGCTCCCTCTTCCTGTCAGTTCCTCTCACAATTCCTGTCATAGCTTCAAATACTCTGAAGATGGAGGACCTGCTGCAGCGGCTGATCGTCAGCGAGGATGAAGTGGACGGTGAGGAATAGCTTCACAGATGTCTGGAATCCCCTGCGCTTCAGCTGAGGACTTGTCAGCAGCTCAGGCAGGAGGAGCTGAACAGGTAGAGGACATCGTCTGAACGCTTGTATCTGAGGAGGACTTGGCAGTAGAAAAACACCAGCGAAGCGAACGCAGGGGCTGCCTTTACCTGCATCCGATCTGAGGTGACTGAAACCTGGCAGCGGGAACAGTGCCCAGCAGATGCCAACACCAGCAGGAACAGTGCCACCAGATGCCAATACCAGCAGGACCAGTGCCCAGCAGATGCCAACACCAGCAGGACCAGTGCCCAGCAGATGCCAACACCAGCAGGACCAGTGCCCAGCAGATGCCAACACCAGCAGGAACAGTGCCACCAGATGACAATACCAAGTCCTGTGCTGCTGCAGGTGCAGGGTACAGGTGAAGCTCTACAAGTTGGTGAGACCCCCGGTAACCAGGTGGTACCCCTGGTTACTGGCACCTGTTTATAGAAGGATTTAGCTTGTGTACCAGTTGGGAGCGATTTTCGCACGGCGGTTTTTGTGTTCGGTTTTTTGGCGGGCCGGAGCTAGGAGTCGGCCCATTATAGGGAAGACATTCAAATCTTTCCATTATACTTTCTCTCTGCTCCTGGTTTTGGCTCACAAGTGGCTGGGCATGTGGGACGTTGTGTGAGCGCTCCCTAAGGTAGATTTGTCAGTTTTAAATGCGTTAGTATTAACCCTTACTAAACTGTAAAGAAAGGGCTGGTCAGGGTGATGATGGGGAATGTATGTCTGCTTAACAATTGTGTTTTATTAATGGTATCATCTCTGAGCTGAGGTAACGGGCCTCCGTGTACGGACTGTCGGCCCTGAGGTAACCGTCCGCAGACGGTCGGCCCTGAGGTAACCGTCCGCAGACGGTCGGCCCTGAGGTAACCGTCCGCAGACGGTCGGCCCTGAGGTAACCGTCCGCAGACGGTCGGCCCTGAGGTAACCGTCCGCAGACGGTCGGCCCTGAGGTAACCGTCCGCAGACGGTCGGCCCTGAGGTAACCGTCCGCAGACGGTCGGCCCTGAGGTAACCGTCCGCAGACGGTCGGCCCTGAGGTAACCGTCCGCAGACGGTCGGCCCTGAGGTAACTACTGCATGCAGTCTGTGGTTGGGGCGGCTGCTGCTGTTAATCAGATTTGGTTTATAATTACTTGTTATTTTATAACTGTTACTTTCATATAAAGAATCAGAATCTAATGATGACCGGAGGAACAGAGATGGTTAATAATGGTTACCGGGATGTTGGTGTTCCTCGGTGTAACTAGTTAGGTGGTTGTTAGACATCCTTCTGGCGCCTCACTACCTGGATGTGTTACATTTATGGGTATCGAGGTAATGGAGAGCTGTGGGTACTGACATGAGGGCTCATATTGTGCCGGTTTCATCCATTTATGGTTGTTTTAGTCAGAAATCAGTACAAATTCCTTGCATCCAGGATATAGAGAATTTCCTGCAATAGGGCAAGACTCCAGTGAGGCTCTCATCCTGGAAGTAGGCCCGGCTGATTAAAGAAGGCTCCCAGTACGGCTTGTATGTGCATGAGTTAAAGGGACTCAGCTGTGAAGGGGTTAATAAGTTAATTTCAGCTATTTATGATCCTGAGGTAGTTAAATTGCTAAGAACACAGATGAGGGCAGAGTTGCCGGTCATTTTGATACCACCCCCCCCCCCCCCTCCCTTTTCAGTTTGAGGTTGTCCCCTTTAAGGGTGATACCAGAGAAGGAGTCTATCTCCTCTCAGTGATTTATCATTTATCTTACCCCAAGCAGTTGTCTCTGAATGCTGAGGCGCTCTTGAGCTGCTGGCAGTAAGATATGCATCATGTGACTACATTGGCTTTATTATGGCACTTAGTCATCTGATGCAGTATTTGGATAACTTATTATTGGTTGGGGTTTTAATCCTTTGGGTTTCCTGTTTGGCGTTACCGATGGGATCTAAGGATCCTACTATTATTTAGAACTATCCTCATTTTTAGAGCAGCATTTAGGGGTTTGTGACATAGGAAAAGTGAACACATTGATATGTCATGGGACATTGATAGGGAGAAGTGGAACATTAAAACAAGGTTCCAGATACAGTGATGGTTTTTTCAGATATTGTTCCTCGATTATTATGGTCATTGCCGAGGTCTATATATAGCGAGAGAATTCGGAGAAGGGTAACCCCGTGGTAGAGCTCACGCCAGGAGTGTATTTTTTTTCTTTTTAGACATGCTGATTTGGAAGGTTTGGTTCCAGGCTTCCATAGGAATGATAGTATACTTGTCAGAGATTGCGTTGGATCTTTTTAACATGGATTTGTAGTAGATGTTTGAGGAGGCTGCGGTTTGTTTGGGGGGGGAGGGGGGGCGCTGTCATTAGTGGATGTCATGGCCTGGTGGGGGATTATCGCCCGCATTAGGCGGGTGGGCAGGTAAACTTGGGGAGAGTTTGGTGGTGGTAAACTCGTGTCTGTAAGAGAGACTCGTGTCTGTTTACAGGAAGGGTTATGGTTATTATTGGTTATTTTTCTCCCCAATGTTTGTAACCCCGTTAATAATCACCGCGGCCTTCTTTATCCAATATTGGTGTTTGTGTCGGTTATTTATAAGAGTTTGGTAAGGTTTTAATAAAGCGTAAGATTCCATGTCATCTGTAACACGTCTGTATTATAGACAAGTTACAATATTAGCATCTGAAACCAATCCAAGGCTGCGTTCCCAAATAACTACGCCTTCCAATATCTGCATGGTCTTACCGACATTATAAGCAAGATCGTGCAGCCACTGACTGCCGCAGCTTGCTGATGCTTCTACCACCAACAGTTTGGCTGTGTGGAAACGCAGCTTCTAGAGCGGAGATTCCAGAACAAAAAAAAAAAAAAAGAAAATCTTAAGGGGCATTCCATCTCAGGAATCATATTTCAATGTGTTTAAAAAACAAACAACAAAACAATACACTCACCCATAAAATGTTTATTTCCAAGATGCTCCGTTCTCCAGATATTGATTCTCTGCCCTCTGGTTGTTTACTGTGCGTTGCCAGGAAAGCCAACCACCTTGCCTATGGAATGAGGCAGTCAGCACTTGTGTAATGTCCATCTGAATTTGCTGGCCGGGATCTTAGGAGCGCATGTACACTAGCTTTCAGCCCAGCCACCTTAACCCCTTAATGACGCGGCCATTTTTCTTTTTCCATTTTCGTTTTTTCCTCCCCCCTTTAAAAAAATCATAACTCCTTTATTTATCCATCCACTTAACTGTATGAGGGCTTGTTTTTTGCGGGATGAGTTGTATTTTTCAATGGTGCTATTTAAAGTACCATATAATGTACTGAAAAACTTTTAAAAAATTCTAAGTGGAGTAAAATGGAAAAAAACCGACATTTTGCCATCTTTTAGTACGTCTTGCTTCTACGGCGCACAAATGGCAACAAAAACGACATGATAACCTTATTCTATGGGTCGGTACGATTACTACGATACCAAACTTGTTTAGGTTTTTTTTTACTATACTCCTTTTTTTTTTTTAAAAGACATAAAAATTTTTTCAATTATTTTCTGTCGTCATTTTGTGCGCGCAATAACTTTTTTATTTTTCCATCGACGTAGTTGAGCAAGGTCTCATTTTTTGCGGGATGTCCTGTAGTTTCTGATAGTACCATTTTGGAATACATATGACTTTTTGATCGCTTTTTATTGCGTTTTTTCTTGGAGACAGGGTAACTAAAAAAGTGCATTTCTGGCGTTCTTCATTTTTTGTTTCGGACGACGTTCACCGTGCGGGAAAAATTATGTGCTACTTTGATAGATCGGACTTTTACGGACGCGGCGATATCAAATACATATTTTTAATTTATTATTTAGATTTTTTAATAATAGATATGGCAAAAGGGGGGTGATTTAAACTTTTACAACTTTTTTTTTTTTTTCAATTAAAAAAAAACTTTGATTCTTTTTTTTACTTTACTTTGAAGTCCCCCTGGGGGACTTTAAGATGCAATGCTTTGATCGCTCCTGCAGTATGACGTAATGCTATAGCATTACGTCATACTGCTTTTTGACAGGCAGCCTATGAAGCCATCCCACGGGGACGGCTTGATAGGCAGTCTGCTAAGGCAGCCCTGGGGCCTTTCATTAGGCCCCCGGCTGCCATGATACGTGCATGGCTCCCCCGATCTCACCGCGGGGGGGCCGCGCGGGACCCCCGAACATCGTTCGGGGGATTTAAATGCCGCTGTCAGAATTGACAGCGGCGTTTAAATGGTTAATAGCCGCGATCGGCCGCGCGGCCGCTCGCGGCTATTGCCCGCGGGTGTCAGCTGTTATAAACAGCTGATGCCCGCACTGTATGAAGAGAGGTTGCCACGCAACCTCTCTTCATACATACCCCGACGCTCCATGACGTACCAGGTACGTCATTGGTCGTTAAGGGGTTAAAGTCTTTCCATAGAAGAGGTGGTCCGTTTCCCTAGCAACAAGCGGTAAACAACCAGAGAGCAAAGGAATCAATAGCTGGAGAACAGAGCATTTTGAGAATATACAGCTTATGGGTGAATGGATTATTTAGCGATTTCAAACACATTGCAATTGGATTCCTGAGAGGGGAATACCCATAAAGGCCAACGATCAGAAACAAAATGTTCATTTCAAAGTTTGCTCACCCAAACAGAGCCGTTATCAGCCAACAAGTGAGTAAACGCTCATTTGTCAGCTGATTGGATCTTTTGTACTGCGGAAATAATTGTTGTCGGAAGCGCATCTACCTAAGACACTGGATGTACGCCCGACAATGAAAGTGTGGGGGGAATGAACGATTATATGTGCCATCGCTCATTCACCATATATATGGAAGCAGCCTATGTGAAGGCCATGTAAACAAGCCGATCGGCGCTCGTAAAATGGCTCATATTGCGCCAATGTGAAGTCACTCTTACATCATCAGAAGGATACAGAACTGGTCAGGGGAACAAGCATTTTTTTCCCTGTCAAAAAAGGTAGAAGGTTAGTGAATATAAAGGGACATGTAATAAGTGAGAGGCGGCGCCGTCACCGACCTTCATTACTCTTATGTAACACGCTCAGGGATTCCTTGGCTTCCACGTACTTTGTCTGCACCACTTTCAGCTGCGCGATGGAGGAGGAGAGGAACTCAACTTCCTGCAATGCAAATACAAGATCTATTAGGTGCAACGCAGAATTACCCTCCAGTCACTTCATCACTTGTTATACAGGGGGGTAAACAAACTAGTACAGCAGTGAACTAATTCCTGGTCTAGGGGGGTTTTTTGTTTTGTTTTTAGACTTGCACTGCAAAGTCACATGTGTCACACAACAGCAAGCTGCATAAGGCCTCATGTCCACGGGCAAATTTGATTTGCGGAATCCGTGCAGTAGATCCACAAATCAAGCCGCCGTCCGCAAATGGGTTAAAAGCATGCAGATTTAATTTGTAGAATTTTTGGTCCAGAAACCAAATCGCAGCATGCTCCATTTTTCCGCGGATCCCACACGGGCGGCTTTCATTGAAGTAAATGTAAGCTGTCTGATACTCAGCTGACACTGCGGCCGTGCCGCGGATCCGCAAGAAAGCAGGAGATTTAAAAAAAAACAAACAAAAAACCCAAACCTGTACTGCGTATGTCCAACAGCGAGCCGTGAGGACCATGTGCAGTACAGCGAACCCGGAAGTGGAGGGATCCCCGCGGGCAGATTCCCTGCGTGCCGCAGACATGAGGCCTAAAACTCACGTTCCGAAAATAATCTGTTTCAGAGCTGCAGTTTAGTTATGGGAAAAACAACCAAATTGCAGGAAGGTTGCGGTTTCTTGGTTACGGATGGAGGAGTCCGGTGACGCGTGACCGATAGTCAACGGAGTTGGGTTTTCTGTGTCTATCCTGTCACCTTTGCGGCAGCATTAGAAACAACTTGGCCTGCGACACGTCAGTGTGTAGCCCTAGTGTCACGGCTCAAGTCCACGACCGCGTTTTCACTGCGTGTTGCACGGATGCGTGATGCGCGTTGAATAGAGTCAATGAAAGCGGATTAGCCCTTGGGTGTATTTTTTGGGCCGTGCTTGTAGCGGACCGCACAGATCCATTACAGTCAACAGGGATTTACTCTAAGGGCTCATTCACACGACCGCGTGGTTCATGCAGCGTTTTAGCGGTCTGTGTGAGCCGGCTAGCGCTGCGTATGACAGCGAGTGCACTGCGCATGACATCGTATCTCTCTCACACACGCGGTCATGCACAATGTGACTTTTGTCTTTTTTTTCTCTATATCATAGCGGCGTTGCGTATAGATCGTCGCCATATGCAATGTATAGCGTATGGACAGTGTTGCATACGCTGCTCATAGAAAACAATAGGGCTGCCACTGCGCGATACACGGTGAATTAGAGTGTGCTGCGATCGAAGGGGGACTCTCGGTCACGCGACGCCCGGTCAGGAACGGGGACTCTCGGTCACGCGACGCCCGGTCAGGAACGGGGACTCTCGGTCACGCGACGCCCGGTCAGGAACGGGGACTCTCGGTCACGCGACGCCCGGTCAGGAACGGGGACTCTCGGTCACGCGACGCCCGGTCAGGAACGGGGACTCTCGGTCACGCGACGCCCGGTCAGGAACGGGGACTCTCGGTCACGCGACGCCCGGTCAGGAACGGGGACTCTCGGTCACGCGACGCCCGGTCAGGAACGGGGACTCTCGGTCACGCGACGCCCGGTCAGGAACGGGGACTCTCGGTCACGCGACGCCCGGTCAGGTCACTGTGCATTCAGCCTTGTCAAGACACATAAAGAGGTCTATATGCTGTAATGTACGCAGACACAGGGAGAAGTCACTGCTCTACCATCAATGGGGTGTGCAAGGACTACAAGTCTCAGCATACATGGCAGCCGCCCCGCCGCTGGTAGCTGCCCTTGTACCTGGTCCAGCTGACTTTTCAGTCCCTCGAGCTGCTGCAAAGACAAATCTGTAATGTTCACAGTCTGCGCCATCTTGGAGGAGGCAGAGCTCCTCCTTGTAGCGCTCATCTCACGGCAGTCACGGCGCTCTCGCGTGAGCCGCTGTCTCAGGGGCCGCTCTGCCGTGCTGGCTGCTCTCTATGGTAAGGCTTCCGCAGTGGGCTGTAGTGCGCAGGCGCGGGGTTCTGAGGGCGCGCTCGGCAGTAATGGCGCCGGCTGGGATGTGATTGGTGACTCTGGGAGTCTCCGCCCGATCTGTCCTTACAAGGCGTCACGTGGGCTGTAATTATTGACAGGATTTTGGTCCATACTTGGCCGGGTCGCATAGTTACTTTTTCCACCAGACTTCTGCAGTTCCAGCAACCTGATTGGTTGTTTGGGTTTGCTGATTCACCGCCCCTTCACTGGGGAGTCACCGGAGCGCGACCGGAAGCTTGGTAAGCTGGAGAGGAGCTGAGGTGGAGTGTGCTTGTGGTGTGCTAGCATGTGCTCATGTTTATACAGTACATATGGTACGTGTATGTGCTGTGCTAGTGCGTGCTCCTGTCTATGCAGTACATATTAGCACGTGGCTGTGTTATGTGGCGCATATTAGTGTGTGGATATGTGTGTTAGGCTCTGTGTGGTGGTGTGTTAGCATGTGCTCATGGGTGTATGTAGTTTGCATGTATGTGTTGTGTTAGTGTCTTATACAGTCCATGTGGTGTGGTTGTGTGTGGTACATATTAGTGTGTGTAGGCTGTGTGTGGTGTAGCCAGAGCATATAAGCGTGTGGTTGTGTGTATGTACTAGCATGTTGTGTGTATTCAGTATGTTGAAGCATGTGCAGGCTTTGTATGTGTTGTGCAAGTGCGTAGTTGGCGCGCAGCTGCGTACGCGGGGCTTGGTTGGCGCGTGGCTGCGTATGCAGGGCGTAGTTGGCGTGCGGGTGTGTGCGTACGCGGGGCGTAGTTGGCGTGCGGGTGTGTGCGTACGCGGGGCGTAGTTGGCGTGCGGGTGTGTGCGTACGCGGGGCGTAGTTGGCGTGCGGGTGTGTGCGTACGCGGGGCGTAGTTGGCGTGCGGGTGTGTGCGTACGCGGGGCGTAGTTGGCGTGCGGGTGTGTGCGTGCGGTTGTGTGTATGTGGGGCATATTAGGCGTGCAGCTGTGTATGTGGGGCGTAATTGGCGCGCGCGCTAGCATGTGTCTACGTGGGGCGTATTTGGCGTGCGGCTGTGTACGTGGGGCGTAGTTGGCAGTGTGTATGTCGGTACGTGGGGTGTAGTTGGTGTTGGGGGTCTTCAACGGAGACCAGTGCTGAAGTTGCCTGAGTCCAAATTTAAAGGAAAGGTATAGCGAGTACTCGGAGAACCATAAGAACCCACTACACACACAGCATAGTGAATCTAATGAATTCTGCTTTATTGTGAACATTGCCAATTCTTATACAAGAAGAAGAAGGCGTATCCAAATGTTGCCTGGTACAAAGATTACTGGTACAATGGTGAAACTACTTACTGGTACAATGGTGAAACTACTTACTGGTACAATGGTGAAACTACTTACTGGTACAAAGGTGAAACTACTTAGGACTTATTGACATCTACCAAATAGTCTCATAGCTCAGCCACAGAATTTACCCGTCAGGATATTGCTGGTGCATTAGACAATAGTTCTATAATAATTATGTGTCTTCTCTGTTAACATAGCTTTATTTGTCTGTTGACTCCTTATCTGGCGCCTTGTGTCTTATCACAATGTCCTTGGTGCAAGGTCCAGACTGAAACCTAGTCATATCTAAGTTAATGTCTTCATTGTTCTATTTATCCTTATTTTTCTTATGTTATGTTACTTAGAAACAAGATTAACCCTTAACATCCCCCATTTGGACATCAGAGCCACCATTATCTCCTGGTGCTGTCACCCGTTGGTGCTGACTCCAGCCGGATCCCCAGGTAGGAATGGTGCACTCTATGTCCATCTAGGGTGTCATGATATTTAAATGGGTGCCGAAAATCGGCTTTTAGTACATTTTGCTACACATGAAATTATTATCTTTATTGCAACATATGCACATAAGATTATCATTACTACTTGTAATATACTTTGTAGAATTCCCATGAACCATCCTCCCAGACCAGAGAACCAATTAGCGGGATTACGAAAGCTAAACCACCCCTGATCTTCATTCTGTTTTATGCTGGCAGCTATTTTCCCTAAGTTATTGATTCTTTGGTGTATGGATTCTGAGTGATCAGAGAGATTAAAACAACACATTCCCTCAAATTCCTCACATCCGTGATTTAACGTGAGTAACAAGTAATCTATAGTGGGCCTATTTTGCAGGGCCGCCTTTCTGACTCCTTGTATATCTAGTAGGAGGAGATCCAGAGCCTGGGAGGTGGCATTTAAACCTTTTACCATGTCACATGCTAGGCCATTGATTACTCTTGCGTTATATTGGGCCAATCCCGGGGTACCTATGATACTGAAAGCTATTGCCGTGTGTTCAGAAAAACTAAGTAGAGTGGTTGGTCCTTCACAACTACTGTCACGCAGCAGCCCCCCAGCACTACCGGCCCCCAGCACAGACGCCCCCCCGACCCATGTACTGACCTTGTGGATGCTTGGATGCTCCGCTCCTCCTGTGCCCAGCGCCCTCCAGCAGCGATGATCTACCGCGCACACTGTGACGTCAGTGTGTTGCAGGACGCCTTCTCCCCCGGAACCAACAGGTAGGAGACGACGGGGGGAGGAGGATTCTGGTGCACACTAACATCACAGTGTGTGCTGGGATCAGCGCTGTTAGTAGTGCTGGTTAATGAATACCAGCAGGGGAGCCGCGGCCCCTGCCGGTATTCATTAACGGGGGAGCGGCTGCGTGTCAGCGACTATGGCTACGCATGTCAGTGCTGACATGCGTGTCATAAGTTCGCCATCACGGGTCTAGGCCGTATGCACCCCTCTTATATCTAACTGTAGGTTCGTAGGGAGCTGGCTTTTGATACATAAGGATTCTTAATCGGGACAATGTGCACGGTCCTCCTGAAATATTCGCGGGGATGTATGTATAGGTAAGATTCCCACATGACAGAACCCAACCCGTCGGTAACTTAACATGTTTAACATAACTAGGGCTCTTAACTGTTTGATTACATTTCATATGATTGACTAGCTTTCTACATTTGTCTGTAGTGCGGTTGCAAAGAATGTAGGAGGCGTTTGTTGCCTGATTAGGGGTTGTTTTGACCTGCTGGCACTGTCCAATTTCCGTTGGGTCACAAGTGAAATTATAACATACCTCAGCCTCGGCTACATTCCTTACCTGACACCTAGTCATATTGGTCCATTCGGTGTGGGCAACTTCCCTACAATCCGGGCAATATTCATACACATTTAAGAAGGTATTTGAGGCTGTTACATCAGCTTCTTCCACATCACTATCATTATGCGTTATTGAATATATATCTCGGAAGGTTTTTACAGGAGTGGGGACGGATAATAGACAAGTCCGCAAAATGTCCTCTCTACTCCTGAGGTTGGGCATACACATGTGGGAAATATTTAATACGTCTTTTGCTAGATATTCCCACATATTGGGATGTCCTTCTGCCTATCCAGTCCATCGCTCCTCGATGCAGATCGTTTGTGGTGGTGTTTCCCAATAAGAGGACAGTCCGATAAGACAAAATGCAGTCACCGTGGAAGCAATTCCCAATATCCCCCACCCAAACAACGCCGGGAGCCCACCCATTACTTTTCCTCCAGTTCAGGAACTTTCTTGTAGTGGGAAGCGTGTATCCAAGTACCTCTTCCCTCTACCTTCACTGAAGTAGGTGTTGTCAGCAGAACTTGATATGGTCCGTCAAACCTTGGGTCCAAGGCCTTTCTTACGTGTCTTTTTACGACCACCCAGTCTCCAGGCTGCAAGGAGTGAGTGCCCTCTAGGTTGTCAGGGTCTGGAATTGAAGAAAACACTAGATCGTGTGTTACTTTCAGCTTACGACATAGTTCTTGTACATACTCAGTAACTTTATCACATCCCTGCTGGAGAGCCTGTGGGTGATACAGGCCTAATCTTGGCACGGAGACGAACAGCACTTCGTATGGGGAGAGACCTGTTTTTCGATTGGGGGTGGTGCGCACAGAGTAAAGAGCCATCGGGAGGCACTCGGGCCATGGTTTTCTAGTTTCAGCCATGGCTTTTTGGATTTTGAGTTTTAAAGTACCATTAAGTCTTTCTACTTTTCCCGAAATCTGCGGATGGTAGGGAGTATGGAAGGCTTGTTCCACTCCTAATGCTGACATAACTCCTTGCATTAGTTCACCAGTAAAGTGTGTACCTCTATCGCTTTCAATGGTATCTAGGACCCCGAATCTACATACCAACTCTGACACCAGTTTTTGTGCAGTGGCTCGTGCAGTGGCCCTGCCCACCGGATATGCCTCAGGCCACCCGGAAAAGAGGTCCACACATATGAGCACGTACTCATACCTTCCTGATTTGGGCAGCTGGATGTAGTCAATCTGTAGTCTCAGAAAGGGGTACAATGGTCGGGGTGAGCATTTCCGAGGGGTTTTCACCACCTGACCAGGATTGTGTAACGCACACACTTCATATGCCTTGACATATGCTTTTGCCATCCTGTCAAACCCTGGGGCATACCAAACCTTGTCTACCATTGAAACCATAGCATTGCGCAAGGCATGTACCTTTCCATGGGCCAGTGACACCAGATTGGGGTAGGCAGCGGCCGGCAAGCATACCTTAGTTCCCATCATCCACACATCCCCCTACTTGCTTTCCTCCACCTAGGACCCAACGTTCCTCTTCTGCCTTAGTGGGCTTGAGTACCACATCAACAGGGAGTGTGAGTCCTGTCGGGGTGTTCTCACCCTTCTCAGAGGTTCCCACCTCCGTATCCGGGTGAGGGGCTGACCGAGTCTTTACCTTGTTGCACACATGGTCCTTTCTGTCCAGTAGGCCTGCAGCTTTAGCTGCTCTATCGGCCTTCTCGTTGCCCTTACTCTCCATGGACTGACCCTGGGTGTGTGCCTTAACCTTCACTATGGCCACCTGTTCTGGCAACATGATAGCCTTCATCAATGCACTTACAGCTTCACCATCCTTTATCGGCTTGCCTTGAGCTGTGAGGAAGCTCCGTGCGCGCCAAATAGGCCCATAGTCGTGTGCCACACCAAACGCATACCTGGAATCTGTGTAGATGTTGGCAGTTACACCTTCAGCTAGTTTGCAGGCCTCAGTCAAAGCACACAGTTCGGCCTCTTGTGCTGACACATGTGGAGGCAGTGGTTTACTTATCAGTACCTCGTGCAGAGTGACCACAGCATAACCCGTGACAAAACTGCCCTTCTCATTCAGGTATCCAGATCCATCCACAAACATTTCAAGGTGGGGGTTTAGGAGAGGTTTGTCAGTGACATGTGCGAACCCAGCTGTCTCCTGCTCCATGAGCGCTGCACAATCATGCTGGTGTTCTGTGTCAAAGGCCTCCTCCTCATCATCAGTCAGAGAATTTGCAAAAAGCTGGTCCCCTGTACTTACTCCCCCATTTGAATCAGTGTCACCTAATGGTAATAAGGTGGCCGGATTCAAAGTGGTGCAACGTTGAAATTAGACATTGGATGAAGAGTGTACTGCAAGTTCCATTTTGATCTGTCTAGCAAGGGACAGATGTCTACGGCTTACCTGTGTCAGGATTCCATGTACATCATGAGGGGTGAGGACTACGAGGGGGTAGTCTAAGACCATCTCAGAGGCTTTCTCAAGTAGTGCTTGTACTGCCAGAACTGCTCTTACACAGGAGGGTGAACCCCTGGCTACTGCGTCAAGATGTGCACTGTAGTATGCTACAGGGCGCTTTTTGTCACCATGCTCTTGTGTGAGGACGGCAGTAGCATGTCCCGCCATCTCAGTCACGAACATTTGAAAGGGTTTATCATAGTCTGGCAGGCCCAGTGCCGAAGCACTGGTGATCTGTATTTTCAGCTGATGGAAAGCTGATTCGGCTTCCGGAGTTAAAGCAAACTGCTTAGAACCCAGGCAGTCGTACAGAGGCTGCATGGTCATGGAGGCAGAGCGGATCCATGGCCGACAATATGAAACTAACCCCAGAAACGTCCGCAACTGAGCATGTAAGGTAGGGAGGGGCATGTCCTCCACCACCTTGGTACGTTTTGTACCAGGACCTAAGCAGTGACCAAGAAACACAACATGAGATTTGCAGAACTGTAGTTTGTCTTTACTGGCTTTACACCCACTGTTTGCAAGAAAACAAAGGAGGCTCAGGGAAGCCTCTATGCAGATAGATCTGTCTGGTGCACAGAGCAGTAGGTCATCGACATATTATAGGAGGGCCACTCCGGGCGGGGCGGCCCAAGCATCAAGCACTAACATCATACATCTGGTAAACTGGTTGGGGCTATTTTGCGCCCCTTGAGGTAGGACGGTCCAACAATACTGTTTTCCTCGGAACGTGAATGCAAACAGATACTGGCAGTCAGGGTGCAGCGGAACTCAAAAGAAAGTGTTAGCAAGGTCCACCACTGTATACCAGCAAGTTCCGGAAGGTATAGTTGATAACAAAGTATGTGGGTTGGGGACCAACGGTGTTTCCAAAACAGTCACTTTTTTAATTTCCCTTGAATCGTAAACTATACGGTAGGTGTCTGGTTCGCCCTTCTTTCCTTTCTTTTTTACTGGGAAGAGTGGAGGAGACACAAGGTTTTAAAGCATTCAAGGCACATAATTCTGTAACAGTGGAGGCTATTGCATCTTCCTGTGCCATGGCAAGGGGATACTGGCGAATCATGGGGGCTTTTCCCCCATCTTTGAGGTACACCATGACCGGGGGTACTTGGAGATGCCCCAAGTCAGTCTTCCCCCTTGCCCGTAGAGTCTCTGGTACTGCTGAGAGAACATGTGCATCTTCTGGGGTCAACATATAGACAGTACAAGAAGGAGGCAGAGTGACCAAATCTGCTGCCATAAGACAGAATACTTGGTGGTCGGCCGCGGAGGTGCTGACATGAGCCTCACCCGAAGGGGGAAGCTGGATGCAGCACCCCAGGGGTCCCATCACATCGGTTCCCATAATGCAATCCCCAGCGGGTGACACCAGGAAGCGAATGAGGACTCGTGACCCCTGAAAACAGACTTCCACGGGCTCTGTCTCTCTCATTGGTGTGGGATCGCCAGAAATACCAAATGCCACCTGGATCGTATCAGATAGGGGAAGGTTAAGGTCGCGGACCGTTTTGCGACTAATACAAGACTTGGTTGCGCCAGTATCTATTAAGAAAGGCACCTCCTCCCACCCCCCCACCCCCTATTTCTAGTGGCTGAAAAATTTGAGTCCCCCTATCTTCAGCGCTCACCAGGGCTATGAGGGCAGGATTGCCAGGACTTCATTGGTAATTAACATAGCTGCCTCCGCCTTGTGGGACGGTGGGTGCAGCTTGTCCCCCACCCTGCTGACTGTCATTGTTTTGTTGCTGTTGTCTCGGTCTTCTAGGAGCTCTGCAATCCCGGGCCAGGTGTCCGGGTTTCCCGCAGTTATAACACTTGCAGGTCTCCCGTGGAGGTCTGTCAGACATCTGAATCTTCCCACCTTGGTTGCTATAGTACTTAACCGCCACACCGGGGCGCTTCTCGTCCATAGCAAACCCTACTGCTTTTTTGTATAAGTCTCTGGGTCTGGCCTGTCGCCAGTCAGGGGTACAGGCCTTTTATCTTGTCTGCCATTGATGAGCCAACGCCTTGCATGAAGGCCTCGGTCATCATGGTGTCATATACTTCCGACGGACAGTTATTCAAATTCATATCACTAGCCTTTGTCTCCAACTGTCCGTAGTAACAATCAATTGTCTCATTTTTCTCCCGTCTACAGGTAGTCAGGGCAGTTTGTCTTTCTCTATTTTGGGCGTCTGTCCATCTATGGAGTTTGCGTAAAAACTCCCTACCACTCTCCTGGGTGTATAATGAGGTAGGTGGGTGGGTCAATCGGCAAGCCGTGGACACAGTACTATATAGTCCCTCCGGTAATTTAATGCGGGCTAAGGTTTCTAAATCAGCCCATGCGGCAGTATAGTTTTTCTGTATTATCTCTAATTTACAGTGGAAGGCTGCCGGTTCAGTCTCTGGGTCAGGAAGTTGTTGGCATAGGGCCATTTGGTTGGTAACTGACCAGGGGCGCCAAGAGGTAACCGTCCGTTTGTCTTTGGTGACGGACCGCGCAGGTGTTGGCGCCTGAGCTTCGTCCGTTGAGTCTGCACCTTCGGGCACATCCGCTCCTGATGTTGATGTGTGTACTACAGGGTGGGTGCTTATGCTCTTACTTTCGGTAATACCAAAGGTGACAGGATAAATGCACTGACCACGGGGTCGGGGAGTCCCACAGACAAAACATGTCTCCCTCTGACAGGCATTTTGTTGACCGCACCTGGGACAATCCCAAGCAGGCCCTCTATTTATGTTTTCTTTATTTTGCGTTGCTGGAGCTGTTGCTACGGGATAGGTCGGTGGTGCTTCTTCCGTTGATGGTAGTGAAGGGTATAGACCAGTTGGCGTAACCGGAGGGGGAGGCAAGGGACAATAGACTATTATGCCCTCTGGTCTGGACTCAGAGTCTCAGTGTTCCTCATTAGCCTTTTTGCTATAGTCTAAAATGGCTTTCATACCTCCCTCTAGACCTGTGTCTCGTATCTCCTTCCAATTCTTATCATGATACTCAGACCAAAACTCATAATTAAATATTCCCGCCTTTTTAAGGCCTATTTGTTTGTATATTTTATACGCCTGTCTGCATATGTCTCCCCCTTCCCTCTCCTTAATTATCTCTATAGGGGTCAGATAAGTCTTAGACTGTTGAGACCCCATTTTCAACCACGAAGGTATTCTACTCCCACTATTCTTCACTAAGTATACAGGACCTTATTTCACACAGTTGCACTAAGGACACTTAGTCCCTGGTCCTGGAATAGTTTTGCGGAATTACTACAGCAATCCCTTAGACTACTTAGGGGGGTTTAGGGGAGACCAGACCTCTCCTCTAAGGGAACTTTTAGTTATATTATAGCAGATCCAGTAAAAGCAAATTACTACAGGCAACATGGCATGAAAATATCCCAGTAGTGAGTTCTTCCGTCTATTACAGTTTCATGAACAAACTACACAAAGAGGCGGGGAATAACGCATGCAGTGACTAACCTGTAAACAGTAGACACAAGTCAGGGGAGCCCAGAGCAGATTATGGCAAGACAAGGGCTTACCTTACACCGGTGTTTTGTAGATCTGGGGTCCTGTGATCCTGGTCCTGGGTTGTTGGCAGTTGGTGTCGTCAGGTATCGGCTGCAGGTGAAGAGGAGTCCCCGCCCCACGTTGGGCGCCAAGTAAACTGTTGGGGGTCTTCAACGGAGACCAGTGCTGACACACACAGCATAGTGAATCCAATGAATTCTACTTTATTGTGAACATTGCCAATTCTTATACAAGAAGAAGAAGGCGTATCCAAATGTTGCCTGGTACAAAGATTAGTGTTACAAAGGTGAAACTACTTACTGGTACAAAGGTGAAACTACTTAGGACTTATTGACATCTACCAAATAGTCTCATAGCTCAGCCACAGAATTTACCCGTCAGGATATTGCTGGTGCATTAGACAATAGTTCTATAATAATTATGTGTCTTCTCTGTTAACATAGCTTTATTTGTCTGTTGACTCCTTATCTGGCGCCTTGTGTCTTATCACAATGTCCTTGGTGCAAGGTCCAGACTGAAACCTAGTCATATCTAAGTTAATGTCTTCATTGCTCTATTTATCCTTATTTTTCTTATGTTATGTTACTTAGAAACAAGATTAACCCTTAACATTGGCGTGCGGCTGTGTGTACATGGGGCGTAGTTGGCGTGCGGCTGTGTGTGCGTGGCGGGTGCGGGTGTTTGTACGTGGGGCGTAGTTGGTGTGTACATGGGGCGTAGTTGGTGTGTGGGGGGGGGGGGTGTACATAGGGCGTTGTTAGGGTGCAGGTGTGTGTGGTGTATTTTGGCGTGTGTGTGTGGGGGGGGGGGGGCGCGTGCGGTTCTTTGTGTTGTGTTGCTGCTTTGACCTGTGGACAGCGGTTGGATAGGAATCTCCTCCGGTTGCTCCTTGCCTGTTCACACTGAAGTTCTCCTTTACTGTCTTGTGTCTTTCTCAGATGTTGATGTGTGCTGCGTGTCGGGATCTGTGCATGTGTGCTGCTTGTTGGGATCTCTATTTGATGCATGTTACGTGATTGTAAAGTTGCTTTCTCCACTTCTGCAGCTCTCACTTGGGATCTCGCTCTTCTCTTAGGTTTTACTGTTGTGTTTCTGCAGCGGGCAGGAGAAGCGGCATGGAGGATGTAGAGAGCCTGACCGCATATTGACATTTTCCACACCAGTTGATCACTATACAGCAATTCCAGCAACCTGATTGGTTCTCGTCATAGATATTGGTTAGCTGACTCTCACCGCGCCTTTTGAGATCGGCACACGAAGAGTTAATGCAACATGGAAGCTACTGAAGAAAATGATTTAATTATTCCAAGAAACAGCGGGATTTTGGTCTCCAAAAGTAATGGTACCGCTCTGTTGAGATTACGTTGCAAAACAAAAGAGGAATTTCAGCAATGGAAGGAAGAATATGAAAAATTAAACTATGTAACTTACAGAGTCTTACGAGGAAGAAATTGTGAGGCCAATAGAGTGTTACTAAAGGTAACTAACATGTTGACAATCGCGATCTGTATAAGATTAATAAAACGTATTTAATTGAAAAATACATTTAAAAAATGAGGTCAGTTACAAGCAAACGTCGTCTTTTACCCTTTACTGGATGTGGATGATGACATACAGGACTAGTATAGTATTTTTAGGGTTAGAACTGTGTCTTGTCTTTTTTTTTTTTATTGCTGGAGGGGGTGAGATGGTCCATAATGGAATGAAAACTTGCTGATTGCGGTTACTTTATATTGTCAGCTCCTTTTATAGCTTCTTCGTTTACTTAATTTCTGAATTCACTTGCTAGCGTATCTGGGTTACTGTATTTTACCGTGTATAAGACGCTATTTATTAACAAAAATTTAACCCCTCAAATCGGGGAGCGTCTTATACACGGTAGTCAGGAAAATCACGCTGTATTAGCGTGATTTTTCCTGACTACACCGCTGCTTTACGGGTTGTGCAGCGGCGGCATCTAAAGGGTGCCCGACCCGTGAAACACCTTCCTACTGACAGCGACATAACATACAGACATTCCATTACATGATACTTCCACTCTTCAGAGGAAGTCCTGGTCCCGTTGCTATGGGGACCGCACAGAGGCCGGTTCTGATTGACAGACAAAGCAGGAAGGTTACCGGGTGTTTATAATCCCTGTTCTACATGTGTATGTCATGTCATGTAATGGAATGTCTGTATGTTATATCTATCTGTAATGTGTGTATGTTATGTCTGCAGGAAGTGGTTTCACGGGTTGGGCACCGTTTACATGGCGCCGCAGCTCTCCGCTCCGCAGTGCTAAGGGAGCCCGACCCGTGAACAGGTACTAGGGACAGTATATTTAAATATACTACAGTACAGATTAAATTTTGGGGGGTTAAGTTAGGGCGGCGTCTTATACACAGTAAAATACAGTTAATATGTGTCAATGCATAATTTGGTCATAAAAAAGGTAAATTTGTAGAACCAATGGGATGGGTGTTTGACACTCTTTATAGCGCTGGTGAGAAATTTCTAAGGGGCAAAAACAAAACATATTTTCCAGTTAAAATATAGAGTTTGGGATATACTCGCCGTATAAGACTACCCCTCCGGCGATTGGCTGATGATTGCTCCTGCAACATCACCCCCATTTTCCGCACACATCCACTCATGCTCATCCACCATCACTCTCAGCATCCACACACAGACACCTGCTCACATAGCTAGCCGCCCTCTCACTTACACAGCCACCCTCTCACACACACACGGCCATACTCACTATCACCGGCGGGTGCTGCAGGCAGCCGGACACTTCCTGGTTGCGTCACCACGAGACATCACTGATGCAATGACGCAACCAGAAAGTATCCGGCTGCCTGCAGCACCTGCCGTATAAGATGACCGCCGACTTTAGAGAAGATTTTGCTATGTTAAAAAGTCGTCTTATACGCTGGAAAATACATTAAATAAGATTTTTTTTTATAGTATTTTATTGTTTTCTGTATTATTGGATACACTAATTGCTTTTATTATTTTTTTTAGCAATCGTACAGATGCCATCACAATACTGTACCAGCTTATCACAAAGTGAAAAAACCTTCGAAAAAACATACCAATTGTCCAAATAAGATGTCTGTAACTATTAAAGTAGTGGTAAAGAAAAGCAGGTACAGTGTTTAGCCTATAGATGTCTAGCAATGTATTAGCAAATAACTTCGCAAACCCCCGTAATTAAGCAAATTGCAGGGTTAATTATTCGTTTTTTTTCTTCTTTAAAGGTCAGCTGATAAGTTCATGCCTGAATACCCCACTGCGGTTGCATTTTCTGGAGCTCACAATCACAGAGTTAAATCAGCAGAGAGCCTGAAGTTTCGGGATGTGGGGCCAGAAGTACGCTTAAAACTTATAGAATTTTTCAAAGCTGGTAATGGCCCATCACATGCTTTGGAACTACATAAACGGGACCTGATGGAGCAATACGATGAAGATTATGAGCGGGTTGCATGTGATGCTGCTCGGTGTCCCTCATTATGCTGGGTTCAACATCTGTACGCCACACTATTTAAAGAAAAATATGGTGATTTTACAAAAGAAAAGATTTTGGAGTCAATTGTTTCCAGAGTAGAAGTTTTAAAAAGTGAAGGTATTAAGATTACTTGCAGCACTTTATCGGACAACTTTTGTATTAGTATGTGCACACCTATTATGGAAAGGGTTCACACATTGAAGAGTTCTGGGAGTATTTGCTTTATCGACTCATCTGGGAATGCCGACCGATACAATTGCAGAGTATTCCTAATAATGACTGACAGCTGTGTGGGTAGCCTACCCCTTGGAGTTTTGTTAACAAGCTCCGAGTCTGAGAAAGTACTACTTCAAGCTCTTCAAGATTATAAGTTACTTTTAACCGACAGTGCCTTTGGTGGACGAGGAAAACTTGGCCCACTTGTTTTCCTAACTAACGATTCTAAGGCTGAGCAGAATGCTATAAAGAATGTATTCCCCAGTTCCACCATACTTTTATGCATCTTTCATATTTTGCAAGCTGTTTGGCGTTGGTTACTTGACTCTAAGCATGGCATTTCGAAACAGGAAAGACTGGAGAGCTTTACAAAAATAAGACGACTTCTGTACAGCAGTTCACCAGAGGAATTTGAAGTATTATTGTATAATCTTATTACCTCTGAGCTTTCTCCTGCCCTTCGATTTTATGTTGAAAATCTGTGCCGCCGTCGTGAGCGTTGGGCTTTATGCTTTCGAAAAGACCTGCCCTGTGGGAATAACACAAACATAACTGAATCTGCCATTCGTGTTCTAAAAGATCAACTCTTTCTACGTAACAGAGCATACAGCGTTGTGCAGCTCTTGCAGTTCCTCATTTCAGATTTAGGCTTGTACTATGAAAGAAAACTTATTAATGTTGTTAGTGGAAGGTCAGAACAATATCTACAATCCATGGACAAAATTAATGAAAACCAGTGCAAGGATCTTCTAGTAAAAATAATAGAAAATGGTTTGTATAAAGTCAAGTCAAGAAGAAGTGATGATGTCTGGTACACTGTGGATTTACAGTTAGGTCTGTGTGAATGTTATATAGGCAGAAATGGTGGACCATGCAAACACAAGCATGCAATTACTTTTCAGGAAAATATCAGCTGTCAAAATATACTTGCTTCAGACTCTGAGACCAAGAAACTTCTGTTCTGGGTTGCAACGGGTAATAATAATATTCCCGAAGGTTGGTTTGGATCATTACCTTTCCACAGTCCTCAAAAGTTACAATCACAGGCGGAAGGTGATGAGGTAGAAGAACCAAACTGTAATAATGAAAACAACAACTTTAAATTGTCTGAATCAGTAGCTACAGTGAATTATTTGGAAGAAACCTGCAGAATGTTGTATGAAATTGCTGATGATCTTATATGCAGAGAGCGAAAAAATGAAGCTGAATATCACGCTGCAATTACAGCTTTTCACAAAAAGTACTTTGCATTACAAACTGATTCTTCAATTCTGACATTTTTGCATTCCCCTCCAGACAAGATGAGTGGTAAGTAATGATGGTGGCCTCCATAGTAGAGCGGAGGGGAGGTTTACTAACAGGAGAGGAGGGGTCATAGAAGCGCAGAGGGGTCATAGAAGCGCGGAGACGTCTGTGCTGTAGGCCGGTCCTCAGAGGAGGGTGAGGCCGGTGTCACCGGACCTCCGCTACCTCGCCCCCTTTTTCCTTGGCCCACACTTGCAGGTGGTGGTGGCGGCGAGGATCCCCTCCCTCTTGTCTCCACTTATCCCGCTCTTTTCGCTGTGCCCCTGGGTGGTTGGGTGGAAGGATATAGTTGCCCCCTAACCTGCTCTGACCCCTTCGTAACCTGTGGTGGCCGCTAGTATCATAGTAACAGAGTATATTAGGCTGAATTTAAAAAAATGTCCATCTAGTTCAGCCTGATTCAACCTCCCTGTTGATCCAGAGGAAGGCAAAAAACCCCAAGAGGCAGAAGCCAATTAGCCCTTCCCGGGAAAAAAAAAAATCCTTCCCGACTTCCTAATGGCAGTCAGACTAATCCCTGGATTAATCTTTAATAGTTCTCACCTGTCTGTAAGACCCGGATCAACAATCCGCTGGTCACCTAAAATTTATATGCTGCAATATCCTTCCGCTCTAGAAAGACATCTAGTCCCTTCTTAAACTCCTTTATGGATTTTGTCATCACCACATCCTCAGGCAGAGAGTTCCACAGTCTAACTGCTCTTACAGTAAAGAACCCTTTTCTGTGTAGGTGACGAAACCTGCTTTATTCTAGACTTAGAGGATGCCCTCTTGTTACCAATGCAGTCCTGGGTATAAACAGATCACGGGAGAGATCCTTCTATTGTCCCCTAATGTATTTATACATAGTTATTTGATCACCCCTTAGCCATCTTTTTTCCAGGGTAAATAATCCCAATTTTGATAGCCTCTCTGGATATTCCAGTCCCTTCATTCCATGTATTAATTTAGTTGCCCTTCTTTGAACCCCCTCCAATACCGTAACATCTTTCCTGAGCACCGGTGTCCAGAACTGTACGCAGTATTCCATGTGGGGCCTAACAAGTGCCTTATATAATGGGAGGATAATGTTCTCCTCCTTCGCCTCTATACCTCTTTTAATGCACCCCAAGACTTGATTTGCTTTAGCATCAGCTGACTGGCATTGATTGCTCCAGTTAAATCTACAGTCCACTAGTACCCCCACGTCTTTTTCCATATCACTTTTCCCTAGCAGTACCCCATTTAGTGTATATTGGTGACATCCGTTTCTTCTGCCCATGTGCATAACATTTATCCACATTGAACTTTTGTAGCCGTACATTGTCCTCCATTGTATTATCTTGTATATTTTTGTCATCTGCAAATATTGATATTTTACTGTGCAGCCCCTCTATCAGGTCGTTGATAAATATATTGAACACTGAATACTGAACCCTGGGGCACCCCGCTAGCGACTCTGGCCCAATCTGAGTATGAACCGTTTATTACCACCATCTGCCTTTTATCTCTGAGCCAATTCTTTACCCAGATACACAAGTTTTCACCCAATCCGAGCTGCCTCATTTTGTATATCAACCTATTATGTGGCACTGTCACATGCTTTAGAGAAGTCCAGATATACGAGATAAATAGACTCCCAGGTCCAGCCTAGCGCTTATTACATCGTAGAAGCTGATCAGATTGGGCTGTCGTGATCGACCGCTTATGAACCCATGCTGGTGAGGAGTTATTCCGTTGTTCCTGAGGTGTTCTATAATGGTGTCTCTCAGAAACCCCTCGACTATTTTTGGAGTTACTGAAGTGAGACTTGCTGGCTTGTAGTTACCAGGCTCTTTTTTTTTTTTTTTTTGGATCCCTTATTGTATATTGGAACCACATTGACAATGCATCAATCCAGTGGTACCACCCCGGTCTTTATAGTATTCATAAATATTAGAAATGGCAGCCTAGCTATCACATCACTGTAGTTCTATCAGAACCCTTGGGTGTATTCAATCTGGGCCTGGTGATTTTTATCTTAAATCCTCTTTAACCGCTTCCGCACTTCCACCTGTTAGGTATGTACTATTTTGCCAGGGGTTCATTTTATTCCCCTGCATCTCATGTGACATTTCCTTTTCATTTGTGAATACACTTGAAAACAAACTAATGTTTGCCTTCGCCCCCATCATCTTCAATGATTTTGCCTGCACTATTTGTTAAAGGGCCAGTGCTCTCCTTTTACTGTTAGTATAATTGAAGAATAGTTTAGGGTTATTTTTGCTCTTTGCCGATCAGTCTTTCTGCCTCCTCCTTAGCAATTTTGATCTTTTCTTTGCATATTTAGTTTTTTTTCCCTGTATGATTTTAGTGCTTCTTCGCAGCCTTCTTGTTTTAGTTGTTTAAACGCTTTCTTTTTTTCGTTTATTGCCCCTTTTACCGACTTATCGAGCCACATTGGTTTCCTTTTACTTGCAGTTCTTTTATTTTTAAAGGGAATAAACTGCTCACATGAGGTAATTGGGATCTTTTTAAACTTATCCCATTTGTCACTTGTACTTTTTATTTTTGAGGATGTTGTCCCAATTAATGTTACCGATAGCAGTTCTGAGCTGATCAAATTTTGATTTACTAAAGTTTAGTTTGTCGCTCCCTGATATGGCTTCTTCTTGACTGACAGCTGGAAGTTGATTATATTGTGGTCACTGTTCCCCAAGTGCCCCTCAACCTGAACCACCATTATTTGGTCCGGTTTGTTAGTACTAAGTCCAGAGTGGCCCTCCCTTTAGTAGGCTCGTGTAGCAGTTGAGTAAGGTAGTTAACTTTAATTGTTCTCAAGCACTTATCACCCCTGTGAGATTTGCAGGTCTCGTTATCCCATATTATATCTGGATAATTAAAGTCCCCCGTGATAATTACTTTGTTGCGGTTTGACACCTATCTGCCTTAATAGTAAGGTTTTGGTTTCTTCTGTTGCTTTTGGTGGTCTATAGAAGACCCCTATCAGGATTTTGTTGTTTTTTTTTTTTTTTTTTTCTCCCTGTATTTCTACCCACAGAGATTCCACGTGTTCATCTCCTGCCTCTATATCCTCCTGTAGCCTTAGCATTAAGTACGATTTAACGTATAGACATACCCCTTTCTGTTCCACACGGTCTCTTTTAAAGAGATTGTAACCTTGTAAATTCACCACCCAATTGCACTTATCAAGCCATGTTTCTGTTCTTCCAACTATATGTAGTTTTCATCAGTCATTCTTGCTGCAAGCTCACCCAAGTCCCTAGTTTTAAACACTCCTCCAGCTTTCTGGCCATCTTCTCCCCCAGTACAGCTGCACCCTCTCCATTGAGATGTAGCCCGTCCCTATGGTAGAGCCTGTAGCCGACAGCAAAGTCAGCCCACTTCTCCAGGAACCCAAATCCCTCCTTCTTGCACCAACTCCGGAGCCACATGTTTACCTCCCTAAGATCCTGCTGCCTTTCTAGTGTGGCTTTAGGTGCAGGTAGTATTTCTGAGAAAACTACCCTGGAGGTCCTCACCCTAAGCTTGGACCCTAAGTCCCTGAAATTCTTTTTGAGGGCCCTCCATTGACCTCTAATTTGTTCATTGGTGCTAACGTGCACCATTACCGCTGGATCCTCACCAGCTCCTCCCAGTAATCTGTCAACGCGATCCGCGATGTGTCGAACTCGAGCGCCAGGAAGACAACACGCCATTCGATGATCCCGGTCTTTAGGGAAGATTGCCCTATCTGTCCCTCTTATAATCGAGTCCCCGACCACTAGAACCTGTCTAGCCTGTCCTGCACTCCCCGTCCCCATCTCACTGGAGCAGTTATCCCCCTGGCATTCAGAGGGCATGTCGTGCTGCAGCGGTGCTGGCTCTGTAATGGCATCGCTCTCATCTGCCAACTCTGCAAACTTGTTGGGTTGTGCCAGTTCAGGACTAGCCTCTCTGGTTCTCTTCCCTCTACCCCTTCTATCTGTCACCCAACTGGCTGCCTGCTCCCCCTACTCTTCCATACTACCGTCCACCCCCGCCTCTATCCCAGCGAGCATCTGCTCAGTGAGCAGCAAACTCCTTTCTATGTTGTCAATGGATCGCAGTGTTGCAAGTCACTCATTTAGATCCAGGATTTGGGCTTCTAAACATGTGACGAGCATGCATCTTGCGCAACAGTAGGCACCCTCGATCGGCTGATTAAGGACCGCATACAATTGCACAAGTAGCACACTGGATGACATTGCCAGGCATGGAGCTCATCCTAATGGGGATCTACAATTTACTTGTGGAAGTAGTGAAGGAAAGATAGACTTGCTCACACTCCAAATGCACTGAGCCCGTTGTTCCCTGCCCCGTCCTGGAAGTTATGTCCATGTCCCCGTCCTGCCCGCCATGTTTAGTAATACGCAGTTCAGGATGTGCTTATGTTGTACTGACTGATGCTGCTTCTCTGCCTCGCAGGTCAGGAGCCCACGGCCGAGGACATCACGGCGGGGGGAGGCGGATATGTTCCGAAGGGGCAGGTAAGTGTGCCCACCCTGGCAGCAACAGCCCATTCCCCCCCCCCCCCACCTCCTTGTTCACACTCAGTGCCAGAAGGAGGTGTGGTGGTGGTGGTGGTGGTGGGGGGGGGGGGGGGGCTTGTCTCTGCTTTGCGGCTCCCACCCTTTGCTTGCCAACCCACCCGCCCCTTTTACTCTCGACTGCCCACTTGAGGCTGGCTCCAGGAACCCATCCTCCTGCCCTGCTGCTGTCCCACCTGTTCTCTGGTGCTCCTGACATGCTGATTTGTTTACATGCTGGCAGAATGGGGGATGGATTTAGCCTGGCTGTGAATGGGTTAATGAGCATGTTTTGGATGTGATTTGCTTCTATAATCTGTATAGCGCCACCCTATAGCGTAATGATGTTCGTGCTGTGGCTTTAAACGCCCCATGAATGGACTGGTTTATTCTGAGCTCGCTGACATGTGAGATGGTTCCTTGTTGACCAACGGCCGGTATATTTACCGAGCCGTCTTTTGACGTAAATGACTTATTATATGGCTGCGAAATCATGTGACCGGCCGCATAATCTTCTATTTCAGAATGTTAGAACCTTCAGGATGTTGCATGTTTTTGCTTGTGCTGTCACACTTCTAGCCTTCGCCGGTTTGCCTGATTTCATTAGAAGATTGCTTAGTAATCAGATGGCAAATAGAGTATTCTGTGTGTGAGGGAGCGCGGCAGGTTTAACCTGCTTGTGTGCGGGAGGCTTTAAAGGGCCACTCTGGTGTTATTTTGTTTTTCTCCAATTTCTTCATGGTGTAGCTTTTTTGCCCCCTAGTGTGTATATGTAAGTGAGCTAGTGTTATCTCAGTTAGGCCAGGCTCACACGACCTGGTCGGATTACGGCTGTGAGCCTGGCCAGTGACCCTGAATACCTCATTAAACTGTATTGCGGCGGCTCGCAGGCGGTCATGCACAGTGCAGGTTTTTTTCCTTTGATTGTATTTCCCGTGACATCGCTTAGTGATGACGTGGGTAACCGCAGCACATATACAATGTTAATTGCGCATGAGCTGCAGGTCAGACGCCTCTATTGACTTCAATGGAGGTCATCCGCATGGATCCGGTGGCAAAATAGAGCATGCTGCATTTTTTCTTTTGCTCAGTTCGTATCCACAAGGGTGAAGGAAGAAACCTAAAAGGATATGTCTTTTAAATGCCTGCGTTTTATTGCAGATCGTCAGCGTGAACGGCGATTGCGTAATCTGCAATACAAATCGGCCATGTGAGACCAGCCTTATTTATTCCTTTCTATCTGAAACTCCTGGCCTATTTTTTTTCCTCAGATGGTCATGTGATCTCAGATCTATTTGGGGTTATGCTGTCTGAAACTAGTTAACTTCAGGGCTGTTACATGAATCCTGAAACTGTCTGCACAGATGCAAACAAGGACTGCACCAGTCTAAACAGGCTGCCCGAGGGACTTGGTGATATCACCAGCTCGTTCCATCGTGCAGACAAGAATTGTGAGATTCTTCGCCTGTGTATAAGGCTCATTAGTCGTGGGGTATACACTTTCCTCTGAAGCAATGGTGTTCCCCAAATGTTAGGCACAAACAATGTGCTGGTAACGTCACTTTGTTCACTGCAATGTGTGTGCACACCTACTTTAGGATCTGCAGGCTATAAGGCAAGGCTGGCACTGCATGTACCTAATGCACACAAGAGCCTTGATGAATGTCTTGTGCTAGGCACACAGCAGACAGTCACCGCTGGCATACAGTGACCACTTTCCCTATCAGCATGTGTACACAGAGGTCAGCTTGTCTGGGTGGGATAGGTAGGACCCTCATTATCTCAAATCTGTACTACAGGATACCTTCACATAGGACAACTGACTGGTTCACTCCTGCTGTGATACTTCAGGGGGCGCTCCGATGTCTGATGCCACCACCACCACCCACTGTAGCTTTTTGAATGCTAAATTAGAGGCTAATACAAAGGGTAACAAGCATGAATATGACTGCCTAGTCCTGTGCTTACAACACTTGGCACTGAAGCACCTTGAACCTGCTTCCTGTTTGTTCTAGATGAGACAAATGGCATCCGATCATCTGTCATCCCCTAACATGGGCTGCAGTTCTGTGTGCTGCCTGTGACACGCGTGCTGCTGGACGGTACAGTTTGTAGCCTCTCCTGTGCCTTGGATCTCCATCTGTGGCTCTCGAGAATCCAATATATGGGTTGACTAGTTATAAAATTTGCTCTTTTTTGAGGATAGTTGGGCCTGGTAAAAGTGCCCTTATTGAGTTCTGTGGGAAGGTGTTGTGGACAGGGCTCTGGAGTTCATTAGCCAAACCTCCAACTTCTCAGTTTTCCCGGACTCCTAACTCCTGATTCAGACTTCTTCATATGACTCATGTTTAAGTGATTAATTTACTGTGTTAAAATGGTAAGATCAGGCTTTTCATCCCCATTATGATACAATAAGCTACATCCTATATTCCAATTCTTATCAATGTTGATACATTGTATTCATCTAATCCCCCATTTATGTTTACAGGATAGTTCAACATTTTCCTAGGTTCCTATAAAAGGAGATATGCAACACATTATGCATTGAGTCAATTCGATCATATTTATAGTGCTAATAATATCTAATTTTTTAATTTTTTTAATTTTTAAGCTCCAGTTGATTCATTTCTACCAGATTGCATCAGAATGAGACTATAGCCCTTGAGGTGTGCAGGGATGGAGTAGGTTAGCTGTGATCACCTATTGTAAATGACAGAGGTCTTCTATGCCTCCAGCTGGGAAGTCTGCAAGGTAAACTTCCAAAGCCCCCGCCTCCCGCTGGCACCCTAATCTTTGCGAGCAAGCAGGTACTCCGTAAGGACGATACTCGCTCGAGTGTCTGTCCTTACCGAGTACACTCGCTTATCTCTATTAATCTACATTATTTCACTTGTGTCTCTGCTAAACACTTTTAGATTGAGGTCAAAATGTATTGCTTAGCCACCATTGATCACACTTAACCAGATGGAGCAGCGCTGAATGTGAAGGGGTTTAAAACGCAGGAGATGGGTTTACATCCTTCCCAGATTTGCAAGCTGACTTTTAAGGGAACTTTTCAGCATTTCTGAGCCCCATAAACTACTTCAGGTGAAGGAACGGAGTTTACATTCACCTGATGTTTCGTCCCAGCGCTGTGCCCCCGAGATGTGTGTGTGTGTGTGTGTGTGTGTGTGTGTGTGTGTGTGTGTGTGTGGTACAGTATGGCGCCATCCAGAAGGCTGTGAGCATGCGCTTTACCATAGCGATCAATGAGAGATGTACACAGACTTCCTAGGAGTGTCGGGCTGTTTTCTCAGGGTCACAGTGCCAGAACAGAGATACGAAACTACTAGATAAAAGGAAGTGTGAACAAACCCTTAAGCGTGCTGAAGAAAGACAGCTGTGTCCTGGTGGGTTTCCCTTTTTTGTAACTTTCCTTCAGACTTTTCAGTTTCACCACCTTATATCTGCCTTTTATACCTTCCTGTCTCAAAGGGTGAGGCTGGTTTAGACCAATTTTCTGCACGTTGTGGCACAAATGAACATAACCAAATGCAGGTATCAGCTGAAAAGTTGATGGACCAAGTTGTATTCTTATGGTCCAGGTCAGCTTAGTCCATTTCCTTGCCATTATTTAAGAACTTCTACCAGGTTACAGAAATCCATATAAGCGCACACCAAAACATGCATTATATTCTAGTAAAGTGTCCAGGAATATTTAGCACTATAACTCAATGACCCACATAATAGTAGTATTCACTATAAGGCTACTCCAACACTCAATGTCAACACAAGAAGAAAAGGAGTGTTAAGCTAAACAATTTAATTTATTACGAAAACACATAACATACATGTCAGAAGACTTAGGCCGCCTGCACACGAATGAGTCAGATCCCTCAGCAGAATCCGACTCTGTGCCCCCCCTTGCGTACCTGTCTAGAATCTTTTTAATCTGTATTGTGGCTGGTCTGGCCAACGCACCTGCGGATTACAGATTTTGCAGCGATTACATGGATCCCATGACCTTTCTTCAATGATTGCAGAAGGGCCGCAGATCGGAAGGCTACATTGACTTCAGTGGAAGCAGTCCGCACAGAATCCTCCTAATAAAAGAGCATGCTGCAATTTTTCCTCCGAGAGGGAAATCGCAATTGATTTCCGCTCATGTGCAGAAAAAATTGCTTTTCCGTTGCATGCTATGGGTGGTATTTTTCCCGCGAATCCGGAGGAGGCAGATACCCGCTCCAGATTTTGCAATGCAAATCAGCCCGTGTGCAGGGGGCTTAAAATAAAACAAAGGATCAATTTAATGGGTACTCGCATGAGTAGAAATTTGCAAGCAAAAGTGCAAACTATACTCGGTGGTTGGAGCAGGCCAACAGGGTGACGTGTGCGGTCTGTTAAACAGCGAATAATCCCCAATTTAAAAACTGTATAATATAACCCATATCAATAATATAAGAAGGTGTATGTGGGAAATTCACCAAGGAAGATGCTACCAAACAAGTGCAATAAGTGAGATGAAATAGAAGGACAAAGTTAATTAAGATGCAGGAAGTTCAAAAATGTGAGAGAAAGGCCTCCTTCCCACGAACGGATTTCCGCCGCGTAATTCGCGGCGAAAATCCGCTGCGTTGCCCGCTGCTATTAGGTTCTATTGAACCTAATAGCACAATGCTCACGATGCGTAATTCCACCGCGGAATTACGCACCGCGATTTCTCCCGTCCTCACCCGCAGCATGCTCTATTTTCTGCGGGTGAGGACGGGCTGTACGCACTGACGGCTTCCATTGCAGTCAATGGAAGCCGTCCGTTCACGCTATCTCCCGCTGTAACCAGCGGGAGATAGCGTGAAAAAACGCTTTCCCGCCCACCGCCGCGCGTCATATGACGCCAAATGACGCGGCCGGCCGCGTCACGTGACGCGGCCGGCCGCGTCACGTGACACGCTCGGTGACGCGGCGGTGGTGGGCGGTGACGGGCGGTGACGCGCGGCGGTGGGCGGGGAAGCGATTTCACGCTATCTCCCGCAGGTAAGTATAGGGGCTCTGGGGGGCGCCGTGACGGGCTTCACAGCGGAATATTACGCTGCGGAGCCCGTCACGCTCGTGGGAAGGAGGCCAAAAGGTGAAAAAAGAATATAAATATATATCTCAAAATAATAAACAGTATTGTTTGTTTTTGCCAGTACATTTTTCTCCGACAGGCCGGGCTCACACGAGCGTAATTTCTGTGTGTATTAAGTTCGCCATGTACACGCCCATAATATGTGGTGAATGGAATCTATGAAAGTACATTGATTTTTTCATTGATCCGCTCATACCTGCGTATATTGATTGTGTAGAATACATGCATAAAGAACACCATGTTCTATTTTATCGTGTGATGGAGCCCCAGTGTTCTCTGTGCACAAAAACATTGCACATACTCCATTACATTGCATATGTGCAGAGTTTTATACGCATGTTGCTAGGAAGCAAAACAAGGAAATTGTAGAGATCTCAGACTATATCCTCATTGCAAAAAACCGATCTCCAAAATCTGTTGCCTGCTGTTCAAACTTTACTTCTGATGAACCGATCTGACTCATCCAGAGGAATTTGCCAGCTTGGACAGCACTAATTGTGAAATAAGCCTGAAAAGAAGCAGCGTGTAGTAATGAGGTGATCGAGGTCTGTAGACAAAAAAACATCAGTCGGCAGCATATTGTCAAAATCTTTCTCAATCACGATATCCAAAAATTCAATACGTTGTCTTCTGTATTCAGATGTTAAGATAAAGCATAAACCTCGCCCACTCATCCTCAGGCCCTTGCCAAATAAAAAATAAACAAATCCTCTATATAACACAACCAATACATAGTCCGTGGCTTGTGCACCCTCGCCATGAAAAATCTCCCCTTCCCAGATGCCCCCATAGCAGTCCCCTGCTTCCGAAGAGAGAAAAATAATCTTTCGAAGGTAAAATGATTGTGCTTTAAAATAAACCTCCAAAGTTGTATAATAAAAGCACATAAATTGCTGCTGTCCCATCTGGTGGTCCCCAGAAAGGAGCGGACCGCCTGCAGCCCCTCATGATGTCTTGTATCAGTGTATAATGACTCAATGTCAGCTGATACTAGAACTTGTCCGGCTCCATACAAATCCCGTCCAATCTCCCCAAAACGCCCGTAGTGTCCCTAACAACATAGGAGGGCAAGTTGGTGACAAGTTGTTTCAAATAGTTAATAATCGTACGACAGACTATTGGTTTTACTTTTAATTTGTCATTTTAGTTCTAGAAAGTTTATAGCCATAGGGATTACAGAGGCTCAGGCTGTATGTAAAGGCTGTGACATTGATGCTCAATGCTGTCTGAGCATGGGGATGCTTTCCACTCTTCTGCACTTGCGCACTCTTCTTCAACTTTATATGAAGAAATGTTATATTGGAGTTCTTTATGCTGCAGTTGTCGCTCTGTGTGGGCTCACTTACCTAGTTATCGGCTTTGCCCTGGTTTGTTCTCTTGAATATTGTCTTTGTGACTTTGAAAAGTTGGAGAAAGTCCATGCGACAGCCGTTGGATTGGTCCAAAATTTTTGGGTTTGTTCTTATTGATGTCTGGGAAATCTTTATTTTTTGCTAGTTCACTTAAATGTCAGTATGGTCTGCAGGGAGTACCTACCTGTATAAAGCGAATTCCTGCTATCTGTTAGACCCTTAGAGTGTGCTTGCTACTGTGATGCATGGATATCCCAAAGTAACCGTCCTTCCCCCTCCTCCTCTACCCCTTGCCCAGAGCATTCTCATCAGAACGTTTTTACACTTATGAAGCTGTTTGTTTTACTTTTGGCTGACTTTTTTTTTTTTTTTTCTTTTTCTTCTAACTTTTGATAGGACTCCCTGCTCCCAGGACAGCCTGCTTTTTTGGCGGCTACACGTAGTAGGATTGAGCTTCCTGAAAACGGAAATAGTGCCGGCCAGCAGCCTGGTGCAACACCACTGGACTTGAGCACTGCCCAAATAACACAGACAGCCAACGGCTGGCAGATCATATCGACGGCTCAAACCAAGGACCAATCTGGAGGAGATAACCCTTCAAAGTACCGTCCAATAGCTCCTAGACAGCATGTGGTTGCAGCTGCCCCGAATGTGCAGAATCAGCAGGTGCTAGCCAGTCGGCAGGGTATAATACCTAATATTCAGTATCGAGTTATACCCAAGTTTCAGACAGTAGATGGGCAACAGCTGCAGTTTACCACTGCTCCTCAGGTCAGTGTCCAGCAAGATGCCTCTGGACGGCGGCAGATTATCCCAGCTACAAGTCAACAAATAATTACTACCAATCGCAATGGTGCAAGAAACCTACTTGCTGCCATGCCCAACCGTCTTCAGCAATCCTTGCCTATTCAGGGGGTTTCAGGACAGACCCAGTACTTGGCCAATGTTCCCGTTGCGCCTAATGGCAATATCACCCTTCTCCCTGCGAACGCAGCTTCTCTGACTCCCACATCTCAGTCAGTGACACTGAGCACTCAGGATAACTCTCAGCCTGTTACTTCATGCGTTAGTTCTTCACAGCTGGCCACCTCTCAGGCAAACACCTCTTTTACCAATGCCAATACCTTGTCCACCAGCACCACTGCTAGCAGTATGAACCTCTTGAACTGTACCAGTGGAAGTAGCACACCTGGGACCAACGTCCAAGTTCAAAGTTCTCCGAGATCCACTGGTCAGCTCAGCTTGGTGACAGACTCTGTTCAACAGGGCCAACAAAAAGATGGCGACCAAACTCAGCAGCAACAACAGATTCTCATTCAACCACAAGGTGGACAGACTATCCAGACGTTGCAAGCTGCACAGCTTACTGGCCAAACCTTCAGTGCACAAGCCATCTCCCATGGTCCAATCAAAATCCGCACTCCTACAATGGGCCCCAACGGGCAGGTTACTTGGCAAACGATCCAGTTGCAAAACCTTCAGGTTCAAAATCCTCAAGCTCAGACAATCACTCTTGCTCCCATGCAAGGTGTATCGCTGGGGCAGGCAGGCAATGCCAATATGCAAGCTGGTACAGTGGTTGTGAATGCTACTCAACTTTCATCAATGCCTGGCCTTCAGACCATTAACCCAAGTGCCTTAGGAGCCTCTGGAATACAAGTACACCAGCTTCAAGGGGTTCCACAGACTAGAACTAATGCAACTGGTAAGTCTCTTGCACATTGTATTTGATTAGTAATAGTTGGCTGATGGACAGAAGTGATTATTGGCCTTTTCTAGGCTGGACATGTAGCCAATGCAACTAGGAGAAATCTCTTTGACAGGCTGCTTAAAGGCCATGGACACCTTTTTGCGGCCTTTTTTTAACCTTAAAGGTCCTCGTTCCCATGGAGCCGACTAATTTTCGCCCTCCGATGGCCAAATTAGCCGCGCTTGCGCAGTCCGGGTCTTCTGCTCTCTTCAATGGAGCCGCTCGTGCAGAATGCCGGCTCCGTGTAGCTCCGCCCCGTCACGTGCCGATTCCAGCCAATCAGGAGGCTGGAATCGGCAATGGACCGCACAGAAGAGCTGCGGTCCACGGAGGAAGAGGATCCCGGCGGCCATCTTCACCGGTAAGTATAGAAGTCACCGGAGCGTGGGGATTCAGGTAAGCGCTCCGGTAAGCTTTCTTTAGGTCCCTGCATCGGGGTTGTCTCGCGCCGACCGGGGGGGGGGGGGGGTTGAAAAAAAAAAAAAAACCCGTTTCGGCGCGGGACAACCCCTTTAACTGCTTATAAATATACTAACATGTATAATGAGTCATATGCTGGTAGACTGCTAGTACACGGACTGCTAAGGCTGCCTGTCCACAGGTGATGGTCATAGCGTGATCTGCGCCCGCTATGCTGCGATTTGCCGCAATTCTCCGTGGTGAATCCATATATTAGGCTCATCGCAGACGCCTGTCAGTGCTCCCACGTGGTGGAATATCGCTAGCTATATGCTGTCCCAGGCCATGGACAGGCAGCCTAAAAGTGTGTGTGTGTGTGTGTGTGTGTGTGTGTGTGTGTGTGTGTGTGTTATAAATTTCAGTGTAATGTACATTTCTGGGTATAGTATTTTCTTAGACTTGCAAATTTATTTATGTATTTATTTGTTGGAGTGGTGGTGATGGGGTTAAAGTACATTGTATAAAACGCTTACATATTTAGTGCTAATTTTATGGGGACAATGGCGCAGAAGGAAGCAACATCTCTACCAGCATATGACTTATTACTAATATAAAGCTTATTTATAAGTAGTTAATGCTGTTATATATACGCTCTGAGCTTAGAGGTCCATTGGGCAGTCCTATCGGTGATTGACAGCTATTGTGCTATGTACAGTCATTAAGATAGCTGCCGATCACTGATTGGACCGCCCACTGGACCTCTAAGCCCAAAATGTGCAGAGATATAAATGAACATCTGCTGAACAGTCCAATGGGTGGTTCTATCAGTGGGTAACAGCTCCCCCTGTACATACACAGCTGTCAATCACTGATAGGACCATCCACTGGACTGTTCAGCGCAGAATCAGCAAAGGGTTAAATGAATAAAATACAAGTTATAGTGATTCTTCCCCATAAAACTATATCCTTCTGCTCGGCTCATCCTGCTCTATAATGTGATGCCTGCAGTTGGCTGAGCTGGTTCAAGCTGAAGATTCCCTTTAAAGGGGTTGTCTCGCGGCAGCAAGTGGGGTTATACACTTCTGTATGGCCATATTAATGCACTTTGTAATATACATCGTGCATTAAATATGAGCCATACAGAAGTTATTCACTTACCTGCTCCGTTGCTAGCGTCCTCGTCTCCATGGTGCCGTCTAACGCTGTCTTCTCCTTCCATTTAGACGCGCTTTCGCTGTGCGGTCTTCTGCTGTGTTCAATGGAGCCGCTCCGGCGTGCTCCCGCCGCAGAGGTCTTCTGCGCATGCGCAGACCAGCTCTCCGGCACTGTTAAATGCCTCTATTGATTTCAATGTGACTTCTCAGAATGATTATTTTATGTTGAGTTTAAAATCCATCTTTCAGCCATGGAGCTGATTGCGGGAACCGCATGCTGGGATTCTCCATGGGAGCGCTGATCACATTGTATTTAGCTGCAGTCCTACAGCAGAATAAAGAAGCTGTATGCAGATAAGACCACCTGTTCTCTGCATACAGCCTAGGGAGGCTCATTTACATGCAAAATGATCACTCAAACTGTCATTCATCCTATCTTTTGAACAAGTTTTGAACAATCCTCTTTGTTACAGGACCCTCTTTAGCCCTATCTACACACAAACTTGGGCATGTTTAAAATCAGCGTGGCGTTGATCTTTGTCTGGACAGCATGCAGATAGCATTATTTCTCTTCACAGGAGATGGGACCAGCCACTCAAGCATTCATGCGGCTGGTGCTGACAGTTTACACAAGGATCATTCTGCCATGGAAGAAGGTGAAACGCGGCCAGATCCCCTACCCCAACCTGGACGGAGGAAGCGTGGAGAGGCTTGCACTTGTCCTTACTGTAAAGACAGCAAAGGAAGGTATGAATTGCAAATAAGGCAACTGAGTGCTGTATAGTAAAGATGATGCCTTGCCGTCCGCCCCTCAACACTGACCCTTTCTTTCCCACATGAAATCCAGGAAGTAAGCATTACACGGTGACCTTTTTTAAATCGATGGATCATTGGCAGATTAGGTCTTAACCTTGTTTGTCACCCGCACAATCCCCAGCTCTTATTTATTTTTGGGAATTACTCAACAAGCACATAAAAATGATGTCCTGATGATTTTATTAGCAATTTTTTGAAAATTTAAATGTGGGATATGTATATTACACTATGTATATTATGTGTATGTATGTGTGTGTATATATATGTGTGTATATATATATATATATATATATATATATATATATATATATATATATATATACACACATATACATACACACACGCACACACAATTATACTATAGACACATAATATAGTATAATATAATTTTTTAAAATCACTATGCAGAAGAGAACTCCGATGTTGGAGCTCTCTTATTACAAGGCTGTGTTAGACTTTGCCCGATATGAGAGCTATACAGGGAAATCTCAGTGTTGGGTGAGGTCCAACATTGGCTTGGGAAGGGTTAAAGGAGTTGTCTGGGACTTTAAAAAAAAACAAACATTTTTATTGACCTATTCATGGGGATGAACTATTCAATGAGAGTTGCGTCTGCACTACCAAATGGGGCTGCTGCAGTATGGACAGCGCGATCTGCTTCCTGAGCCGTCTATACTGACAGCTGTGCCAGAGATCGTCTGATCATCCTGAGTGGCAGAACTCTGCTGATCATCTGCCCTGTGGATGGGTCATTAAAAGCAAAAATCCTCAGTCCCAGACAATCCCGCTTGGCTTCTGCTTCAAAGCCACTATAAAATCTACATCTGAAGTATCGTATTGGTTTTAATGGGAATGTCTGTAGGTGGAGTAGATGTTTCTGCATGCAGACTTGAAATCCGTGTGCAGAAAAATGACATGTCACTTAATGCAGAATCCATGTCCTGAAACCACTACATTGACTGGCCTATATCAAAGCTTGGATCTGTAGCAAGAAAGTAAAAATCTGGAAAAATCCCTGAGAACGCAGAATTTGTCATGGGTGTTGATTTGAAATATGCATTGGGTAAACCTGATGCAAGTTTAGGGCTTGTGAAACGTAGCCCTACTGTCACAGTCATAGCGATTCTTTGCTCGCAGTACTCAATTCGTAGCATGCTGTGATTCTCCGTGGTGAGCCTAGCTGTCAGATAGGCTTACCGCAGAGAACTGTCAGTTCTCTCCCCTGCTCCCCGTGGACAGGGGGCCTTAATCAATAAGTAAAATGCACTGGATAAATGGAAGGCATTCTTGCATCTTTGAACCTGTTTTGTACTAATAAAACAACCACAAAATGACCTCGTTTTAACTTTAAACATCTTCAAACAACTTTCTTCATTCTCAGGAGTTCAAGTGATCCAGGAAAGAAAAAGCAGCACATCTGTCATATCTCAGGCTGTGGCAAGGTTTATGGGAAGACATCGAACCTGAGGGCTCACTTGCGCTGGCATACAGGAGAAGGGCCTTTTGTCTGCATGCGGATGTTTTGCAGAAAACGTTTTACCCGTCGTGATGAGCTGCAGAGGCACAAGCGTACCCACACTGGTGAGTTATGTATTAAGTATTGTCAGCCACACTCGTAGTGACACGTATGGACAGAACATTTACTTTTCACTCCCCGTTTGGGCACCTATTGGTTGATGCTAAAGATGAGCGAACATGCTCATCCGAGCTTGATGCTCATTCGAGCATTTGCACACTCGAAAGTACTTGTTACTGGAGCGAGCACCACGCGGTGTTGGAGAAAATTTCACCCTCTCCTCCCCACATGTTTAGTGGCTTTTTTAGCCAATGAACATGCAGGGAAAGCATTTGCTTCTCCTGCTATGATGTACCAACCCTGTGCACGTCTATAGCAGTGATTGGCTGGCCAGATCAGGTGACCTAGGATCATAAAAACTTAAGTCACCTGATGCTCTCCTCACACGGAGGCTGGATTAGCTGACGGACAGAGCTGCTGTGAATGAGGAAGAGTGTTAGTGTAGGTTAGAAGGAGCTTTTAGGCAGGGATCCATAGTCAAAGAACCCAACAGTCCTTTTTACAACTATACTTTTGTGCATCATCAGTTTGGCTGCCTGAGACTAGTAGTGCGCACAAAGCATTCACAAGCATCCCGGCTGTACACTGCATACTGTTACTGGTTCTATACAGACTAGATAGAAACTAACAAAACTCCTCATTTTTCATTTTTTTTAAATTTGTTTTTGGCTGAAAGCATTTGCATAATAAGACCAAATGTGTGTCCTGTTGATCCACACTATATAACAAGACTATACTCATTTTACACTGTCTTTTTTTGGCTTAAAGCTTAAAGCATATGTAAAATACCTCAGTTTGCGTAGCATTTTGACGCAGTGAATTATACTACATGATCAACACTAGGGGTAAGGGTTGTGGACGTCGGCGTCCGAATGAGGGTGTGGGCAGAGGCCGAGGTTCTGGGTAGGGTGAAACCGTGCCTGCTGCTGAGGGAGAAGTAGAATGCCGCGTATCTGCTCTCCCTAGCTTCATCTCACAGTTTGTAGGTCCTGGTGGTACACCATTATTAAAATCACAACTGCGCGATCGGGTGATGACATGGAGAGTGAATATGGCGTCCAGTAATTTATCCATCACCTCGTCTTCCACGCAGTCCACTCACGCCAGCCAAGGGACTGGACCTCTGAATCCTCACGCTGATCCTCCTTTCTTCCAGTCTAGTCACTACAGAAAAAAGGGAAATTTAGAATAGGCATACTCGCAGAAACTGTTCTCAGGTCCCTTCTCTGAGTCGCAAACAGTTCATGAGCCACCTGAGGAGTTTTTCGTGACCTATGCCCAAAATTTGTACCTTTCACAGTCTCAGGGTGATGAGGGTGGGGACTTTCAAGTAGTTTCTCAAGATGATGATGATGCACATTTGTCTGTCAGTGAGGTTGTTGTTAGGGCAGTAAGTCTGAGGGAGGAGCAGACTGAGTATACATAGGAAGAGCTGGTGCATGATGAGGTGATTGACCCCACCTGGGTTGCTAAGCCTACTGAAGACAGGGCTTCAGAGGGGAGGCAAGTGCAGCAGAACAGGTTGGAAGAGGCAGTGGGGTGACCAGAGGGAGAAGCAGGGCCAGAGCAAGTAATCCCCTAACTGTTCCCCACAGCACCTACTCGCGGTAAGCTCCCCATGCAGAGTGCTAGGTGTTTGACGGTCTGGAGGTTTTTTGATGAGAGCGCGGACGACCAAGAAACAGTGGTGTGCAACCAGTGCCGCATCAAGATCGGCAGGGGAGCCACCACTACCAGCCTGACCACCACCAGCATGCGCAGGCATATGATAACTAAGCACCCGACGAGGTGGAACACAGGCCATTCACCGCCTGAGGGTTACACCACTCCTTCTTCCCGTGTCATATGCTGGCATTGAGATGCAATCCCCCTCCCAGGATGCAGGCATAAGCGTCTCCCGCCCTGCTTCCACCCCTTCACCTGCAGGTCCTCCACTGCCTCCACCAATGTGTCCCAGCACACCGTTCAGCTGTCCATAACACAAACAGAGCGCAAGCGCAAATATGCAGCCTCCCACTGCATGCACAATCACTAAGCGTGCATATCTCCCAACTGCTGAGCCTGGAGATGCTGCAGTATAGGCTGGTAGAAACTGAAGCTTTCCACAACCTCATGGCGGTGACCGTCCCTTGCTACTCGGTCCCCAGTCACCACTATTTTTCCTGCTGTGCCGTCCCCGCCCTACACCAGCACGTGTCACGGAATATCAACCATACCCTAACCAACGCGGTTACTGGGAAGGTCCACTTAACCACTGACACATGGACAAGTGCTAGTGGGCAGGGACACTACATCTCCCTGACAGCACATTGGGTTAACCTGGTGGAGGCTGGGACCAAGTCTGACCCTGGGTCCGTTCACGTGCTACCCACACCAAGGATTGCAGGTCAAACCTCTGTCATGGTTTCTCTGGCTTATTATGCCAGCTCCTCCACCCCCCTCCCTCCCATCCCACTCCTCCTCCACCCCCCTCCCTCCCATCCCACTCCTCCTCCACCCCCCTCCCTCCCATCCCACTCCTCCTCCACCCCCCTCTCTCCCATCCCACTCCTCCTCCACCTCTCAATTACCATCTGTGAGCACGTCGCCTTCAGCTGGTAGCTCGAGGTGCTGCAGCACTGCCGTGGGGAAGAGTCAACAGGCCATGCTGAAACTTCTGAGCTTAGGTGACGAGACACACCGCCTAACAGCTGTTACAGGGTTTGACCGAGCAGACAGATCTGTGGCTTTTGCCGCTGAACCTCCAACGAGGCATGGTCGTGTGTGACAATGGGCGTAACCTGGTGGCGGCTCTGCGGCTTGGCAGACTAACACACGTGCCATACCTGGCCCACGTGTTCAATCTGGTGGTTTAGCGCTTTCTTAAAATCTACCTCAATTTGTCTGAGCTGCTCAGCAAGGTGCGTAGCGTGTGTGCACATTTCAGAAAGTCCACCACAGATGCTACCACCCTGAGGACACTGCAACAGCGCTTCCAGCTGCCAGTTCATCGACTGTTGTGCAACATGCCCACGTGCTGGAATTCAACTTTGCACATGTTAGCCAGGGTTTACGAGCAGTGTAGAGCCTTTGTTGAATACCAGCTGCAACATGCACGTCTGAGTGGTAGTCAGCCTCCGCACTTCTTCACAGAGGAGTGGGCATGGATGTCTGACATCTATCAGGTGTTAGGAAACTTTGAGGAGTCAACACAAATGGTGAGCAGCAATGCGGCCATTATCAGCATAACCATCCCGCTGCTTTGGCTGCTAAGAAGGTTAAGCATTAAGGCCGATGCTTTCTGGATAGCACAGGAGATTGGGGATGACAATATGTCGCTTGATAGCCAGACCACCCTCAGGTCTGTTTCTCAGCACATATTGGAGGAGGGGGAAGAGACTGCTGCCCACACTGCAGAGAGTAGCCATGCTACTTCCTTCACATCTGTTCAGTGTGTATGGGCTGAAGAGGAGGCGACTGAGTCATCCCCTAGTGAGGACAGGGATGTGTTACGTACTGGGACTCTGGCACACATGGCTGACTTCATGTTAAGCTGCCTTTCCCGTGACTCTAGTGTTGGATGCATTCTGGCCAACATGGATTACTGGGAGTTCACCCTTCTCGACCCACGGTATAAGGAGAACCTTTCCACTCTCATTCCCAAAGAGGAAAGGAGTACGAGAGTGATGCAATACCACAAGGCCCTGGTGGAAAAGCTGATACTAAAGTTCCCATCTGACAACGCTAGTGGTAGAGGATGTAGTTCAGTGGGCCAACTAGCAGGGGAGACAAAGGGAACAGGCAGCATGTCCAGTGCAGGCAGGGGAACATTCTCCAAAGTCTTTGCCAGTTTTATGGCACCCCAGCCAGACTGTCACCACTCCCCAGTCTAGGCTAAGTAGGAGGGAACAGTGTAAAAAGATGGTGAGGGAGTACATAGCTGACCGTACCAATGTCCTCCGTCATCCCTCTGCTTCATACAACTATTGGGTGTCAAAGCTGGACATGTGGCACAAACTTGCGCTACACGCCTTGGAGATGCTGGCCTGTCCTACCGCTAGCATGTTATCAGAGAGGGTGTTTAGTGCTGCTGGGGGGATTATCACGGATAAGCGTACCCACCTGTCAACCGACAGCGCCGACAGGCTTACACTTATTAAGATGAACAAAGCCTGGATTTCCCCTGGCTTCTATTCTCCACCAGTGGAAAGCAGCTTAACATAAAGTATCTTTAAAGGGGTTCTGACATGAAAAAAAAAAAATGGTACTCACCTTGCCTGGCCTGGCCCGATCGCCAGGCATGTCCCCTCCAGCCGGCATCTTCTTCTGTGCCTTTAAAGCAGAGCAGGAGCGGTCAAAAAGACCGCTTCCTGCTCTGGTCCGTCCGTCAGGCACTTCCGAGGTCAACGGACGGACCGCACAGTGCTTGCTGTGGGCGGCCCGTCCGTCCTGCTGAACTCCGGAGTGCTGAGCATGCGCAGTGGAGACGCGGCCCGTCCTGACTCCTGTCAGAGGGCACCTCTCCACTGCGCATGCGCGCGATCCCGGAGCGGCGCGGCTGCTGGAGGAAGAAGACTGCCTGCCGGGAGGCATACTAGCACTTTCTGCTTAGGTTAAGCAGCGCTGCTGATTAGAGCCACCTGATTGGCTCTTCGGCACCACGTGACTGCACAGCGTGCACCAATCAGGTGGCTCTAGTCAGGCTGCTTAACCTAAGCAGAAAGTGCTAATATGCTGCCGGGAGATGACCCCCCGATGTCAACAACAACAGAAGAACAGGTAAGTATAAGATTTTTATGCTTTAGCAGCCATTAATCGTGGGTTCCCTGGGTCCATTAGGCAGACCAGGGAACAATGGCTGCTAAAGCATAAAAACATTATTCATGTCAGAACCCCTTTAAGCTGGAACTGGAGAACCATGCACCCTCTATCACCCCAAAAAAGGGTAGAAGTAGCTTGGTCTATCATTCATCATCATCCTCCATCTCAGCACGCTGAACAGCCAATTCTACAGAGGGCCAAAAGGCTCTGTAAAAACTAATTTTTTTTTCTGAGGGCTACCTCCAGGTTCTTGCCCCCAATTTTGAAGAGGTTCACCACTAGAGTTCAGCAAACGTGCTGGTTCCAGCTTCATACGCCCACAGAGTCCACAAATGTATCCCAGTGCAGTGTCCAGCTATCTGACACCGAAACAGAATGAATTGTCCTGGTTTGGCTACACATGCTGCCTTTCCCTGGGGCACTGGTTAAAAAGCCCCTCGGGGACAGGCAGGGGCTGGGACAGGCGGTAGGTAGCTTGCCTGTCAGTGGACCGCCGCCTGGATCCCATTAAGCAAGTATGAGCTCTATGTAAAAAAAAAAATCAAAAACAAATCAGGGATTCACCTTCACTCTGGTTAAACAAATCTTTCAGGGGTACACCTTTAATCTTGGTAAACATATCCTGCACTCTAGCTCAAAAAATCTTTCAGGTTCTCACCTGCAATCTTGGTAAATTTTTTTTAATTTTTTTAAATGGGTTGTTTTTTGTTTATTAAAAATGTAGAAGTACTAGCCTCCGAGTCCCCCCTATGCTGGCATTTGTGGCTAATGGAATGCTGCGACAGAGGTGGCATGGGATGGCATTTACATACAAAAGTGTCACATGGCGTATGGAAACGTATCCCAGCGCAGTGTCCATCTTTGGCCACTAGTTTCCTTACAGTTCATGCTGTCTTTCCATGGGGCACTGGTTAACAAGCCGCTCGGGAAAAAGCTGGGACAGGCGGTAGCTTCCCTGTCGGTGGACCGCCACCTGGATCCCATAAAGCAAGTACGAGCTGTTGCTCAAAAAATCTTTCAGTGTTTCACCTATACTCTTGGTAAACAAATCTTTCAAGGGTTCACCTGCACTCTGGGTAAAAAAAAATCTTTTGTTTTAGAATGGGTTGTTGAATTGTGGAGATGTGTAGAAGTACTGGCATCTGAGTCCCCTTTATGCCCACGTTTGTGGCGCGTGAAATTTTGTGACGGAGGTGGCATGGGATTGGAATTCTGATCATACATTAATTTATCAGCAATTCTCATCATTGCATTGTTTGCTATCACCCACAATTTCAAAGAGGGTTGCTGCCAGGCCCTGTCAACCTTCTGCAGTGTGTCTCTGGTTCCCTCTCATCCAAAATGCACTTGTAAATAGACATGAAGGTGGTGTGGCTATCAAGCGAGCGTGTGGCATGAGAACAGCTGAATGTTGCGCTGGGAAAAATTTCAGTACGCTGTGGACGCAGGCTTGTGCCTGCATCCTGGGGGGGATTGGACAGCAATGCCAGCATGTGCCACAAGAAAAGAGGCAGTGGTGTCACCTGCAGGCTGTAACTGGCTGTCGTTCCACCTAGTGTGGTGCTAAACTAGGATGTGCCAGCGTGTGTGCCTTGCTGATTATGGTCTGGCCCAACTAAATTGTTAGGGGGTGACTAGCAGGCTCTTGCCCACAATTTGGCTTAATAGTGCACCCTGGGAGCCTCAGATGCATCCCTGCATGCTGCCCCTGCTGTTCCCTATCCGTTTGTGGTGTTTCCATCACTTTCTAATTTTTTCAGGTGAATCACACACTCTCCCCTATGCAGAGCATGGGTCACCTTGAAAAATGCTCAAGTCTCCCATTGACTTCAATCGGGTTCGTTACTCAAAATGAGCACCCTAGCATTTTGGTGCTCGCTCATCTCTAGTTGAGACTATTACAAAATCATATCGCGTGATTACTGTTTAGAGGCTGTTGGGACTCCTTGCACATCTGTGGGAAAGAAAATGCTATGTCACAAAAGCTGTGCATTGTATGACAGTTTTTTTTACTTTTTTTTTTCAGTATTAATTACTGTTAAAGGGGTTGTCCCGCGCCGAAACGGGTTTTTTTTTTCCAATCCCCCCCCCCCCCCCCCCCCCCCCCGTTCGGCGCGAGACAACCCCGATGCAGGGACCTAAAGAAAAATCCGCACAGCGCTTACCTGAATCCCCGCGCTCCGGTGACTTCTTACTTACCGGCTGAAGATGGCTGCTGGCATCTTCTCCCTCCGTGGACCGCAGGGCTTCTGTGCGGTCCATTGCCGATTCCAGCCTCCTGATTGGCTGGAATCGGCACGTGACGGGGCGGAGCTACACGGAGCCCCATTGAGAACAGAAGAAGACCCGGACTGCGCAAGCGCGGCTAATTTGGCCATTAGACGGCGAAAATTAGTCGGCTCCATGGGAACGAGGACGCTAGCAACGGAGCAGGTAAGTGAAAAACTTCTTATAACTTCTGTATGGCTCATAATTAATGCACAATGTACATTACAAAGTGCATTAATATGGCCATACAGAAGTGTATAGACCCACTTGCTGCCGCGGGACAACCCCTTTAAAGCTGGTATTGTATAGAAGGCCAGGCTCACACGACTGTATTTTAAAATGCTGTGTAAAAATAGCAGGATTTTACCAACGTATTGTTGCGTTCTTTGCTAGCATTTACAGCGTATATTATATGCGCACTCATGCCCTTTCTGGTTTCTTCTTTTTTTTTTTTTATATACGGAATGTAATTGCGAATGCACTGCCGTTCAAATGCATCTATAGAGAATAGGGCTATGGCGCACGAAATACATGGTAAAATAGAACATGCCGTGTTCTTGCACTCGAACATATGAATGAATCGGTGTACTTTCATTGATGCTGTTTACTGTGTATTATTTGTGCCTAATACACAATGCAAATACGTCAGTGTGAGCCTGACCTAAAACACATTTTGAAATTTGTATTTTTGTAGAATGTATAGCCACTAAAGATGAGCGAGCACTAAAATGCTCGTTGCTCGAGTCGAGCTTTCCGCGATGCTCGAGAGTTCGTTTCGAGTAACGAACCCCATTGAAGTCAATGGGCGACTCAAGCATTTTTGTATATGACCGATGCTTGCTAAGGTTTTCATTTGTGCAAATCCGCAAAACCTACGAAAGTGATGCAAACGACACAAGCGGATAGGGCAGGCGAGGGGCAACGTGCTGGGCTGCATCTCAGGTTCTTAGGTATCACTATTAAGCCACATTAGCGGCAAGAGTGGGCCCCCCCTAACAATTTTTACTTCAGACAAATTCTCATTAGCAAGGCACACCTTAGCTAAGCACCACACTACCTCCAACAAAGCACAATCACTGCCTGCGGGACACACCGCTGCCTCTTCTCCTGGGTTACATGCTGCCCAACCCCCGTGCACGACCCTGCGTCTGCAGCGCACACAAAAGTGCCCCCTGCACAGCCCTCAGCTGCCCTCATGCCACACGCTGGCCTCATAGCCACACCACCCTCATGTCTGCCATGAGGAGGAACCGGAGGCACATACTGCAGAGGGTTGGCAGGGCCAGGCAGCGACCCTCTTTGAAAGTGTGGGTGATAGCCCACAATGCTGTTGAGAATTGATAATAGATTGACGTTCCATCTTCATTCCAATCCTTTGCCACCTCCGTCAGGAGCTGCAAACGTGGGCATAAAGGGGAGTCTGCTGCCAGCCCAGCACTTCTACACATGTCCACAATGCAACAATACTCGGTGTGGGAAGTATGTGAGCGGGCCCTGGGTCAGCCTCTGTCCCAGCAAACAGCTTGTGTGGCCCAAGGTGCTGCAAGTGACATAGCAATGGGGACTCCATGTGTCCACACACTACTCATTCTGTTTGGGTGTCGGATACCTCATCAACAACGCAAGGGGTAAACCATCTGCACTTTGCACCCTACCCAAGTCTGTCAGTGTTTTGGGGACAGACAGTTACAACTCCGCTATGGCAAGTCTGTGTGCACTCGCAGCATGGGTGGCTAGCACGTACACACAGACGGTACATAAAGAAATCCCATTGCAGTGCCCCGGATAGCTGAGGTTACGTGAGAGGAAATACATGTCTGCTGCGGCCCACACGCCATGCCCTAGACATTCTGTTTTTTTTAAGTGCCAGGCAGGTACAACTCCGCTATGGCAAGTCTGTGTGCACCCGCAGCTTGGATGGCTAGCAGGTACACACAGATGGTACAGAAAGAAATCCCATTACAGTACCACGGATAGCTGAGGTTACGTGAGAGGAAATACATGTTGGCTGCGGCACACACGCCATGTCCTAGTCAGTCTGGTTTTTTTTGGGGGGGGGGGGGGCAGATGGGTAGAACACCGCAATGGGAAGACTTAGTACACCCATAGTATACACAGACCACGTAATATTCCTGTAGCAAAGGTATAAGCTGACCCCAGTAACAGTTATGTTGCAGAAGTCTAGGAAGACCCCAGTAACATTTCTGTAGTAACAGTATAGACAGACCCCAGTAACATTTCATTAGCAGAAGTATAGGTAGACCCCAGTAACATTTCTGTTGTAACAGTATAGACAGAGCCGAGTAACATTTCTGTAGTAACAGTATAGGCAGACCCCAGTAACGTTTATGTAGCAGCAGTATTGGCAGACCCCTGTAACATTTATGTAGCAGCAGTATTGGCAGGCCCCTGTAACATTTATGTAGCAGCAGTATTGGCAGACCCCTGTAAAATTTATGTAGCAGCAGTATTGGCAGACCCCTGTAACATTTTTGTAGCAGAAGTATAGACAGACGCCAGTAACATTTCTGTTGTAACAGTATAGACAGAGCCGAGTAACATTTCTGTAGCAGCAGTGTAGGCAGACCCCAGTAACATTTCTGTTGCAGCAGTATAGGCAGACCCCAGTAACATTTCTGTTGCAGCAGTATAGGCAGACCCCTGTAACATTTCTGTAGCAGCAGTATATGCAGACCCCTGTAACATTTCAGTAGCAGCAGTATATGCAGACCCCTGTAACATTTCAGTAGCAGCTGTACAGGCAGAGCCCAGTATTTGTAACATTTCAGTAGTAACAGTATAGACAGAGCCGAGTAACATTTCTGTAGCAGTAGTATAGGCAGACCCCTGTAATGTGTCTGTAGCAGCAGTATAGGCAGACCCCTGTAACATTTCTGTAGCAGCAGTATAAGCAGACCCCTGTAACATTTCAGTAGCAGCAGTATATGCAGACCCCTGTAACATTTCAGTAGCAGCTGTACAGGCAGAGCCCAGTATTTGTAACATTTCAGTAGTAACAGTATAGACAGAGCCGAGTAACATTTCTGTAGCAGCAGTATTGGCAGACCCCTGTAACGTTTCTGTAGCAGCAGTATTGGCAGACCCCTGTAACATTTATGTAGCAGCAGTATTGGCAGGCCCCTGTAACATTTATGTAGCAGCAGTATTGGCAGACCCCTGTAAAATTTATGTAGCAGCAGTATTGGCAGACCCCTGTAACATTTTTGTAGCAGAAGTATAGACAGACGCCAGTAACATTTCTGTTGTAACAGTATAGACAGAGCCGAGTAACATTTCTGTAGCAGCAGTGTAGGCAGACCCCAGTAACATTTCTGTTGCAGCAGTATAGGCAGACCCCTGTAACATTTCTGTAGCAGCAGTATAAGCAGACCCCTGTAACATTTCAGTAGCAGCAGTATATGCAGACCCCTGTAACATTTCAGTAGCAGCAGTATATGCAGACCCCTGTAACATTTCAGTAGCAGCTGTACAGGCAGAGCCCAGTATTTGTAACATTTCAGTAGTAACAGTATAGACAGAGCCGAGTAACATTTCTGTAGCAGTAGTATAGGCAGACCCCTGTAATGTTTCTGTAGCAGCAGTATAGGCAGACCCCTGTAACATTTCTGTAGCAGCAGTATAAGCAGACCCCTGTAACATTTCAGTAGCAGCAGTATATGCAGACCCCTGTAACATTTCAGTAGCAGCTGTACAGGCAGAGCCCAGTATTTGTAACATTTCAGTAGTAACAGTACAGACAGAGCCGAGTAACATTTCTGTAGCAGTAGTATAGGCAGACCCCTGTAATGTTTCTGTAGCAGCAGTATAGGCAGACCCCTGTAATGTTTCTGTAGCAGCAGTATAGGCAGACCCCTGTAACATTTCTGTAGCAGCAGTATAAGCAGACCCCTGTAACATTTCAGTAGCAGCAGTATATGCAGACCCCTGTAACATTTCAGTAGCAGCTGTACAGGCAGAGCCCAGTATTTGTAACATTTCAGTAGTACCAGTACAGACAGAGCCGAGTAACATTTCTGTAACAGCAGTATAGGCAGACCCCAGTAACGTTTCTGTAGCAGCAGTATAGGCAGACCCCTGTAACATTTCTGTAACAGAAGTATAGGCAGACTCCCTGTAACATTTACGTGGCAGAAGTATAGGCAGACCCCAGTAACATTATTGTAGCAGAAGTATAGGCAGACCCCAGTAACAGTTATGTAGCAGCAGTATAGGCAGACCCCAGTATCATTTCTGTAGCAGCAGTATAGGCAGACCCCACCACCATTTCTGTTGTTGAAGTATAGGCAGACCCCAGTAACATTTTTGTAGCAGAAGTATACGCAGACCCCTGTATCATTTCAGTAGTAAGACAATAGATCCCAGTAACATTTTTGTAGCAGAATTGTAGGCAGACCCCTGTAACATTCAAGTGGCAGCAGTATAGGCAGACCCCTGTAACTTTCTCGTAGCAGAAGTATAGGCAGGCAGGCAGACCCAAGTAAAATTTCTGTAGTAATAGTATAGGCCAACCTCTGAAACATTGGGATACCATGAGCGTAGGCGTGGGCCCGAAAAATTAGTGTACCAAGAGTACAAGTGTACCTCTGAAAAATTTATCAACCGAGAGGGCAGGTGAAACCCATAAACATTTTTTTTAAAGATACAGCTCACTGTTGCTTAATTTGTAACAGAGCCTGGAGGCAGCCCTGTTGAAAAAATTGGTTCATGTAACAGTCTCAATACTTCTGAAACTTTGAAAAATTGTGAAAACATTGGTAGATGTAGATGAGCCTTTTGGGCCGCAGAAAAATTGGCCGTTCAGCGCGATGACATGTTTCTGGAGGAGGAGTAGCAGGAGGAGGACTAATGTAAGAGACAGATTGACAAAGAGAAATGCCCCGTTGTCCCAGTGATAGAGAAGAGTTATTTTATCTGTGGTTGCAGCCAAAAGATTCTTTAGGTTCCGCTGCTCTCCGCTGGTGGAGAAGAGAAGTCTGGGAAAATCCAGGCTTTGCTCATCTTTATGAGTTTAAGCATGTCTGCACTGGCAGTTGACAGGCGGGTACGCTTGTCCGTGATGATTCCCCCAGCTGCACTAAACACCCTCTCTGACAAGACGCTAGCAGCAGGGCAAGCTAGCACCTCCAGGGCATACAGCGCAAGTTCGTGCCACATGTCCAGCTTTGACACCCAATAGCTAATAGCCTAGCTGGCTAATAGTGAGCCACTACAACAGTAATGCACACGCTCACAGGTAGCCCTAAGGAGTAGTGTTTTTTTTCAGGTTTTTTTTTTTTTTTTAAAACTAGCAGCCTAGATAGCGTGTATATGTCTTTCCCTCTATGAGCGGCTGTGGGCGTACGCTGTGCGTGAAGTTGATGGGACGCACAGAGCGGTGTAAAAAATTGGGCAATTATTGGCCTGCACTTGGAGGGTCACAGCGGTTATGTAACACACACTGTGGGCCGAAAAAATTATACGCTGGGCTGCAGAAAGGCCTAGCTTGCTAATAGTGAGCAACTACAACAGTAATGCACACGCTCACAGATAGCCCTAAGGAGGAGCTTTTTTGGGGTACTTGTTGACAGGATTCTACACTACCACTGTCCCTGCCTGACCAGTACTGCCCCTATACTCTATAATTGGCTGCAGACTGAGAACGCAATAGTCTGCAGAGCCCAAGAGGAAAAAAAAAAGTGCAAAACTGCTCCCAGCAGCCACTACAGTAATGCACACGGTCAGATGTGGCCCTAAGAAGGACCGTTGGGGTTCTTGAAGACGCTAACACTCTCCCTATAGCACCAGCAGCACCCTCCCTAATCTCTGCCAGCGTGTGTCTGAGGCGAGCAGCGGGCGGGACTGCTTTAAATACTCGGCGGTCACTTGATCTCGCCAGCCACTCACTGCAGGGGGGTGGGATAGGGCTGGAATGTCACAGGAGGAAGTTGTAATGCAGGGAAGGAAATAGAATTGACTCGAGTAACTCTTGGTGCTCGTCTCGAGTAACGAGCATCTCGAGTACCCTAATACACGAGCGAGCATCAAACTCGGACGAGTACGTTCGCTCATCTCTAATAGCCACATGGTTTGTGTCTTTTCTTTCGCTCTTTTTTTTTTTTTTGGTTAGGAAATTTGGAGTTCAGAAAGCAAAATGTAAAGTTTCTCTTTAACGCCTTAATGACATGGCCTATTTTGGCGAGGAGGACCAAACAATTTTTGGTATTTTTTCTTCTCCATTTTTCAACAGCCATAACTTTTTTAATTTTCCGTTGGCGCGGCCGTATAAGGGCTTTTTTTTTTTTTGCGTGGCGAACTGTAGTTTTTATTGGTACCATTTTTGGGTACATAGACTACATTATAAAACTTTTTTTTTTTTTTTTTAATGATCGTAGGGAGAGAGAACGCATCAATTCTGCCATAGATTTTTGTGGGTTTTTTTTTTAGAGCGTTAATTATGCAGCATAAATGACAAAATGATTTTTTTTTTTCTGCGGGTCGGTACAGTTACAACGATACCAAAATTGTTGTTTTTTTTTTTTTAGGTTTTTCCACAATAAAAAGCCCTTTTTTTTGGAAATTATAATTTTTTTTCTAAATCGCTGCATTCAAAGTCCTGTAACTTTTTTATTTTTCCATGGACTGCGTTCTGTGACGGCTTATTTTTTGCGAAACGAGCTGTAGTTTGTTTTTTTTTGTACCATTTTGGGGTACATACGTTTTTTTAATCACTTTTATTGCGTTTTTTTGGGATGCAAAATGCTAAAAATTAGCATTTTGCCTCAGTTTTTTAGCGTTTTATTTAAAGCTTTTTGCCGTGCAGGATAAAAAGTGTCTTCAATGTATTGTATGCGTCGTTATGGACGCGTCAATACCCAATATGTGGGATTTTTTATTCTTTTATGCTAATATAAGAAAGCATAAAAAAAGGGTTTTTTACCTTTTTTTTTTTTTACATTTTTATTTTTTGATCTTTATTAGAGATGAGCGAACGTACTCGGTAAGGGCGATTTCGCAATTGAGCACCGCGATTTTCGAGTACTTCACTACTCGGGTAAAAAGTACTCGGGTGCGCTGTGGAGTGGGGGGTAGCAGCAAGGAACAGGGGGGAGCCCTCTCTCTCTCCCTCTCCCCCCTACTCCCCGCTGCAACCCCCCGCTCACCCACAGCGCACCCGAGTAGTGAAGTACTCGAAAATCGCGGTGCTCGATTGCGAAATCGCCCTTACCGAGTACGTTCGCTCATCTCTAATCTTTATTTTTCTCTTTTTAAAATTTTAAATTTTTTTTTTTTACAACATTTGTGTCCCTCTGAGAGACTTTCACTACAGCATTGCAGATCGCTGCAATAAGGCATAGCAGGACTTCTCTCCTGCCATACCTTATCGCTTATTGCAGCGATTTTAGGCTATGGCAATACAGGACGCCGGTATCTGATGCCCCCTGCCTTCGCAGTGGGACGCCGGCTATCACTGACAGCCGGCTCCGCTGCGGGATAGCACGAGATCTGCTATGATCTCGCGCTATCCCTATGGCGTAAGGGTACGTCATTTTGCGGGAAGTACCCCGCTCCAACGATGTACCCTTACTAGAGATGAGCGAACGTACTCGTTTCGAGTAATTACTCGATCGAGCACTGTGATTTTCGAGTACTTCAGTACTCGGGTGAAAAGATTCAGGGGGCGGGGGAGGCGTGGCGGCACGGTGGGTAGCAGCGGGGAACAGGGGGGAGCCCTCTCTCTCTCCCCCCCCCCCCCCCCCCCCCACTCCCCGCTGCAACCCCCCACTCACCCACGGCGCCCCCCCGAATCTTTTCGCCCGAGTACAGAAGTACTCGAAAATCGCGGTACTCGGGCGAAAAAGGAGCGTGGCCAAGTACGCTCGCTCATCTCTAACCCTTACGTCATGGGGCGGGTAGGGGTTAAACAGTCATTGAATGAAAACACTCTAGATGCCTGCAGCCTGCACTGGGTTTCTTCTAGCTTTAGGCTGTCTGTCCACGGGTGGGTTTCAATTGTTCGGGTGTTCCTGCCTCAGTGCGGCCCATTGACTTCATTAGGAATTGTCATTGCATCGGCATTGCAAGAGAACTGAATGCTTGAGGCAGCTGGACGAGGGCTATTGGTTCTGTTTAATAATCAGAAACCAATCCTACGCAAACGGAAACCTTTGGTTTTTTTTGTTGGTTTGTTTTTTTTAACCCATTGAAAACGAGGGAAAAGTTAAAAGCATTAATTTAGTTTCTTTGCTCCAAAAACAGAACAGAGATGAAATTATAACTGAAAGCACTAACGCAAGTGTGAGTGTACTTGGTCAGATTTTTATGTCCTCCCATAGGAGCCTCTGATGCAGATATGAACTTGGCCTTATCTGACTAAAGTCCCATTTAGATGGGACGACCATCATCTAAATGACTGAGCCCTGACTTCACTGGTGAAGGCCTTTGGCAATCGTGTATAGCGTTTAGATGGGCAGAGAACACAGCTGTGTTGTGGGCTTGTTGCTGACAGCGAGAAGCCTGCGATCCAGCTGTGTGTTTTTTCATCCTGACGAAAAGTGGGCGACTAGTGTGTGTGTGGTTTTTCTTTTTTTTTTTTTTTTTTTTTTACATATTAAACAATTATCGCTAATTTTGATTCATTTGAATTAAACTTTGAGCGATAATCGTCCTATGTAAATGGACCTTTACACAAAGGGACTAAGTGAACAACCCCTATGCTAATCTGCATGGTATTTGGATCTCCATCCTTTGGAATGAATTTACACAGGGTTTGGACTTGAGTAGAATATTAAATGAACCTCTTCATACCAATATACTCCACTGCAAGTTATCTTAGCTGATAACATTTTCTATTCTATTGATCTTGTAGAAGATAAGTTAACCTGTATGTGCTCTATTTAGGTGAGAAGAAATTCGTGTGTCCTGAGTGTCCGCAGGGCTTTATGAGAAGGGATCACTTGTCCAAGCACATAAAGACACATCAAAACAAGAAGGGGCAGGCGTGACCAGTAGTCATAACAACAGTTTCAATGGAAGCAGGGACAGGCTGTGATGGAAGTGCTGCCTCCACTCCCACCCCTCAGGCCCTCATCACCACCAATATGGTAGCCATGGCGGCAATGACTCACGAAAACGTCGCCCGTCTTGACATAAACGTCATGCAAGTGGCAGACCTGCAGTCAGTCAACATCAGGGGCAATGGCTTTTGAGGGCCTTGTTCAGGCAGGACTGTAGATAATTGTGAAAATGTATTTGGGTATTGGAGTTGGGCTGTAAAGGAACGATGGGTCCAAAAGTGTCAAACATCTATTGTGACATGGAAGTTTGTGCCAACTTATCTTCTCACTTGTGTGGAAGAATCATGCTCTGTAGCACATTATTTTTTTTCCTCCCTCCATTCTCATTAATTAACGTATTATGGATATCTACAGGGCCTTCTCTTTAGAAGGAAGGTAACCATGTATGTGTTAAAATGGAAAATCTCCAGTTATTAAACCTTGACCTGGTTCTGGCAGAGTGGATTTGAGCTTTAGCCACTTTTAGGCCTTAGTCAGACGGGTGTTTTTAGCCGCTATTTGCGCATGCGTCCGGCGATTTTATAAAACCATTGCTTTGCAATGGTATCGGACACATGAGCGCTTTTTATGCGCTCGTCCGATAAATTATAGAACAAAAAATTGCAGATCGCACCTATCTGCGATTCCTGTTCTCTTCTGTATATACGCTCAATGGGGCCGGCGGCAGCAGCGCCGACCCCATTGATAACATATAGAAAACAAATCATTCTTCTCTGCCACAGCTGTAACAGCTGTGGCAGAGAAGAACGATGTTTGCCCATTGAATTCAATGGAGCGGCAATACAGCCGCTCCATTGAAAGCAATGGGCTGCCGGCGTGCGCGGGGTGAATTGTCGGGAAGGGGTTAAATATATAAGCCCTTCCCTGCAATTCATCCTAAAATGTGTTAAAATAAAAAAAAATTGTATACTCACCTTTCCGCTGCAGCCGGAGTCCAGCCGCGGCCGCTGTCAGTTCTCCTGAACTGCTTCTCGGCACTATTCAGCCGGCGGGGCTTTAAAATCCCCGCCTGCTGAATGATCTGCCTCTGATTGGTCACAGCCCTGACCAATCAGAGGCCGGTTTCACTCACACACCCATTCATGAATTCATGAATGGGTGAGTGACTGCTGCCTCTCAGCACTGAGCCAATCAGGGGCAGGTCTGACTCACATCCATTCATGAATTCATGAATGGGTGTGAGTGAGGCATGCCTCTGATTGGCTCAGCGCTGAGCCAATCAGGGGGCAGGTCTGACTCACACCCCCTTCACACCCACTGCAGGACGGCCGCGCGGAGCTCCGGCTGCCGGGAGAAGGTGAGTATACAATTTTTTTTTTATTTTAACACATTTTAGGATGAATTGCAGGGAAGGGCTTATATATTTAAGCCCTTACCGACAATTCATCCCGGGCTCACCCGCAGCGCATTGCTTTAAATGGAGGCGGCTCTATTGCCGTCTCCATTGAATGCAATGCGCTGGACAGCTCCGGCCCGTTTCTAATGAAACGCGGCTAGGAGCAGATTTTCGGGCGATTTGCGGCGACTTGCGCGCACCGGTCACGCGATTTGCGGATGCGCATCCGTCATGCGATCCGCAAATCGCGCGAAAAAACGCCCGTCTGACTAAGGCCTTAAAGAGGTTAATAATACCTTCTGATTACCTGAAGGAGAGCCAGGAGTTTCCTCCTGATAGATGTCTTTGAGGTTAAACTGTACCAGATTGATCAGTGATGGATGAAGAATTTAAAGGCTTGAACACAAGATTGAGGTGCTAATATGCAAATTCTGGTTTATAGTCACTGATGGTGGACGGTCCATTTAGAACTGAAGACTCCAATGGAACAATAGAATGCAATGGACAATAATTCACCAATGTAGTGAACTTCTGCAACCAGATTCTTCTAACTTGCATTTTATAGGCCGTGTGCTCAGCAATATATAAGCTTCTACTTTTTCGGACTGGAGGATTATGGAAGAGTCCCCACTGCTTTTGGGTATTTGACGCAGTGTCTGTCTGTTTGGGAGTTTTGTTCCTGACACTGAATGTTTTAAAACACTGCAATAAACGTAACCGTTCCATCTATCCGTGTCCCCGTTTGCTCACGTTCTGACACCCTTTGCAAAAGTTAGTGGAGAGGTCTGTTTAGTTTTTTTTTTGTTAGAATGATTTGTGTATACATTTTTGGAAACTGTACTTCATTGGGGCTTCCACCTACATAGTTTTATATAAATATATACATGCAGCCTACACATACGGAAACGTACTATATAGTGAATTTACCCCCCCGGGTATTTCTGGTCATCTTAAAGAATAATAAGGTAAAAGCGTACAGATCCCATACTGCCGTGTTTCTTATCGAATTTTCAGCAGATATGAAATCTGGGCATCTGTCCTTCACTCCAGAAGTGGAGGTTGTGTTGGATTGAAGGCTTATGATGATTGCAGCTGGAAAGCCAGTTGCATTTAATGGTGATGGGTTTTTTTTTTGGGTTTTTTTTCTTAATGACTGTGCCTTAATCAATCGTCATGTGGCTAGACCATAAATGATTACTTTGTAAGGAAACAAGGTCGATTAGTAACGAGCTATGCATTATCATCAACTGTTGTCTTTCGTATATCACAACTTTCTTTTTTCTGTATACTTGTCACCCCTCCCCCCACACCTTTTCCAGTATCACATCTTATGCATTGTACTTTATTTCCAGCATTTGATACCTATGTAATTACTAGAAGTTTTATTTTTTAAACCTATGATTTCTGTATATATCTGTTGTAAATAAAGGACCACTTTCTGTTTCTGTCAAGAGGCTTCATATTTGTTTCATTTTTACTTTGTGGTTAGTAGTTTAGGAAAGCAATGAAATTCCATCAGAAGGTTAGAAGAGTTTTTATTCTTGTCGGTATTATGATGTACGTAAGTAAGAAGTGTCATGGCAGCCGAATGTTAAGGGGTTGTCCTCTGAAAAATATTCGTCTGGATTTAACTAGAAATCCTTTTTTTGTATTTACTTTTTAAAAACCGTATTTGTCTCCCAGATATTCAAGGACTAATGTTTTTCCAATAGTGTCGCTTTTTGGGTTTTTTTCCTTTTTTTTATTGGAGAATTTGTGTCAACTTCTGTAAATGTTATAAGGTGTCTCTCGGTATCCTTTTTTTTTTTTTTTTTCTCCTCTGTTAACCCTGTCTCCTGTTATCGTTGGTTCTGTGTCTCTTCTGACATCATAACTCAGCCAATTACAGGCAGCTCTCGCCTGTCGTTCATGCTGAACGCCTGCTGATAGAACAGCACTACAGAGCCGGGGACAGCCCAGAGTAGATGCAGCTGAGCCCCGGCAGCTGAAGGGAGGGGAGTATGCCAAACATTTTATTTTTTTTTTTTTTTTAATACTGCTTGTACTGGATTTTTGGGGAAGGGCCCTTCCCTGAAATCCATTGACGGGGTGCCAGCAGCAGGATCCTCTACCACAGCTGTCGTGTGACAGCTGCAGTAGGGAATTAAAGAATTCCTTTGCTGCATCTGTCACAGATGTGGCAGCAGGGAATTCTTTTTACTAGCAGGGATGTGTTCTTCATCCCCGCAGGGAACACGGCAGCGGCGGATAGGTAAAAATTATAATTTTTTTATTTTATTTTTTTACACTAAAATCCTTGTTTTTCAGGGAAGGGCTTATATGTAAATCCCTTCCCTGAAAAACAACGCAAGGGTCCCCGAAGACCATTGTTTCCAGAGCGTCATCCCGACGGCTTCATTACATATGGAGGTTGCCCTCTGACCCAGGTAGGGACAGGAAGAGTTTAAAAGCGCCTCCCCTTCCACCATGCTTTAGTGTCTTCCTGTCCCTACGGTGGGACAGCTGAACAAGCTCCAAGCAAGCTGTGGAGGAAAGAGGAAAACTTACCGCACTCTGTGCAATCCCCCTGGAGGGGTAGAGGTCGGGGCCGCACACTCCCGAGTCCCTGCATCCCCGACCTGCGCCGCCGACGGAGCCGTAAGTCGCCTCAGCAGCACTGGTCTCCCTCGCGCGGTCCGCATGCTCGGGCCGCCGCTGCTGCGATACGATAGTTCCTCCTGGCAGGGGAATGGCAGCGGCGGCCTCCCTGGTCCTCGGCGCGCATAGCAGTCATGTCATCCGGCGTGGTGACGTCACACGCTCAACGTAGGGGGTGTGGCTACCGGCGAGAACCCAGAAATGTGCGCCAAATTCAAAAATCCCCCCCATATAAGCAGGCTAAGCTCCATGGAGGATCCTGCTGACTGCCAGACAGTGCATGTGAGTATGTCTACCCGTGACAGCTCAGCACGAGAGGGAGAGACTGATATAGCCTACAGTTTGTAGGGTATGCCAAAAGGAATGCGCAAAATTGCTACTTGTACAAGTCGGATGCATATATGTTCCCCTTTTTTCTTCTCTCCCCTCTCCCCCATTTTTGCATGGGTAGATGGATAAGGAAGGTCCAAAGAAAACGGACCCAAGAAAAAAGTCAAAAAAATGTGTCCTCTGCAGCAAAAGGCTCGAGGGAAAATGATAAAAAGCCCCTATGCGAGGAATGCACGGGGAAAATACTTGCAGAAGAAAAAGCGGCGTTTAAATCTGACATCCGCTGTATGATCAGGGAAGAATTGCACAAGTCCCTGATCATGAAAGGGGTGAGGGATTTTATTCCCCCCTATTTCTAATCAAAAAACCAAACAGTTCCATTAGGACTATCTTTAACCTTAAAGCCCTAAATAAATTTATTTCATACAAAAAATTTAAGATGGAAACAGTGAGATCTATTGTCTCACTAATAGACCGGGATAGTCTAATGTGCACTATAGATCTCAAAGATGCATATTACCATGTCCCAATAGCTGCAGTCCATCACAAGTACTTGAGATTCGCTCTGCGGGAGGGTGACAGGATCCAGCATTATCAATTTACGGCCCTTCCATTCGGAATCTCCACCGCCCCTCGGGTGTTCACAAAAATAGTAATAGAGATGGTAGCCTATTTCAGACGGAACCAAATCTGTATATTCCCATATCTGGATGACTTCTTGCTAGTGTCAAGGACAGAAAAGAGTATACGTATAGACCTACCCACGGTCTTGTCTACCTTAAACAGCTTAGGGTGGATAGTCAACGAACAGAAGTCCGACCTGAACCCTGGTACACAGAAGGTATACCTGGGTGTATTACTAGACTCCCACATCCAGGAATCTCGGCTTCCATCATCTAGGAAGGAAGACCTCATCCAAAGAGTAACCTCCCTCTGTCAGGCTACGATGTTTCTATCAGAGAAACAATGAAGGTGCTGGGCATTCTAACAGCCTGCATTCAGATAGTCCCATGGGCACAAGCCCATACTCGACAACTACAAGGATTCATCCTTGCCAACTGGGACAAACGGCAGACATCCCTGGATAAGGTGAGCCTGTCCCTCCGCGTCAAAGAGTCCCTACGCTGGTGGACCTCGCAGAGGAACCTAAGCAAAGGTACCTCCTGGTCGCAAGAACCTACTGTACCCATCACAACAGATGCCAGCAAAACAGGATGGGGAGCGCAAGTAGCCGACCTAAATCTACAGGGAATCTGGGACCCCCAAGTAGCTAAGTGCTCATCAAATTTCAGAGAATTAAGGGCAATCTGGGAGGCCCTTCAGGCAGCAGAACCCCTTGTAAGAGGAAGGCATATCAAAATTCTAACTGATATGACAGCTCTGTCGTTCGTTCGTCACCAGGGGGGAACGCGACACCCACACCTGCAACAACTGGCGATAAAGATACTCCGCTGGGCGGAATCCAACGTGCTGTCTCTCTCAGCGATCCATCTAAAAGGGTCCACAAACGTCGTTGCCGACTTCCTGAGCAGACAGAGCATCCTTCCAGGAGAATGGGGGCTGAACCAGCGAGTCTTCGACCAACTAATCTGCCAGTGGGGAGAACTGCAGATAGATCTGTTCGCCACGAGGAAAAATTCAAAGAGCCGGGACTTTTACTCGCTGAATCCAAGAGACAATCCGTGCGGGGTAGATGCCCTGTCCCAAAGCTGGGACATGGACCTAGCCTACGCCTTTCCCCCTTTCCCATCTGATCCCCCACACCCTCAGGAAAATCCAAACCAGCCGGGTGTCAGTCATACTAGTTGCCCCTATGTGGGACAAAAGGCCCTGGTATCCCCTGCTAAAAGCCTTGACTATTCGGGGTCCACTCCTACTACCAGCCGTGGAAGATCTCCTGCTCCAGGGCCTGCTAACATACCCGGGGGTCGAAAAATTGAATCTAGCAGCATGGATGCTGAAAGCATGATACTGCGTGGGAAGGAACTCTCTCATAAAGTAATTACCACCCTGACACAGAGCCGTAAACCTATCACGACAGCCATCTATGATAGGATATGGAAGAAATTCACAGACTTCTGCAAAATAGAGCCAGGGAAAATCCCAGGGATTGACATACCTGTAATCCTGGAATTTTTACAGGCAGGCCTAGAGAAAGGCCTTAACCCTAGAACCCTTAAAGTTCATACAGCAGCACTAGGGTCCTACCTAGACTTCCCTTTGGCAGAACACCGCTGGGTGCGTAGGTTTCTCAAAGGGGCAGAATGACTTCGACCCTTTGTTAGAGAAACTTTCCCTACCTGGGACCAAAATATAGTCCTAAATAGTTTTTGCCAACCCCCCTTTGAACCCCTCTCCCAACTTTCCCTGAGACTACTCACGCTAAAAGTTACCCTTTTAGTCGCTATAGCTTCGGCTCGGAGAATAGGGGAATTACAAGCGTTATACTGTATTGAACCATACATGGTAATACAAGATGACAGAATTACCTTCGAATTGGACCCAGCCTTCCTACCGAAGGTAGTGTCAAATTTTCATAGGGAGCAGACGATCACTCTGCCCTCCTTCTGTCAAAATCCCCGCAATGAAAAAGAACGAGAATGTCATAGCCTAGACGTTAGGAGAGCCGTTCTAGTGTATCTAGAGGCTACCCGCTCTTTCCGTAAAAATAATAACCTCTTTATCCAATTTCAGGGGCCGGCGCCGGCAAAAGGAAAGACGGCATCTAAGAGCACCATTGCGAGGTGGATCAAGACTGCCATCCAAGAGGCATATAAAGCCAGGGGCCTCAATCCTCCAGGAAAAATTAGAGCCCACTCCACACGCGCGCTCTTCTCCTCTTGGGCAGAAAAAGGCCAGGCGTCTGCCGAGCAAATTTGCAAAGCAGCCACCTGGTCTAGCATACACACATTTATCAGACACTACAGGGTTAATGTCCAGTCGGACAAAGACCTAGGCTATGAACGAAAAGTCCTTCAGGGAGTAGTCCCGCCCTAAAGCCACGTATAATTTGGTATACTCCATATGTAATGGGGCCGTCGGGATGACGCTCTGGAAAGATACAGATTACTTACCGGTAGTCCCATTTCCAGGAGTCATCACGACGGCCAATAGTTCCCTCCCTTTTAGAATAATTTATGTTCTTCAATGTAAATATGACCGAATAAAGGTAAAATTTGGTTTAGTAAACATTGTCCACCGTAATAATTTGTAAGTCACTAAAGCATGGTGGAAGGGGAGGTGCTTTTAAACTCTTCCTGTCCCTACCTGGGTCAGAGGGCAACCTCCATATGTAATGGGGCCGTCATGATGACTCCTGGAAATGGGACGACCGGTAAGTAATCCGTATCTTTTTCATAGAGCCGCCGGCAGCAGCCGCGGCTCTATTGAAAACTGCTCGGATCCCCATTGAGCATTTTGGTGCTCGCTCATCTCTAATCATAGTGTAAATCAAAGATGATATATTATCTCCCTTCATCAACACATTTCCTCAGCTGTTTTTGTGTAGCTAATTCATCAGGATGTTAGATATGTTTTAACAAACACTCACAGATGGCCTTAATATTTGGCCATATGCTCTCCTGTTTTCGATAGTGATAGACATCAAGGCTATGTGCGAGTGTGGACTAAGTACATGCTCTCATGCAGCCACGCACACATACATCCTCTGGGGGCTCGTCCTTTCTGCACCGATCGCCAGTTTTTCCAAGACGCTGGCTATTCCCTGGCGAGAATGACGAGTGACGTCACGTAATTCCCGCACATGCGCCATGGACATCACTCTCACTGGGTGAATCCCTGATTTGTAGGGAGGATCCTCACGTCAAGTGACGTAACCTCAGTCCGTGCTTCTGCGGTAGGCACCATTCTGAAGTACTATAATGGGTATTATGCCCCAAGTCGTGTGGAGAACACAGCGCATGCGTGACTTGTTTTAGACGTGCCCAGTGTCCACGAAATGGCACGTGGCATTAGACTGTGATCCTCTAGCAATTTACAAATATATTGAAGGTAGCATGATACAGATATGTCGCCGGACGCGTTTTTAAATACAGACGTACTACTGATGTTCCTATGCTGCATTTATTGATGTCCCCCAAGTTCCACGGGTGGAAGTTTGATATATAGAAGCATAATGGCAGATGCAGAGTAATAATGCTGACCACTTATATCAACCACTGTTATTTTCTGCATAGATTAACATAGTTCATTATTCAGTTCATCCAGAATAGAAAAGAAAATAGGAAAATTCCCCTCACAACTTTTGTCTCAGCAGACTGTGAGGGAGAATTCTTTCTCCACAATTATGCTCTGTAGACAAGTAGGTATTCAGACATTCCATACTGAGCTGAACTCCAACTATCTCCCTCTGCTTAAATCCTCTGTGCTGCTTGCTTGCTGTGAATTGTGTATTTTGCATTTCATCTGTTTGCATCGGTAAATTAAATTTTACTTTTAGTCACCTCTGCCATCCACCTCCCCCAAATGGCATCTTTCACCCATCCTTGCAGAGATGCTTTCCTTATCACTCCCCCCTTTTGGTCATTAGGTTTGCAATGCTAAAGGCAGCTGGCTAGTCAATTGGAACCTGATTAGCCACTCCCAGCTGTTTCCTAGTCGTACCTTAAACTTTCACTATAATATCAGTGTAAGCTTGCATGCCACGCGGGTGGCTGCCACGCGAATATGAGCTGTATTAAAGTATGAGCTGAGAAAGTATGATACAGTTCCATCATGGCAGTTCGACAGGTAGGCCACAAACTCTGCCTTATTGCTTTACACTTAAAAGCTATCTCTAATGTTGTCACTTCTGTTCTCATTCTTGCTCTCAGTTTCAGAACTTCTTTCAAATGGCAACCTCTGGGGCACTCTATTCACATTAGCCCCTCTCTCCTGTCCACACCTATGCACAGCTCGCATGCACTCTTTACCTTCTTGCTTAGCCTCAAACCCCCTAGTGCCACTAACAAAAATAACAGTCTTCCTTATAAATCTCCTAATCATCTGCTAACCCTAACTATTCTGCTGTTACTAGCTGCTGGGGATATCTCTCCCAATCCTGGCCCACCCTCCACTGCTCCTAGCTATTACCCCCTACCGGGCTCACTAATAAAATCCCCAAGCCCAACCGCTAGCCCATGCATACCCTCCCCTGATTCCTTTAGTTTCAATCATTTTTTATTAAACATTTTCAATAAACAATATGTGAGGGTATATGTATATATTGCCATATGTTTTTTATGCTTTATACCTATATGCAAGTTCTATTCAATTCCAAATGAGAAAAAAACTTAATCTGTGTCGCCTTACATCAGATATTCCAAAGGCCTTGCAAGGCGAAGACAAAATGTATCTTAAAACCCAGCAAAGGAAGAACCAGACACAAGGACGCGTACTTGGCTGTTTTTCCAGAGGCGCCGTAGCAAGATAACAAATGTTCAACTATGCATCTGAACTTTCACTGTCTCAGGCCGGAAATCCGGACTTCCCATATATGGTTATGAGCCCATCACCCATTCCTGGTGATGAGACAAAGGGTATAAGATCTCATGTAATCTGTAATAAAGCGCAAAGCGCAGTCATGTCCCCGTGTGAGAAACTATACCAGACCTCCGTGTGGTGTTTTCTTCTTACCGCCGGCAGCGGGGCAAGTGGGGTGGGCCTGATTGGTGCTGTACTTAGAATTTTACCCTGACAATGGGGCGGTAAAACACCGGAGCTTACAACGCATTCCACCCGGATCCACGCCACGGAGAAGCCGTCCTGCTGCAAACCGAGCCTGATCAACTCACAGAACTCCAGGTAAGACCAGCATATATTTATGTTGTGTTTTACGCTGAGAGTCTTGCAGCGGGACTGACTATCTGTGGTTTGTGACCGGACGGGTTGGGTTAAGAGTTCTACACGGTAACTCGTGTGGGCTTCGGGTTTGCCGTCATGGACCACTGACCGTGATATGCGCACCAATCTCTCACCCAGAAACTAGTCTGTAGTCTATTTGTACTTTGAAGTTTTAACGTTTTAATAATAGTGGAGATTGTTGTATCTGCAGAAGTTTTTTTTCCTCTTTCTTTTCATTTAGTCTCATAAGAGAAGGGACCCTCGGTTGTTTTTCCAGTATATAAGGGGCTAACAATTTGAAAATTAAGAGGGATGCATTTTGTGAGACAGGCTTCATAGGAGAAGGGACTCTCGGTTGTTTTGCCTTATATATGGGGCTAACGATTTGATTTCAGAGAGATGCATTCTGAGGCTGGTTCCATAGGAGAAGGGACCCTCGGTTGTTTTGCCGGTATATAAGGGGCTGACAATTTGAAAATTAAGAGGGATGCATTCTATGGAGCGTGTTATTATTATTATTGTTGTTGTTGTTCTAATATGCGTAAGATCTTATTAAAGAAGAGAGAGCCCCTCAAGGGCTGCCGCCGTGCGGATCAATTGGTGGAGGAGAGTTCCAATTTGTAAACTGTAAGAAAACTTATGAAAATGTGTGACATCGACCCCGCACGGTAGATTACAAAAATGGTGTCTGGGAGGAGGTCTTTAGGACCAAGAGGCGCCTTGAAAGATCAAGGTTTGCTAGAGAGTGAGAAGCAGAGAGAGAGACAGTCAGAGAAAGTTAAGTATGTACACATTATTTGTTTAAGAAAGTATCCGTAAGTGAAATGTTCAAAAGTACAGTAAGTGATCAAGAGGGTGTCGGGAGAGTGTCTATTAAAGGTTACATTGGCAGTTAGGTAGGGAGAAAGTGCTGAAGGAACAAGCAAAGGCGAGCAGAAAGTTACAATGCATGTGATTTGTTGGCAGAGAGAAAGAAGAAAAGGTGTATAATACAAGATAGATAATAGATATATATGTGTGTATATATGTATATACTGTATGTGCAAATAGTTAACTGAGCTTGCTTTTAGATGAGAGGGCTTGTTTATGTAAAGCTAGAGCTTGTGTTTGGTTTTCAAGGTCAAGCGATAACAAAGCAGAGAAAGAATGCAATAATAACCCTGGATAATATCTCTGCTTGCTTAAATGGAATGGAGGCTTGAAATGAATTTAATTAATTATACTGTCTTAGTAGGCAAGAAATATAGCAATTTCTAAGGTATATTCTTACTTATACAGGGGTTGAAAATGAAGAACATGTTGCGCTGTATTTATGAGTTCAAATGCAGGGCTGTGCAGTCAGTGAATGCATATTCAGAGATTTATTTTGAAAAGGTGGGGGCTTTCAGACTTGACTCAAACTCAGGGTCACAGAAACTAAAATACTTCAGCGTTTAATACAGCATATAATAGCTTAAAGGGGTTGTCCCACGCCGAAACGGGTTTTTTTTTTTTCAACCCCCCCCCCCCCCCCCGTTTGGCGCGAGACAACCCCGATGCAGGGACGTAAAAAAAAACCGCTCAGCGCTTACCTTAATCCCCACGCTCCGGTGACTTCTATACTTACCGGCTGAAGATGGCCGCCGGGATCCTCTTCCTCCGTGGACCGCAGCTCTTCTGTGCGGTCCATTGCCGATTCCAGCCTCCTGATTGGCTGGAATCGGCACGTGACGGGGCGGAGCTACACGGAGCTACACGGAGCCCCATTGAAGAAAGCAGAGGACCCGGACTGCGCAAGCGCGTCTAATTTGGCCATTCGACCATTTTAGACGGCGAAAATTAGGCGGGCTCCATGGAGACGAGGACGCCAGCAGCGGAGCAGGTAAGTGAAAAACTTTTTATAACTTCTGTATGGCTCATAATTAATGCACAATGTACATTACAAAGTGCATTAATATGGCCATACAGAAGTGTATAACACCACTTGCTGCCGCGGGACAACCCCTTTAAGTAGATAAGAAAGATAGAATGTCTCAGCAAATTTTTTCACATAATTTGTGAAAGATAGCGCTCATTCACAATCTCATCTCAATAGAATCATGTACTTTATAACATTATAGCACTCACCTCAATGTTTTTCAACTGATGTATGTATGTTTGTCAAACTTTTTTTGTCTGTGCATCTGTATGGACTGGTACACCTTCAATAGGGGGTGACGGAGCAGACTTGAGAGCATGGATGGATGAGAGTTAGTGACCCGTGTTTGGGCTGTGGTGAGTACGGAATGTGTGATGCAGATATTGACTAGGGATGGAGGTCCCCCCCATGCATGGGACTTTGCTTGGTTGAGATGTGGACGTGTTAAGCTGAAATGAGCTGTGAAAAAAGACGCACGCAGCCAATATCGAAGGGGTGGAGCTAGATGATGTAATAGTACGTAATGTTTCATCCCTCTTCTCGACAAGGGAGGGGGTGAGGATCTTGAGCAGCTAGTAAAAGTTTTTGTTTGGTTTTTTTTCCTGTCTCAAATTTGATAAGACATTGCAGGCAGGAGCAGATTAATAATGAATTTGCTTAAAGGAATATCACATTTCAAATATTAATACATGTTTGTAGATTATTCTGCCCCGGTGTAACTCATGTCTCTGTTATTGGTGCTAACATTTTACAGGCCTTATCTGAATCCATCAAATCTTTTTATAATGTTATACTACCTTGAAACCGGGTACTATTGTTCCAATTCAGTACCCTGGTTCAAAGGGGGGGAGGAGAAGGCATAGGTGATCTAGGTATTGCAAATCAGCCATTTTTAAATTTTTTGCAAGCCATTTTTAAATTTTTAAATTTTTTGCAACAAGATTCTGATCTTTTTGAAATAAAATACCAGCATGATTGTCTAGCATTGATGCAACAAGAAAATTTAAGTTTAAAAAAAAAAAAAAGTTACTGAAAGCCCTTGTTAACTATGTATATTTTGAGTTGTTTTTTATAGATGGTCCCAGGGTGATTGACGACTCCACACTGGATATGCAGTGGTCGCACAACAAGATGTCCTAAAAGCAGAATGCCTCCGCATGTCGCAGCACAAGAAGCGGAATTAAAAGCCCTCGCTGAGGCGTGTAGAGTGGAGGAAGGTAAGACGGCAAACATTTACACTGACTCCCGGTATGCATTTGGCATAGCTCATGATTACGGCCCAACATGGAAGGCCAGATAGTTTTTTACCTCAACAGGACAGCCAATTAAGAATGATGCAGCGGTGTAGTCTCATGGAGACCCTACTTCTACCTGACAAAGTGGAAAGCTCACACCAATTCCTACACCGGAGAAACAAGAGGCAACGCCATCACAGACCACACAGCAAAAGCAGCGGCCCTTAAAGGAGATGTCTCGAGGCAGGAGTGGATTTTTTTTTATTGCCCAGTCCCCCTAATTAAGCATACATTACTAAGCCCCCCTGTAAATGACTTTTCTAGCTGGTTTGTACTTACCGTTCCAGCGTTTCAGCAACTTATAAAAATTTTCCCAAGATGGCCGCCGGCTCTTTTCCCGTCGCTTGCTGTAGCCCGACGTGCGCGCTCCCGAGACGCTACCAGCTGTGTCTCCCTGACAACCAGACGCCACGCAGCCGCCGACCGGACCCCTGGAGTGAACACGGCCGACCAGTCACCCACTGCCAGGCAGCAGGTAACCGGCGCAGCCCCCCCTCCCCCCCGGCACAGCGACAGCCCCCCCATCGCAGCGACAGCCCCCCATCGCAGCGACAGCCCCCCCATCGCAGCGGCAGCCCCCCCCCCCGGTACAGCGGCAGCCCCTCCATCGCAGCGACAGCCCCCCCCATCGCAGCGGCAGCCCCCCCCGGCACAGCGACAGCCCCCCCATCGCAGCGACAGCCCCCCCCCGGCACAGCGACAGCCCCCCCCCCGGCGCAGCGACAGCCCCCCCGGCACAGCGACAGCCCCCCCCCGGCACAGCGACAGCCCCCCCCCCCGGCGCAGCGACAGCCCCCCCATCACAGCGGCAGCCCCCCCCTTCCGGCGCAGCCCGCCCCCCCGGCCCATCACTTACCAGGACGGCGGGACAGCTGGGCGGCTTCTCGGGACAGCTGGGCGGCTCTGCACCTTCCTCTAACAGAGGATGGTACAGAATGGCCGCTCCAGCGCGCTCCCGAGCAGTGACAGCTCGTCTGCGCATGCGCAGAAGAGCTGTAGCGGGGAGCACACTGAAGCGGCTCGTGCTGAAAGGAGAAGACCGGACTGCGCAAGCGCATCTAAAAAAGCAAGCTGCCAGCGAATTTAGACGGAACCATGGAGACGAGGATGCTAGCAACGGAGCAGGTAAGTGAATAACTTCTGTATGGCTCATATTTAATGCACGATGTATATTACAAAGTGCATTAATATGGCCATACAGAAGTGTATAACCCCACTTGATTTCGCGAGACAACCCCTTTAAGCCGTGGAAGAAAAGAAGAAAAGAAGAATTTGACAATAACCTTGGACTTTGATATGAACTTGGACTTTGATATGAATTTGGACTTTGATATGAATTTGGACTTTGATAAAATTTGGACTTTGATAAAATTTGGACTTTGATATGCTAAGGACTTTACAGTTACAAGCCAGCAAGGAAGAAAAGGAAAAATGGACTAAAAAGGGACAGCGTATGGCGAACAGTCAACAGCACTTGCCTACCACGGTCCCTGTGCCCCATGATGGCCCAGCTGATGCACGGAAAGACGCACCTCTCAAAGCAGCAATGATGTCGATGCTTGAACAAGGACAGGTGGCTCCTGGGTTTTCTGTAGCTGCTGCATCATTTGTCCAGTTTTGCATGATCTTTGCCGTAAGCAACAGGGCAGAAGTAAATTTGCCACATAACGCTTGCCTAGGCCACTCTACCCATTTCAGGGATTGCAAATTGGCTACACTCAGCTCCCACTTGTTGGGAAGCATGAATATGTGCTTGTTGTTGTTGATGTTTTTCAGGTTGGAGACCTACTCTGTTACCAAAGTAAATAAGCAGGTAACCGCACAGAAGTTCATGAATGAGGTAATCTGCAGATATGGGGCACCGGAAGTGATTGAGTCAAACAAAGGTACACAGTTCACAGGTGAAATAATGCAATACATCATGTCTGTTTGGGGTATATTCCAGGCTTTTCACACACCTTACCGTCCGCGGAGTAGGAGAAAGGAAGTAGACACAAAAAGGCAATGAAGAAAAGGGGCAAATCTTGAATTGAGTGTCTCCCATTAGTTTTTCTTTTTCTCCGGAGGATACATGTCACAGTAGCTGAGTTTGGGGAATGATTTTCTTGTTAATTTTGTCATAGGCCTCTCCAAGGAATTGTCAATAATGCATTCTGCAGTCTCTGCTTTTCTCCCAGGTCCTACAGATGAGTGTCACAATCTAAAACCAGGTGACAGGGTCTATGTGGAAAAGTTTGAAAGAGAAACCCTGTGAATGTCCTTACCAGATGTTGCTCACCACCCCAACTGCAGTCAAGCTCGAAGGAAAGCCCACTTGGATCCACACTTCGCACTGAAAAAAAACTCATGATCCTGCATATCCTTTACATGCTATAATGTGGTACAATTTCACTAACACACACCTTTGACTACTGTACACTAGCCCCCTGTTTCAGAACAAATTAATACAAGCAAATGTGTAACATGAAGCCTACACTAAGGGTGAGAATCCAACACTGCATTGTGCTAAGAGAGAAGTTAACGTTCCAGGTGGTAACTTTGATCCACATGTACACATAGATGTAAGAGGAGTGCCAAGGGGGGTGCCAGATGAATTTGATTCTAGAGATCAGGTTAAAGCAGGTTTTGAGTCCTTATTTGCTATTGTCACTGTTAATAATAATGTAGATTGGATGAATTATATCTATTACAATCAGCAGAGGTTTGTAAACTACACCAGAGATGCTTTGAAAGGGTTAGCTGACCAGTTAGGGCCCACTGCATCCATGGCGTTCTAAAATAGAGTGGGCCTGGATATGATTTTAGCAGAAAGAGGTGGGGTATGTAATTTTCTGTATGTGTATTATCCCTTTGATCAAAAAGAGTATGAGTAAGGGACTGGATAATGTGACCAAAATTTCCCTTGTTTGAAAAAAAGATGAAGAGCCAGTTCCGATAATGCCAACCAGGTACGTTACCAGAAGAATGGAGAAATGTACTAGTACTGCGCCGCCTCAGTCTCATAAGATGGACTGTCAGTCGACTTCCCATTTGCCTAGGGATAGTGCAGAAGACCTTAGGTTCGAGCGAGGGCAGACCCTGTGGGGTGTTAACTCGAACAGATAGAGGGTATGGATGCCCGGAAATAAGCCCAGGGAATCCATGGCCTCCTTCTGAGGTGAGGTAGGGATCCCCCCCTTTTAGGAGTAGGGACTTACGGGCAAGTGGAGAAACCCTAACTTAATCTTTGCCATGGAGCCTGGTATCATTAGTAGAAGGGCCATTTTCGCTGTTATGGACACCGCCGATCTGGTCATATTATTGTAGAGAAGTTCTACACTTTTCCACAGTTCGGCTACTGGAGGGCATTCCCACCAGATGTGATGCATCGTTCCTATGCTGCCCTGGCATCTCCAGCACGTAGGGGAGACCTGGGGGTCCATTTGATGCAGTCTCGACGGTGTCCTATACCAGCGTGATAGAATTTTAAAGTTTGTGACACATGAGAAAGGCCCTTTTCCAATCAGCGCAGGTAAATGTTACCCCCAATTCCCGCTCCCATTGTGCCGTGTATCCGGGGGGATCATCCTCTGTCTCGCGGGTCACCAACATTCTATATGCCATCGAGATCCTGTGTTCCACGGGGGACGTCGACATACAGGCCGTTTCAAACTGTGTCAGTGGCAAAGTGCCACATCCTCTGGGTGTCAGGGACTCCACACACCCCCTTACCTGGAAATATTTCAGCCAAGTCCCCGGTGGAGGTCTAGTTTCCCCATAGAAGTCTCTTAGGGGTCTCACTCCCGTTTGTGTGACTATGTCTTTTACTCGTGGTATAGGAGAGCTAGGCAAGGACAGGACAGGGTCTCCTCCTTCAAAGGCCCGGAACTGGGGATTAGTTGTCAGTGGTGTAAGTGGTCCCGGAACGGAGATCAGGCCCATTTTCGGGGCAAATGTGCCCCAGGCTCTTAATACCCCCCTAAGGAGTGGTGATAGAATGTGCATCTCCCTCACTAACTGTCTTGGTATCCATGGGGCCCCCTGGACCGCCGTAGATGTTAAGTTGTGTTCCATCTCTACCCATAGCTTCGATCTCTTGTCATGCAGGAGAGATAGCACGTAGTTAGCAAGGCTCGCTCTATAATATAAGCTGAAGTCTGGGAGTCCCAGCCCTCCCTGTTCCTTAGGGCGTGTGAGGAGCGCAAAGCTGAGTCGAGGTCTGCGTTCCTTCCATACAAAGTTGGTGATTATTGTGCGAATATTTAGCAGATACCGTCGGTCTAGTTGGACAGGTAGTGTCTGGCATAGATATAAAAATTTCGGCAGGGTATCCATTTTTACTGCATTGATCCTGCCCGTCCAGGACACAGAGTGGGTTCCATTTTTCTAAGTCCTCCTTGAGTTTAGAGAGGAAGGGCTGGAAATTTAGCTCAAAGATATGGGCGGGGTTTGCGGGAAGTTGGACCCCCAGATATTTGATAGATGAAGATCTCCACTTGAAGGGGAAGGCCTCTGCAAGATCCAGGGCCTCCCTCTGGGGGATCGTTACGTTTAATATCTATGACTTTTGTAAGTTTACTTTAAAATTGCTTGCTCGCCCATATCTCGCAAATTCTCTCATCACCACTGGCAGTCCGACTCTGGGGTTTGACAGGAACAGGAGGAGGTCGTCCGCAAACAATGCCATTTTATGCTCAGAGGTCACATCTAAAATGCCCCTGATTGAAGCATTGCTCCGGATGGCATTGGCTAGGGACTCCATTGATAGGATGTAAAGTAGGTGAGATAACGGGCAGCCTTGTCTAGTGCCATTACGGATCGTTATAGTGTCCGAGAGGGCACCGTTAATTTTAATCTTGGCTGATGGGCTACTGTATAGTGCCATAATCCGCTCCCTTGTCTTCTGTCTGAGTCCTATTCGCTGTAGGGTCCCCTCCAGGAACCTCCACCTGACCCTGTCAAACGCCTTTTCTGCGTCCACCGTGAGTAAGCACAGTGGTCCATCTCGTGTTCTGGCCAGGTTGATCAGGGAGATAGATTTAATGGTGTTGTCCCTGGCTTCTCTTCCAGGGACAAAGCCCACCTGCTCTTTGTGGATCAGGCCCAGAATATGCTCGCTGAGCCTATTGGCAATTAGCTTAGCGAACATTTTAACATCGATATTGATCAGGGATATTGGTCTGAAATTGGAGCAATATGTTGGGTCTTTCCCCGGTTTCTGGACCACTGCTATGTGCGCCTGGAGAGCTTGGGGTGGGAAGGGGCTCTCTTGGGATATCTCGTTGAAGGTTTTTACTAAGAGGGGGGCCAATTCGTCTTTGAACATTTTGTAGAAGCGTGCCGTGTACCCATCTGGGCCTGGGCTCTTGCCTAATTTTAACTCACCAATGCACTCCAAGATTTCCTCTTGGGTGAAATCTTGATCTAAGATCTCGGCTGCCTCCTGCTCTACTGGGCCCGGTCCGAACTCTTTTAGATAGTCCTCTTCTTCCTTTATACTTGCTTCGTCATAGTATCTGAAATTCCTCTAGTATGTCCCGCGTAGAGAAGGCCAGTTCCCCCCCAGTTTTATGCAGTTTTGTTATAAATGTCTGGGGCGTTCTAGGGTCTAGGGATTGTGCTAACCTTTTACCGCATTTATCCCCAGATTCGAAGTCTATGCCCCTCATCCTATCCCTATAAGCTAAGGTCCTCTGGTCCAGAATTGACCTAATTCGCTGACGGAGGGCCGATATATCTGCCTGCGACCTGTTGTTTGGTGTTCTTTTATTCGCCGTTTCTTGTTTCTGTAAAGCTGACAGTAGGTCTCCCAGTTCGCGCGCCCGCTCTTTTTTCAGCCTTGCCCCATGTGATATTAGTATCCCTCTGGTGACACATTTTAGCGCTTCCCACTTCAGCGGGGCTCGGGGCTCGTCATTTTGGTGGTCTTTTATGAAGTTCGTTATGGTGGTTCTAACCTCCTGAACGCATATGGGGTCTTTTAATAAGTTGTCATTCAGTCTCCAGTTTTTAAGTCGTGTCGCCCTGCGTGTCTGTAAATTCTGCGTAAACTGGCGCGTGGTCTGACCAGATGAGAGGCCCTATCGAACTCGAGGGTTGTGTGTCAAGGAGCGAGTGGGAGACCCATACGTAGTCTATTCTACCGTAGCTGTTGTGCGCAGACGAGTGGTGGGTGTAATCCCTGAGACCAGGGTGTATAACCCGCCATAGGTCTACCAGACGCAACCTTCCCAATTCCTTGAGGAGGGCACGTGTAGCTGCCCGCGAGACAGAGGATTTACCTGAGGAAGTGTCGTGTTCTGAATCGAATGCGAGATTGAAGTCTCCTCCCAATATGATGGTTGAGTCCTCTGCGAACCTCGTCAGTTTCTCCAGCGTGGCTAATCCGAAGGATGTCTGTCCCTGGTTTGGAAAATAAATGTTGGCAAATGAGATAATCTTGCCCAGTACTTCTGCTTTGATAAACAGGAAGCGTCCCTCCGGGTCATTTAACACATCAAGGGGCTGAATTTGTAAGGTGCTATGGAAGGCAATAGATACGCCTCCTGCTTTGTGGCTAGGGTCGGGGCTATGATACCATGTGGGGAATAGTTTGGTGGAACATGCTGGGATCTCTCCTGCCTTGAAATGTATCTCTTGGAGCAAGAGCACCTTTACCCCCTTCTTCTGCATATGGTATAAGATTTGGCCTCTTTTAGTTCGGATATTCAGCCTCTTAGTGTTATAGGTGCAAATCTTTAGACTAGCCATGTTCTATAAGGGGGTGTCCTTCTACGCACATGTACATCTGGCCCCGGGAGTGAGGTGGGGGAGGGGGTCTTGGTGTTAGGGAAGTCAGAGGGGGGAGGAAACCTAGAAGGAGCAGGAGCATGCCTTTTTATGGCAAAAACCTGGAAATAGTAATGGAAATAAGGCACACACACAAAAAAAGGGGGAAATTGAAAAGTTCCCAAAAAAGGGGGGAGATAAAAACACAAACCAAAACAAAGAAAAACAATGGGCAGGGTATGATTGCCCATCAGAGTACAACTTGGGAATGTAGATTTAACTTTTAATGCAGCTCGGGGCTGCTTGTCCTATGTGGGGGGGGAAGGGGAGACCAAGAACGGAGGTCTGCCCTCACCTTTACCATCGCCGTGGCTCCATCTTAGAGGGGGGAGAAGAGCTATAGGATTGGCGAGAGGCCGAAGAAGTCAGGAGTGAAAGAGAAGAAGGGTTAAGGAGAGGGAGGAGAGTGAAGGGGGGGGGGGATAGGAGAGAGAGGTAGAGGGGGAATGGTAAAAAAGAAAAGAGAAACAGGAAGGTGGAGAGCAGAGGAGAATAGAGGGAAGTTGCTTTTCTGGAGACGTAATTCCAGCCCGCCGCAGGGCCATCTCATTGACTGGGGTCTGTAAGGTGACCATGTCCAGTCGGTGTGTAATGAGGAAGGAGGAGGTTCCATTTTAACTCCGGATTTTCATGTGTCCATGAGGCTCGAGACCTTAGGAAGGATAGCTCTTTAAATTCCGTTGCTGTACTTGTCCTTTGTTCCGTTACTTTGTGTTTTGCGTCCACCTTTTCCCACCTTTAGCCATTCTGACCTTGGTGGAGGGACTGGGGGCCTCTGAAAGAGGGCCAGTCTGGAATCGCAATATGTGGCAGTTCCAGGGTCCCCAGGAACCCCGGCAGGTCTCCCAGGTTCTTGAAGGTCGCCGTCTTCCCTCCTCTCCTAGCTTGTAGTTGAAGCGGGAATCCCCACCTATACGGGATGTTTCTTTCCCGCATAGCGTTGAGTAAAGGTTTCAAGGCTCGCCGTAGTTGCAGCGTGCGCCTAGATAAGTCCGGGAACACCTCGACCGTGTGACCTTTGAACTTAAGATCTTCTGCTGTTCGAGTTTTTGGGAGGATTTGGTCTTTTTCCCTGAAGAAGTGTACCCGGCATATGACGTCTCTGGGTCTGGTTGGGTCGGTCGGTTTCGGGCCCAGGTGAACTGTCAAGTTCCAGATGACTCTCCAAGGGTCTACCTAAAATATGGTTGAAGAATTCGATGGTCCATTCTTCCAGTTGGCTATTGTCAACCTCTTCAGGGAGGCCTCTTATGCGGAGATTATTCCGTCTGTGACGGTTTTCAATGTCGTCAATGTGATTAGTCAGTTCCGCGATCTGGTGCGCTTGCATTTCCAATAATTGCGCATGTTCTTTTAGGGAGTTCTGGATAGTGTCTTGATTCTCTTCAACTTCTTCCACCCTTTGTCCGATATGTTTGATATCTCCTTGTAGGGTTGCGATATCTTGTTTGTGGGCTGCGTCTAGTTTTTGTAGAAGTGAGTTCATCTCAGTTTTCGTAGGGATTGCCTTCAGGTGAGCTTTCCAGTCCCAGTCGACATCTGTGGGGTTATGTTCTCCGCTGCCCAGAGAGCTGGTACGTGGGTCTGTTTGTCTTTTTCAGGTGGGGGTCTCCCCCTGGGCTGCTGCTTGGGCCGTACTTTTTTTGCTTGTTAGGGCGCTGCTCATGCTGGGGGTTGTAGTTCTTTTCATTTGTGCATCCTCCCCTGACTCCTTTAAATGTGCACTCTGGAACTGCCAGTCAGCATGTAATAAACTCCCCACTATCCACGACTTTTTTACTGCTAAATCTTTAAATCTGCTAGCTCTCACAGAAACGTGGATACAGCAGTCTGACACGGCCTCCCCTGCTGCACTGTCCTACACTGGCCTGCAGTTCTCCCATACCCCGAGACCAGATGACAGGCGTGGCGGAGGAGTAGATGCTCTTCTCTCCCCGAAATGCACCTACCAGGTCATCCCCCCTGTACCCTCACTCACTTTTCCATCATTTGAAGTACATATGCTACGGCTTTTCCACCCGCTGTCCATGCGAGTAGCAGTTATCTATCGCTCCCCAGGTGCTGCTCGCCTGTTTTTGGACCACTTTGCTTCCTGGCTCTCCCCCTTCCTATCCTGTGAAATTCCAACCCTCATCTTAGGTGATTTTAACATCCCCACTAATGACCCCAACTCCCCATCTGCCTCTCAGCTTCTTTCACTCACCTCCTCCCTTGGTCTCTCTCAACTCACAGGGATGGCAATACTCTGGATCTGGTCTTCCTCCGGCTCTGCTCTGCTGCCAACTTCACTAACTCCCCTCTCCCGCTCTCGGATCATAACCTCCTCTCTTTCTCGGTCACGCTCCCTAACATATCTCCAGACCCACCTACCTACAGGAACCTTAAGGCCATTCACACCCAGAACTTTGCTGAATCCCTACAGTCCTCTCTGTCCCCCATCTCTCTCCTCACCTGCCCCAACCTGGCTGCCGCTCACTACAACACCGCTCTCAAACATGCCCTGGATGAAGCGGCGCCCCCCAGGACCTGAGCCATCCGATGTAGACCACGGCAACCCTAGCTCACGCCTCAAACGCGCTTCATCCGGCGGTGCTCTAGAAGTGCTGAACGGCTGTGGAGGAAATGTCTGTGGAGGCAAACGTCCGCAGACTTCCTCCACTACAAATTCATGCTCAGAACCTACAGCCTTGCCCTCCACCATGCCAAACAAGTCTATTTCACCTCTCTAGTCTCACTATCCCACAACCCTAAATGGCTCTTTGATACTTTTCACTCTCTTCTCAGCCCTAAACCACAGCCCCCGTTGACGGATCTCAGTGCCGAAGAGCTGGCTGCTTACTTCAAAAAGAAAATTGATGACATCCGTCAGGAAACAACTTCCCAACCCCAGACTAGACCTGACCCTAGTCTTGTCAGCACTGCATCTAGCTCCTGCTCACTGTCTGTACTCAGACCAGCGACAGAGGAAGAAGTCTCCAAATTGCTCTTCTCTGCTCGCCCCACCACCTGCGCTAGCGACCCCCTCCCCTCACACCTCCTCCGTTCCTTCTCCCCAGTGGTCATCTCCCATCTCACCACTATATTCAACCTCTCTTTGACCTCTGGCATCTTTCCCTCTTCTTTCAAACACGCCATCATATCCCCACTGCTAAAGAAGCCGACTCTGGACGCGACTGATGCTGCCAACTACCGACCCATCTCAAACCTCCCCTTCATCTTCAAACTACTAGAACGGCTGGTTTACTCCCGCCTTGTAAGCTACCTATCAGAGCACTCTCTCCTAGACCCCCTACAGTCTGGCTTTCGACCTCAACACTCGACAGAAACTGCCCTTACAAGGGTATCCAATGACCTACTGACAGCCTACTGATCCTCCTCGACCTCTCCGCAGCATTTGACACTGTTGACCACAAACTCCTCCTCAGTATGCTACGCTCCATTGGCCTAAAGGATACTGCCCTCTCCTGGTTCTCTTCCTACCAATCTGACCGCTCTTTCAGTGTCTTCTTTGCTGGCTCTACCTCCCCTCCTCTTCCCCTTGCTGTTGGAGTCCCCCAGGGCTCTGTCCTCGGCCCCCTTCTTTTCTCTATCTACACAGCCCCTATTGGACAAACCATCAGGAGATTTGGCCTCCAATACCACCTGTATGCTGATGACACCCAGCTATATACCTCTTCCCGTGACATCTCTGCACCTTTACTCCAAAACATCACTAACTGTCTGTCCGCTGTCTCTAACACCATGTCCTCTCTCTACCTAAAACTAAACCTCTCTAAAACTGACCTGCTGGTATTTCCACCCTCCACTAACCGACCTCCTCCTGACATCTCCATCTCAGTGTGTGGCGCCACCATAACTCCTAGACAACATGCCCGCTGCCTTGGAGTCATATTTGATTCTGATCTCTCTTTTACCCCCTACATCCAATCTCTGGCCCGAACATGTCAGCTGCACCTCAAGAACATCGCAAGAATCCGCTCTTTTCTCACTGTGGACACACTAAAAACGCTTACTGTTGCCCTCATCCACTCCCGGCTCGATTATTGCAACTCGTTGCTGATCAGCCTCCCCTGCACCAGACTCTACCCTCTCCAATCCATCCTGAATGCGGCAGCCAGGCTCATCTTCCTGTCCATCCGCTACTCGGACGCCTCAGTCCTGTGCCGGTCACTGCACTGGCTGCCCATTAAATGCAGAATTCAATTTAAACTCGCCACCTTCATCCACAAAGCCCTCCACAGTGCAGCGCCCCCCTATATCGCCTCCCTCATCTCAATCCATCAACCAGCCCGGGCTCTCCGCTCTGCTAACGAAACCAGATTGAGCGCCCCTTTAATTCGAACTTCTCATTCCCGCCTCCAAGACTTCTCCAGAACAGCACCGGTCCTCTGGAACGCACTACCAAAGGCTACCCGAGCAATCCGGGACTCGCAGAACTTCAGGCGTGCTCTAAAAACGCACCTCTTCAGGGAGGCATACCGAATTCCCTAAACAAACCCCTCTGTACTCCGCCTGATAACATGCTCCCTGACCTACTGACTGCAATCCCTGCTAGCCATCATAAACCGCTCCTGCAGTCATACTGTTTCTGCCGTCACACGGCTAAATGTCTGACCATTGTCTATGTGTATATCACCCCTCACTCTCCACCTCGCCATACAATGCACATCTCCAGCCCCTTTACCTTCTGTATCACCCCATTACTTGTAGTATGTAAGCTCGTTGGAGCAGGACCCCTATTGTTTCCATCAATTGATTACTTTGTAACCATGGTTCTGTAAAGTTTGTACTTTTGTCTTTCTGTATCCCCTGTCTATGTAAGCGCTGCGGAATATGCTGGCGCTATACAAATAACGTTTATTATTAATTTAAAAGCCATGCATTTAGAGGACAATTATTGTTTTTTAGTGTCTGACCATATCTCTACAGTTTGTCATTTGTCATAATGTGGCCTTCTGATTAAATCAATATAAAAGTAACTGATATAGTGACTTCTGGATGGAGATGAAATGCTACGTGTCATATGTCCAATCAGGCCTAGCTATATGGAATAGGGAAGGAAATTGCCACTTCAGTAGTCATACTATAAATACATAATAGGGGGATGGTGTCAAAATATTGTAGAGCACACTTTGATAAAAATAGTGCGCCGTTGATACATACCCCTCCTACTTAAAAATCGTATACTACTTTAGGTCGTTCCATACAGAGACATAATCACAATATTCTCTGTATAGACTTCTTACAATTCCGTGTATGTGAATCCTATACCCTATCCTAAATAAAAGCCGCGTATGACAGGCATTCATTTAACACCTTATGGGTGCAGGACTGTAGCCGATGGATCCAGGCTGCCTCTTTCTGGAGGAGTTTGCGATCAATATTCCCTCTATGTCCTATTGGTCTCAGGATTTCTATACCCTTAGATTTAACACAATCTTGGTTCTTTTGATGTACGTCCCGTAGAGGATTCCCAAAGCTAGTATATTTTCCTCGGTTGATATTAGCTATGTGGGCTAAAATACGCCTTTGTAGTTGTTGGATGGTTTTTCCAATGTCCCTGGGACAGGGACACGTGGATAGATAGATCACTGCTGAGGATCTACAATTAATAAAATCCCTAATTTCATAGGTCTTGCCAGTAGCCGCACTTGTAAACAAATCTTTTTCCATAAATTTGCAGGCTTTACAGCCAGCACACCCAAAAGACCCTTTAATAGGGGTATATCCCGGCCACAATGATAGATTTTGATGATAGTAATTCTTTTTTTGGGACAGAGATGTCAATTTGTCGTTAACCAGCGTTTCAAAGATGGCTGTGGGGGCAGTCATAAACTGGTGGTGTATTTGAGTTTTAAAGTAGTAAATGGACCCTTGCCAGGCGCGCGTTTGCTCTCCCTGGAGCATTCATCAAGATCATTCAAAGCATCCATGTCGCTGGGATCGAGACTTGATTCTGCACCTTTTTTGTGATTATCAATAACAAAAAAATTGCGCCATCTAAGCTTTCTTAGAAATAGTGCAATGTCTTTTTTCCATGTAAATAGATCGAAACGGTTTGTGGGATAAACCTTTTTTCAATACCGTGTACAAACTGATCTCCTACGTGTGCCCCCCACCCCTAGGCACTTGAGTCTGTTGTGACGCATATCGCTGGATTCTGAATCCAGTGGACTCCTTTTGATAGGTTCGTGGATGACGTCCACCAGCGCAGGCATATCTTTACAGAGTTTTCTATTTGCATCCTTACCTCTTGCCTCCTGTTCCAGGCTGAAAGAATTGTGTTCTGAAGGGGTCTGGTGTGCACTTGCGCCCATGCTACCCTTGAGATACAAGGTTAGACTCCCTAAGAGACATTGCCTCCCGGATTGTACATGTCCTCCCTAAAAACTTCTTGAACAGCTGTTGAATTTTCTGCACCTTTGACTCAAGGAGGAGGGAGCATTGAATCTTTGAGTTGAGCAAGATTCCCAGAAATACGTTTTCTCTGCTGGGATTTAAGATGGATTTTTCCCAGTTTACTATCCATCCCAGACATTAGAGATGAGGACCGTTGCCAGGTGTTCAACTAAAAGTTCTCTGGATTCCACCATGATCAGGATGTCAAGGTAGAGCACAATTGAGATGAACCTTTGTCTTTGGTAGGCCGCTAACTTTGCCATGATCCTCGTAAAGATTCGGGGTGCTGATGAAATCCCGAAAGTAAGGCATCTGAACTGAAGGCGTCTCGTTCCTCTGCCCATTTTTAGCAAGAATCTTAGGAATTTCTAACAAACCCTATGGATCGGCATGTGGAAGTACGCATCTTTTAAATCTATGAATGCCACATATGCCCCCTTTGCCATCAGCTTCACCGTTGAGGAAATAGACTACATCTTGAACTTCCGATACCTGATGTATGCGTTCAGGGGTTTTAGGTCGATCATACGCAACTTCCCGCAGGGTTTTCTTATTAAGAAGAGTCTGGAATAGTGACCCTTGGTTTCTTCGTTCAGTGGTACAGAAGATACTGCTTTTAAATGTAGTGAGTCCCAAACTCCTTCTTGGAGTAGGCGCAATTGTTGGGCTGAGCCTCCCATAGTTACAAATTTTCTTTTGGGGAGGGACACTAGTTCTATTCGGTATCCCTGCTGTAGATCCATGAGCCCTCGCAGATTGGTGCCCACCGATGCACAAAGTTCCCCATCCTTGCTCCGACCGGGATGGCGTGAGGGTTTTTGCTTGACCAGGTCCCCCTGGTGAGGGTTAAAGAGGAAGTTCCTCCCTCCCCCCCCCATCCCCCCTCAGGGTAGCTCCATGTGCCAGTCTTGCCCTTGCCCCTGTACGGTTCGGAATGCTGTCTTGGGGCCCGAAAAAAGGTCTTCCTTTTTTGCAGTTTTTCTTCCGGAAAACCCCTTTTCTTGTTGGCCGCCTTCGAGAATCTTGTCAAGGTCTGGGCTGAAAAGGAATTGGCCGTGAAACGGGAATGAGCATAAGTTATTTTTAGAGGCTAGGTCGCCTGACCAGCCTTTTAGCCACAGCACTCTTCTGGCAGAGTTGGATAGTGCTGTTGCCCGTGCTGAGAGTTTCACAAATTCTGCCAATGCGTCTGCCGAGAAATTTGTGGCCGTTTTAAGAAATTGAGAGTGAATTTAGGATCTCTTCTCTTGGAGTTTTGTTGGATATGTGGAGTTCCAATTGCTCCAGCCATACGCTTAGGATTCTAGCCACACAAGTGGCTGCTACCCCGGGCCTGAGGATGCTGGTTCAGGAGACCCTCGGTCTTTCATTCCATCGGGTCCCTCAATTATGTGGCGTCCTCAAAGAGCAGTGTTGTTCTCTTCGCCACCAGGATGTCCACTCTGGGTATTTCTTCCCCGTTTGCGCACACCCCCTCAAATGGGTAGCGCCTCTTAACACCCCTGATGGAAAAGGACGCCTTTCTCCCAATCCACCGAAAATCTCATCCTGGATTGTGCGCAGGCTCCTCTATCTTGAGGGTGGCCCTCACTGATTTTATGGTTCAAAATATTTTTATTCAATTTTGTCTTTTAACAGAAATAAAACATAGATCATCCGGGGCCAGTAATTCTGGCCATATTGCATCATCAAACAATTTTATGTTGTTAACAGTAAACTATTACCAACTACCTCCTGTCTGGTTCTTAGTTGTAATCTGGAACATTATACCTTAAAGGGGTTGTCCCGAGGCAGCAAGTGGGTCTATACACTTCTGCATGGCCATAATAATGCACTTTGTAATGTACATTGTGCATTAATTATGAGCCATACAGAAGTTATAAAAAGTTTTATACTTACCTGCTCCGTTGCTGGCGTCCTCGTCTCCATGGTGCCGACTAATTTTCGCCCTCCGATGGCCAAATTAGCCGCGCTTGCGCAGTCCGGGTCTTCTCCTCTTCTCTATGGGGCTCCGTGTAGCTCCGCCCCGTCACGTGCCGATTCCAGCCAATCAGGAGGCTGGAATCGGCAATGGACCGCACAGAAGCCCTGCGGTCCATGAAGACAGAGGATCCCGGCGGCCATCTTCAGCAGGTGAGTATGAAGACGCCGGACCGCCGGGATTCAGGTAAGCGCTGTGCGGGTGGTTTTTTTAACCCCTGCATCGGGGTTGTCTCGCGCCGAACGGGGGGGGGGGTTTAAAAAAAAAAAAAACCCGTTTCGGCGCGGGACATCTCCTTTAAGGTATTTTATAAACCATTTAATATTGTTAACTTAATACAATAGTTGGTACGATTTGTCAGATATAGCTCTAGCAGAATCTAGAGTGTAGAAAAGAGAGAAACAGAGTAAAGTTAGAAGAATAGTATGAAGGGGAGGGGTGAGTGTGGGGGGGGGGGGGGGGGATAGACTGACCTGGTGTTCCTTTCCCTTCAAGTCCGTTTTATATGCCTCTAGTCGTCAAGAGACGGTTGGATCCTGGGGGCGGGAATCATTCCACTTGTGACCCAATTGGAGATCTCACCCGTTTCTCGTTGCGAGGACCAGGCATACCATGTCGTCAGGTGTTTCTTGAGACGCATTTCATCTCTTGCACACAGTTCCTCCATATATCCGATCTCATCCAATTTTTCTATCCACATCAACCTGGTGGGGGCCAACGGTACCTTCCACTTTAGTGGGATCACTTGTCTAGTCGCCAATACAAAGAACCTCAACAGTGATCTCTTGGCCCCCGCCAGTGACCCCTGAAACATTGACAGTAACGCTATTTCTGGTGTCAGCCGGACAGTTTTCCCGCTGATCCAGGAATATAATGCTCCTACATCCCGCCATAGGGGGCCGATCATCGAGCACGACCACCAGATGTGTGTATATGTGCCCCTCTCCGTGAGACATCTCCAACAGGTATCCGAGTGCTGCGGGAAGATTTTGGCCAACCGCTCTGGTGTTTTATACCATCTCGTCAAAATTTTATAGTTCAGTTCTTGAAATTTGCTTGAGATATTCAATTTATGTGTTAGAATATAGGCTTTTTTCCAGTCCTCCTCGGGGGGCAAGTGGCCCAGCTCCCTTGCCCACTCTCTCTCTAAAGCTATCCCGCACCTCCCAGTGTCTGTTTCTACCATGTAGCGATATAGATCAGAGATTTTACTTTTTGTTTTTGGGTTGAGGACAAATTGGCTTTCGAACGTTGTGGGAGCTGAACCCAACAACCTTATACTTCCTTGGGATCTGACATAGTGGCATAGTTGGAGGTACTGATACCATGCTCCAGCTGGGGGTCCCCGGTCCCCCAAAATTTCCTCCAGTGTTTTTAGGCCTTCTCCAGTGATCATATCTTTTACTCTTGGTATATCCCCTGGTCGGTTTTCTGTTAACATATTAACAAGAGGTGAGCCCTTAAGGAATGTCGGGATGTTTGTGTTACCCACTAGCGGGGTTAGTGGTCCTGGCTTCTTGATTAATTCCAACCTGGAGGCCACTCCCAGCCACACCGAGATCAACTCCTCTATGAATGGGGATAGCCCCAGCTTTTTGTGTTGTCCGTTACCTGGAATCCAGATAAGGCCTGCTCCCCTATATGGTATCGATTCTTGTTCCATAGTTACCCATCTTTTCTGTGTCTTGTTATGTGTCAGCTCTAGTATACGTCGGGTCAGGGTTGCTTTGTGGTAGAGTGAGATATTTGGGACCCCCATACCCCCTTTGTCTCTTGGCCCTGTAAGGGCCCTCCAGCTGCGCCTCGGCCTCCTACCGCCCCAAATAAATCTCATCATTATTCTCCTGATTCTATGCATGTATGTCCCTGGGAGACGAATGGGCACCGTCTGTAACATATACAGGAACCTGGGGAGGACGTTCATTTTTATTGAACTAATCCTACCGAACCAGGAGAGGGGCGCGCTGCGCCACCTGTCCAGGTCTTCTTCTAATTTTGTTATTAACGGTTGGTAATTTTTTTGGAACAGGTCTTCCATTTTAGGGGTAATGTTTATGCCCAAATATTTAATCCCCTCTTTCTTCCATCTGAATGGAAAAGATGCCTTCAGGGCTGCCTCTTCACTTTCTTGGATATTGACATTTAGGATTTCTGATTTGTTCAGATTTACCTTAAAGTTGGACACCTTGCCAAATTTGCGGAATTCTTCGAGTACGCAGGGGAGCACCACCCTTGGATTTGTGAGGTATAATAATAAATCATCTGCGTATAGGGCTACTGTTTGTTCACTTTTTGCCACCTGTACCCCTCTGATGCTGGGATTGGCCCTGAGTGCATTTGCCAATGTCTCCATTACCAGGATGTACAGGTATGGTGACAATGGACAGCCCTGTCTTGTGCCGTTTCTGATCTTCACTTGCTGAGAGAGTCTACCGTTCACCCTTACCCTCGCTGTCGGGTTGCTGTATAATGCTTTGATCCACCCCAAGAATCTAGGGCCCAACCCCGACTGCTTTAGGGTCATCTCCAGGAATCCCCAATCGACCCTGTCAAACGCCTTCTCGGCGTCGACGGACAGCAAGCACAATGGTGCACCAGTCTCTGTCGCTCTCAAGATCAGGGCCAAGGTCCTAATTGTGCTATCTCCTGCTTCCCTTCCCGGCACAAAGCCCACCTGGTCGCCATGTATCAGGCTAGGTATATGAGTTTTTAATCTACTCGCTAATAATTTAGCAAATAGTTTGGTATCTATATTGAGTAGTGAAATCGGTCTGTAACTCCCACAGCATGACGGGTCCTTGCCCGGCTTAGGGAGGACCGTGATTATCGCCTGTAGGGCCTGCGCCGGGAAGGGACATGATCTCGAGATTGCATTGAATGTTTCCAGCATCAGAGGAGCTAGTTTCTCCATGCATATTTTGTAAAAGCGGGGGGTTAGACCGTCGGGTCCCGGACTCTTTCCGATTTTTAATGTAGTGATTGCTTCCTTTAACTCTTGCAGAGTGAAGTCCTCTTCTAGTGCCCCCGCTTCCTCGCTTGTTATGTGGGTGAGGGAGTTTTCAGTTATGTATGTGTTCTTCTCTGCATCAAGGTTATTCTTGGGGTCCCCTAGGTTCCCCTCCAGGTTGTAGAGTTCCTGGTAATAAGTGTGGAAGCTCTCTAAGATCTCCGTGTTGCTGTGGACCATCCCCTTCCCGGGTTTATGGACCTCAAACACATATGTCTGTGCTTCTCTAGGATTGAGGGCCCTCGCTAACCCCTTACCGCATTTATTTCCGTGCTCATAGTGCAGTCCCTTGAATTTGTCCCTACGGCATAGTGACGCCTGATCTAGTATACGCAGGATTTTAATTCTAGTTGTGGAGATTTCTGCTGCTATACTGTCTGCGGGTGAATTTTTATTTGACGTTTCCAGGCCGTCGAGCTGTATCAACAGCTCTTCTAGCCTAGCTGTCCTCATCTTTTTTAATCGTGCCCCGTGCGATATAAAGATCCCTCTAAGGACGCATTTTAGTGCCTCCCACTTAAAGGGCGTGGATGTAGGATCGTTTTTGTGAGTTTCTATGAATGATTCTATTGATTGTTGAATGTCCTGCAGGCAAGCTCCGTCCTCTAGCAAGTTATCATTAAGTCGCCACGTAAGGTTTGTTCTTTCAGTGTTTCCCCCCACCAAGGACCCCCAGACTGGAGCATGGTCTGACCAAAGGAAGGGGCCCATAGAGGCCGACGGCCTTCTGTCCAACAACCCGTGTGAAATAAACAGATGGTCTAGCCTGTGATAACTATTGTGTGCGGGCGAGTGAAAACTAAAGTCCCTTTCTCTGGGATGTAATGTTCGCCATAAGTCAACTAACTTGAGCTTTGCTAATTCCGTGCGAATTCTACGTGTCGTTGAGGGGGAAACCCCCGACTTACCCCCCGAGGAGTCTTTTGCCGGATCCATGATTAAGTTGAAATCTCCACCGAGGATGATGGAGGAGCCGCCTGCGAAAGCCGCCAGGGCCCCCAGCACTCGGATACCGAACTTCTTCTGGTCCTGGTTGGGAAAGTACACATTAGCAAGTGTTATTATGTCGTTATTCACTTGAATTTTTAAGAACACATATCTCCCGTTTTCGTCCATTTCTAAAGAGAGTAATCTGTGCGGAAAATTTTTATGGATTACTGTGGACGTGCCGCCTGCTTTTTTGTCTGGGTGTGGGCTGTTATGCCAGGTAGTATAGTGGCGATATTTACACTTAGGTATCTTGGTATCCTGGAAATGGGTCTCCTGGAAGAAAACAACCATGATCCCCTTCCGGTGGAGGTGGTCCATGATCTGCCCCCTCTTAGTAGGTCCGTTCAGTCCTCTCACATTAAAGGTGCAAAATGTGATGTCAGCCATTGGTCACCGTGGGCATAAGATAAATTAGCTCTGCTAATGGTTGTAGGTCAGTCAGGTCGGGGTGAGGGTGGTGGGGTGGTTTGGGTAGGGAGAAGAAAGATAGAATTGAGCAAGAAGAGAGAGAAAAAGGTTCATCAGGTAGAACCTTGCGCAGTATCCAGCTACTGCGTTTGGTTTCAGGGAGAACTGCTGGCATATACAATGCCCGCATTCACACTAAATGTGATTGGTCGCCCTGTGTGAGGGACGTGTAGGTACCGGCTAGGACATGCGCCGAACCCCCGCGCCTCCCCCCACAACGCGATCCTTACGATAGTGCTGCAGCCCCTCGTTGGGCCCTGGTCTAAAGCTCTTGAGGCACCAATCATCATTTGCAATCTGAAAGAGAAAACAATTTAACTAGTACTATATCATTGTATAACTTGGAATGATATACTATATTAGAGTCTCGGATAACGCCCGTTTCCCGATCTCTGAGGAGCGGGTCATTCTGCTCCTCCGGACGCCAAGTGGGTATCTTCTGGTCTAGTTCGTTTTCTTCCCCAAACATAAACAACTTGGGTGAAGTAGAAGGTCGTGCAGTATGTTGTACTATTTCCTGTATGAGTCAGGTATGCGACTATGCTTGTATGCCAGATATATTTGGTGGATCATACACTACTGCATAATGCGTGGCGGGGTCCCGCAGTAAGATCAGGTGTTTCTGTCCATTGCCTTTTGCTTTTCCCGTCTTGGTTTGGGGTGTGCGCTCTGCCACTGCTCCTGTGCTGTGGGGGCCAGTACCGTCGGTACCATAGGCCAGTCCGGCAGCGCTATCATGGGTAGTTGTAAAGTACCCAGAAAGTTGGGCAAGTCTCCGATTGATCTGAATATGGCAGATTTCCCATCTTTTCTGGCTGTTAAAGAAAAGGGGAACCCCCATCTGTAGGGTATCCCCTTATCTTTCAGGGCCGTCAGCAGGGGTCTTAGGGCACCTCTCATCCGCAGTGTGTGGCGTGCCAGGTCCTGCAGAAGAATTATGGGTCTACCATCGTGTTGTAGGTCCCCTTTGTCTCTAGCTTTTCTCAAGATTGCATCTTTATCTCTGAAGAAATGCACTCTGCATATTACATCTCTTGGTCTTTTGGGATCAGCATTTTTTGGTCCGAGGGCCCTGTGGATCCGATCTATTTCGATCATATCTTCCGCTTTGCGATTTAGTAGTTGCCGGAAGAAGGATTGCGCCCAAAGTTCTAAATGCTGCCCTTCTATTTCCTCCGGGAGACCCCTTATTCGCAGGTTGTTGCGCCGGTTTCGGTTTTCTAGGTCATCAAGGTGTGTAATAATGCCGGCAATTTGGTCTGCTTGTGCTTGGATGGCCTGTCTGTGGGTTTCTAAAATAGCTGACGCACCCTCCTGCGCCTCCTCAACTTGTACTATTCTGTGTCCTAGATGCTGTATATCGTTGTGGATATTTTCTAGCGCTTTTTTGTTAGATGCCTCTAATCTCTTGAAGAACTCGTCTAGCTCATTTTTTGTTGGTATGGCCATAATACGACTCTTCCAGGCTTCTTCACTTATTTTGTCAGGGGAGTTGCTAGATCTTTTTTGAGGTGGGCTGCTTGTGGTGCTGTATGCAGGGGAGTGTTGCCATGCTGTGCTACTACCTTCATCAGCTATGGGAGACTGCATTGTGGGTTGGGGGGAGCCATATTTGGGGCAGGGGCTGCTCTCTGTTGTACTCCCAGTTCCTTTATATCCTGCTTCCTCCTCCTGTGATGTCTGCTCTGTAGCGTGGTGGTTCTTAGGGCTTCCCCCCGAACTGTGCTGGTTGCTGGCCGGTCTGTCCCCGCTCTCTGCTTCCTCCAGGTGCCCTCCGGGCGGCTGTGCCAGCTCTGCATTGCTCGCCTGTGCCTGCGGTCCCGCGGGAGCCGGCGCCATCTTGGACGCGGCGGCGGCTTCACCTCCGCTGCCGAGAAACCTCTCCAGCGCGCCCCTTCTGCCGACCGGAGTGCAGGACAAAGATCGCGGCAGCTTCTTCTTCCCCATGTGGCGTCCGGAATCCGTTCTCCGCTGCTTAATGGTGCCTCTTAAGCTGCTGGTAGGGTTAGAGACGCGGGAGCTCGCTTAAGGTGCGACTTATCCCGCCATCCGCTAGCCACGCCCCCCCTCACTGATTTTATGAGCTCCGCTAGATCCTCGTGGTGAAACAAGTATTGCTTATAGTCGTCCCTGTCCGAGAATTCCTTAGGAGCTGGCTCTTCAAGTTCTGACCAGACTGAACTTTTTTCAGAGTCCTAGTTTTTTTCTGGACTATACGGTCTCTGGTGGCACCTAGACCTGGATGCCCCAGTGGGCGGCACAGCTTGTGATGTCAGAGCTGACCGTACCTCTTCCTTAACCAGCTTTCTGACGTCCTCTAAAAAACAACCAGACTCCTCCTTAACTAGCCTGGCTACGCATACCTTGCATAGTGGCCTATCATACGTGGAAGGTAACCTTCTTCTGCACTCTGCACATTTTTTAACTTTTGTTCTGGGAGGGGCATCCTTATCCCCCTGGCAGACCAACAGAGGTATGCGGATAAGCATGCAATATTCCAGGTCAAAATAATGGACATTTGCATTGTTTTGCCCAATGGGCTACTTAAGACCCCCGCTGTGGCCGCCGATTCAGCGATGTCCAGTGCTGGAGTACTCATTGATAAGTGGCACTGCAGGCACCTTGGAACAATAAGCCAGCTATAGCAATGGCTTACCTTAGGTGTCCGGGTAGTCTTCTCTCAGATTCCTATATATGCGCCTTTTAAATTTGGCGCCCTCCGGGCCGAGCCCCGCCCCTCCCCACGTCCCGAGACGCCGATGTGCTAACGTCACCGTGGTCACATGACGACGACCCTCAGCGCCACGCATATGGGAGCTGGAGAGCGCAGCACCTAGCCCTATGTCGACAGCAGACAAAGGCAGCTTGCGTCCCCGGATGGAGGAGGAAACCGAGGCTGAAGACCTCTGCCCTCCGATCCATTGCACGTAAGTTTTCCTTCATGCTAGTGTCTCCACCAGCACCTCTCAGTGATCCTGCCTCCTGGCAGGACAGGAAGAATACTGAGGAAGGTGGGAGAGAGGGGTTAACCACTCAGTGTTTCTGCCTAACCAGGAGGAGGCTCTCAGGTGGTGCTGTTGTGGAGACGGCTGCTTGAGGTGTGAAAACAACTTGAGCGGGAACATGTGTAAGCAGACTCAAGGGTTCTCCAGCACTGCTTAGGTCCGTTATACCAGACATAATCTCCTCAGAAGCCCCTTGTCCTCTCCCATTTTGAAATATACAGAAACTGAAAGGCAAGCATCAGAAATAAAACAAATGTCGTCTTTATTACACAAGTTTATATATTTCCCTGAACATGCTCATGCATTAGAAGTCACTTAAACTTCACTCTCTAAAATGTAACCACATATAAATAGATTTCAATATATAAAACAGCCCCAGTGAGACCGTACAAAGTGGTAAACGCCAAGTCCTGCAAAGTAATAAATATCCAAACTTTAATATACACACGGTTTCTGGTATAACATAACTACATAAAACCAGTGGCCAATTGCCCACAGGCAAGACCTGTGCATTGTACATAATGCCACAATAGATTTCCCTCTGTCCCTATGGCATGAAGCAGCAGATTATCATCTATGAAAATGGTATGTTAGAGTTCTGTAGTTATAAAAATAGCATTCACGTTATCAGAGCTGTACACATTTCTGTACAATGCACTAAATGCCACATAAGACTGGCAGCATGTCATTGCAGGGCCACAGGTAAGCCGAAAGCCACAGGAGCTGCACCAATAATGTATTTTAGTTTCGGAGCCTGGCGAGACTCAGATAAGTATTTCAGCAGTGATGCTCCGGGTCCTGCTTTCAACCATCCTTGCAGGAAAGCCACCGTGTAACGGTCAATCTCTCGGTCTGTGACGTCCCACAAGTTCCCGACCACCAGGGGGCTGCGTTTAAAAAGAGAAAATAAAAATATATATGCATGTATGCAAACAGCTGAATATGCAAGAATTCTGAGCAGCCTGCCTTTTCCCCAAACTATTTAAAGAGGTATTTTGGCCTTTTTTTAACTGATGACATACCCTCTGGTCATCAGTAGGTCAAAGAGGAACAGGGGAGGAAAAAAAAAAAAAATCACCTAGTGCTTCTGAGGATAGACTGCCAAGAATCTTCCGTCATGTGTCGATCTTTCTTTATTGAAATGCAATGCGTTTCGGCTCATCACCATAGAGCCTTTATCAAGCATAAACATTAAGTGAACAAAACATTTATATAGAAAATTGTAACTGTCACTTATATCAAACAACTACATGCTCGCGCTGGGCGCCGCCATAACTGGGCGTGGCCAGCGTCTGGCCATCAGTAGTTAGATGGGGATCCAGCTCTCAGGATCTGTCTGTCAGCTTATCGTTTGGCCCACTGTCCATGCAGGGAGCTGGACATAGTCATCACCAGACAGGGGAGAAGTTGGAGTGCTGGCCTCACTCCCACTGTAGGGGCACCACACTTCTATTCCACTTCCTGCTCCTTGTTAGACACAAAGTTCATTCCTGTCTAACGGAGTGTAATAAAAGCACAGCGCTACCAAAAATTCAATGTGAGCGAGGACTGCGTTCCCACTTTCTCCGCTGAGGACCACATCCAGCCCTCTGCACTGACAATAGACGATCAACTGATTGACAGGGATCCTGAATGTGTGGATCCACATTCATTAAAAAGGCCAGAATACCCCTGTAACCGCTTAGTGATGGAGCTTTTTTGTTTATTTCTATTTGTTTTTTCCTCTCCCCTTTTCAAAAATCATAACTCCTTTATTTATCCATTGACGTAGCTGTCTGAGGCCTTGTTTTTTGCGGGACAAGTTGCATTTTTTCAATGGTACCATTTAATGTACCATAAAATGTACTGAAAAAAAACTTAAAATTTTAAGTAAAGAGAAAAAAAAATTCCACCATCTTTCGGTGCATCTTCCTACGGCACACAAACCGCAACAAAAACGGGAATTTTTTTACCGATAATTTCCTTTCATGAAGGCATCAAGCTGTCAGCACCTGCTGACCTGATGGGACAGGAAAAGGCAGAGCATAAAAGGCACCTCTCCTCCACCAACACCAGTGCGTTCCAAATAACCACAGTGACAGAATACTTAACCAGAAGGTGTGTTTTATTGGGATCACACACCTCAGACAGGGAAATCATAAGCATACACATTACCTCGTGTTAAACAAAACAAGGATAACCATGTTGGTGAGGGGGGGGGGAGCCCGTATGCTGTCATGATGTCTTCAAGAAAGGGAATTATCGGTAAGAAACAATTCCCGTTTTCCCTCAGACATGACAGCATACACTTGTAGGGATACCAGATAACTGGCATGGGCTTTTTTAGGGAGGGATTACTGCTTGAAGCACCTTTCTCCCGAAGGTTGCATCCTGACTAGATTTAAAGTCCAGCCTGTAGTGTCTAATAAACGTGTGACTAGAAGTCTATGTGGCCGCGTTACAGATCTGTTCGATCGATGCGTGCGCTCTTTCTGCCCAGGAAGATGCTACTGCTCGCGTAGAGCAATCCTTCTGGGGGAGGGATGCCCTTGGCCTTGTAAGCCTCCTAAAAGGCTCTCCTGAGCCACCAAGCAATTGCATCTCTAGAAGCGGCCCTTCCTTTGGCCTGCCTTTGAAATTGAACGAAAAGTTTCAGTTTTCCTGAAACTTTCCATCGCTTCGAGGTATGCTAGTACTGCTCTTTTAACGTCAAGATTATAGAGCCTCTGCTCCTTTTCGTTTTTAAAATTTTGGCAGAAGGCTGAAATGACTATTGGCTGGCCTCTGTGGAAATCTGACAAGACTTTAGGTTGAAAGGAAGGGTCTAAAGAGAATACAATCTTGTTGGGTGAATAGTGATATATGGGGGTCTCTTTGAAAGAGCCTGGGTTTCACCCACGCGCCTAGCTGACGTGACCGCCACAAGGAGGGCAACCTTATAAGTCAGCAAGGCGATGGATAGGTTGCTAATTGGTTTGAACGGGGGAAATCACAGAAGGCCTGAAGGACTATGGTCAGATCCCAGGGGGGGGGGGCGCCGTAAGCCTTGTAAATGGATGCAATCTAGTCACCCCTCTAACAAACCTTCTAATCCACCTATGCTCGGCAAGCGCAAGATCAAAGAATGCCCCCAGAGCTGCCACTTGGACTTTGAGGGTATTTGGACTCAGCCCACCTGGAAGATATCTAAAATTTTACGGATGTCTGGCTGGTCTAACTGCTGGATGTCCCGACCTATCCATTCCAAAAACTTTCTCCTGACTTTGGAATAAATCTTTTTTGCTGAGGGCTTAAGGCTCTCGCAAATAGTAGCAATCACATTGGATGATAGACCCTTTCCTAAGAATTTTACTCGATCAAGATCCAGGCCGTAAGCCTGAACTTGTGAACTTCAGGGTAGAGGAGCGGACCCTGCAACAGGAGGTCCGGTCTTGGCGGAAGATGGAAAGGCTCTCCCACTGACAGATCTCAGGAGAGGAAACCAAGGTCTTTTGGGCCAATAAGGCGCTACTAAAATTACTAACAGGTCTGACCGTAGCAATTTCTTTAGAAGGAGCGGGATTAGCGGTAAAGGGAAAAGCGTACGCCAAATCCCAGCCCCAGGGGTGAGAGGGCGTCTGTGCCTAAGGCCAGCTGCACACGGCCGTGACGGGCTCCGCCACGGAACTCCGCGGCGGAGCCCGTCACGGCGCCCCTCAGAGACCCCCAAACTTACCTGCGGATCCGGCGTCCTCGCTCCTGCATGACGCTTCGTCGTGACGCGCCGCAGCGTCATGTGACACGTTGGCCACGTCACATGACACGCCCACCGTGTCACATGACGTGGCTGGACGCGTCATGACGCAGTAGGCGGGGAAGCGGTTTCACGCTATCTTCCGCTGTGCTACAGCGGAAGATAGCATGACGGACGGCTTCCATTGACTGCAATGGAAGCCGTCCGTGCATACACCCGCGGCAAATAGAGCACGACGCGGGTGAGGTCGCACCGCGAGCACTGAGCTATTAGGTTCAATAGAACCTAATAGCTGCGGGCAACGCGGCGGAAATCCGTCCGTGTGAAGAAGCCCTTAGGTTTGTTTCTCCGAGCCTCAGGCAAAGAAAAGACAGCACTTAGCGTTTGTGCTTGATGCAAACAGGTCGATTTCGGGTACCCTCCCATTTTGTCATAAGAAGGTTGAACACCTCAGGACGGAGTTCCCACTCTCCTGGGTCCACTTTCTTCCTGCTCAGAAAGTCTGCGGCTGAATTTTCGGTTCCTTTTATGTGGAAGGCCGACCGTGACCTGGTTGTGAGTTCCACCCACTGAAGGATCCTTCCCGCCAGGTGCTGGAGGATTCCTGGTGGTACATTGTGGGCGAATGAGTGACACTGCCGTCATGTTATCGGAAAAGATACTCACATGCTTCATCCCTAAAAGTGATTGCAGGCTATGCAGGGATTTCCATACCACGTTAAGCTCTCTAAAGTTAGAGGAACTGGATCTCGCATGAGGGTCCCAAGTACCCTGTAAATGACCGCCTTCAAAGTGGGCCCCCCACCCTTTGGCGCTGGCGTCCGTTATCGCGGGTTCCAGGTTCCATTCAGATGCCCGTGAAAGGTTATCTGAGGACAACCACCAGAGGAGTGAGGATCTGGCTTTAGCGGAAATAGAGAGATTGTCTGGTCTAGTGAGGACTGACGCTTATCCCAATTTTGAAGGATAAGTGCCTGGAAATCACGGCTGTGGAATTGGGCCCAGGGAACTACACCAATACACGAAGTCACTAGCCCCAGGATCCGCATTGCTTCTCTTATTGTTACTTTAGATTTTTTATATAGAGCAGAACATTCCTCTAAAACGAGCTGTTTCCTTAGAGGAGGAAGGGATGAACTTTGGAGATGGGAATCCAAAATGACTCCCAGGAATTTCTTCCGGGTTTCTGGTTCCATGTTGGATTTCAGATCATTGATGATCCAACCCAGGTCCTTAAAAAGCTGAAGCGTGGAACCCAAGTGTTATCTCAGAATAGTTGGGGAATCCGCCACTAGCAGAAAGTCATCCAGTTAAGGGCCGATAATGATCCCGTAATTGCGTAAAAAGGCTACCATCTCGATCACCACTTTGGAAAAGATTCGAGGGGCTGAGGAGATTCCAAATGGGAGGCAGATAAACTGGAGGTGACGGATTTCCCCTTCCACTCTCAGCCCAAATCTCAGGAATCTTTGCGATCGTGGCCATTACATTATCCCTGGCAATCAGGGGTGTTGCGGTTTTAATAGTTTCCATTTTAAATTTTCTATACTGAATAAATTTGTTCAGGTCTTTGAGGTTAATTGTGCGGTGGGAGCAGTCTGGTTTGGGAACCAGAAAAAGGAGGGAATAAAAGCCTTTCCCCCATTTGCTTTTGGGGACCGGGATAACCGCGCCAAGATCTACCAGGCTTTGTACGCCCTTCAGTAGAGCCTGTTCCAGGATTGGAGACTGTGTTGAGGTTAAAGTAAATCTATGAGGGGGGCGAGATTCTAGTTCAATGTTGTACCCCTCCGCCACCAGATGTAAAACCCATTCATTAGTGGTTATGTTTTGCCAGCTAGCAGAAAAATGAGCTAATCTTCTCCCTACCGCACACGAAAATGCGGGTTGAGGGACAACGGTAAGAGTCTTACCCCTTCCTCCCTTCGGATAAGGCCACCTTTCGGTCTTTCCTTTTCCAGCGTAGGTTGTAGACGAGGGACGTGGAGTGAAGGGTCTTTTTAGGTGGTCTGATGGCTGGCAGTCCCTGGTTTTTGTCCGCTACCTTCTCTAGCAGGCGATCCAGGTCTGGTCCAAAGATGCGTGAACCCTGAAAGGGTAAGGCGCACAACTTGTTCTTGGAGGTTATGTCTCCAGACCACTCCTTTACCCAAACCGCTCCTCTCGCAGTATTGGATAGGGCTGCCATGTGGGCTCCAAAGCGGATCGTCTGCATAGAAGCATCCGCCAAAAATCCCGTTGCTATCTGGAGCAGAGGGATGCCGCCCACACCACTATGCAGCGAGCCACCAAAGTGGCCGCAATGTTAGACTTTATGATGAGGCTGGACGTGGACCAAGCCTTGCGTATGGTCGTATCCACTTTGTTATCCATAGACTCTTTTAAATGGGACGTATCATCAAAGGGAAGTCCAGACTTCTTAGACACCATGGAGATAGCTGTATCCACTTTAGGCGTCTCCTCAAAGATGGCCACCTCATCGACCGAAAGTAAAAAGCAATCCTTAAATGCCTTGGAGATCAGCGGAGCCCGATCCATGCAACACCACTCATTCAGGATTAGTTGTTTTAGTGTGGCGTTTACGGGAAATGTAGATTTCCATTGTGGAAGCAAACCCGCAAACATGTCATCTTGTGCTGTGTGGGGTTGCTGAACTTCTTCCTCCACTTGCATGGTTCTGCGTACTGCTTTTAGTAGTTGATCCATGTTAGTGGTGGGGAAAAAAAAGTATTTTTTCTCCCCCTGCGACACTTCAAGATCTTCGAACTGAAATTCATCCGCCATATCAGAGTCGGACTCTGACACTGCCGGAGCAGACCTTCTTTTAACCCCCGAGGGTCCTGCGTGGAGGTCTGAAAAGGAGGACTGCACTTTTCCAGATGACTGACCGAATCTCAAACATTTGGGAAGTTTTTTCTTCCTGCAGGATTTCCGCTGAACAGGAAGTGCATAATGTTTTGGTATAGGAGTCGTCCAGTTTTGCTAAGCATACTGGACACTTTCTAGTTCTTCTCCTAGCCTAGTTTTTGAGTATCCCTGTCCTGAAATAACAAGGAAGAACTCTGTTAGTAAGGAAGTGTATGTAGTGCAGTTGTCTGTAGGTTGGCTCACAGGACCACTTACAGTTGGAAGATTCTCTGGGTCCTCTCTGGCCAACATCCTGCGCTTGTAAGATGGAGTCCTGTCCTTAGGATCAATCTCCACGTGTAGAGAAGCACCGGCGTCTTGCCCTGGTGCAGGGAGCTTTAAAATTTTGAGTTTGGCGCTGGGCCAGGCCACGCCCCCATCTGAGGCTACGCTCCCTGCAGAGCGGCTGCTGTCACCGCGCCGTCGGGAGACCTAGAGATGGCGGACGCTGCCTGGATGACGGCCACTGTGGAACCGAGAAGTCCATCCTTGGACCCCGACCCACGCAGTCCTTGGGTAACACCTTGATGAGGTCCTTCCCACTGGGGTAACCGGGGCTGCCAAAAGTAGATGCCGCCGTGCCTGGTAAGTCCTCCGGCATGTAACAGCATCGCTGGAGCTCTGCCGTCCTGTGAGGGACAGGAAAAGCACTGGTGTTGGTGGAGGGGGAGGTGCCTTTTATGCTCTGCCTTTTCCTGTCCCATCAGGTCAGCAGGTGAGCAATCTCCAAGTTTATGCTGTCATGATGTCGGAGGGAAAATTACCTGCTAACTTTATTCTATGGGTCGTTACGATTACTAAGATACTAAACTTTTTGGCGGTGCTACTTGTATTTTTTTTTCAAAGATTTTTTTTTACATTTTCTGCCGCCATCTTTGTGTGAAATACATTTTTTAGTTTTCCGTTGACATAATTGTGCAAGGGCTCATTTTTTGAGAGACATCTTGTAGTTTGCATTGGTACAATTTTGGAATACATATGGCTTTTTGATTGCATTTTTCCTTGAAAACAGGGTGACCAAAAAAGTACACTTCCGGCGTTTTTTCCCCTCATCACCGTGTGGGGTAAATAATACATTATTTTGCTAGACTGAACTTTTACAGATGCGGCGATACCAAATATGTATTTTTATTTTAGGATTTGGAATCTTATTATAAATATGGCAAAAATGGGGTTTATAAACTATTACATTTTTGCAATTAGTAAAACTTTATTGATTTTGTTTTTACTTTTTGTTTAGTCCCCCTAGAGGACTACAATTTGCGATGCTTTGATCGCTCCTGCAGTATGATGTAATGCTATAGCATTACATCATACTGCGATCTGACAAGCAGTTTATCAAGCCACCCCAAGAGGATGGCTTGATGGGCATTCGGCCGTGACAGCCCTTGGGCTTTTCAGAGGGCCCCCAGCTGCCACAATATCCACACGATCTCATCGCGGGGTCCGTACGGGACCCCCGAATATAGTTTGGGTGATTTAAATGCCGCTGTCAGAACAGCAGCATTTAAAGGTTTAACAGCCCCAATGAGCCGCATGGCTCATCTCAGCTGTTGCCACGAGGTGTTGGCTCTAAGAAATAGTTGACAGAGAATGTATGAAGGGAGGTCGCCCCGCGATGTCTCTCGATACACGTCCTGCAGGATGTAAAAACACTGTAGGGCCGTCACTAAGGGGTTAACTAAGGATTCCCAATGGCTAAGGCCCAACAGTTAACTTAAAGAGAAACTAGTAACATCATCATCATCCTTCTTTCTCTTACATAACGCAATCAAAAAATGTGAGAACACAAAAATAGGTGATTTTCTACATATATCACAGGAAGCTGTGTAGTCTCTGGATGAAGAGCCCCACCAACACCTCTGTTTGCACTGGACAGCAGATGAGGCAAGTCAGTTTCTGCAGCCTTCGCCAAGTTGCATCCTAAAAGTATGGTCTAGCTGAAGATGGAGGGAACCAGACTTATTTTTACCCTTTCAGTAAAGCAGTCACTTTTTATTAGGGGTTAGCCAGGAAAAAAGAATTTTAAACAAGCTCATCACTCAATATTTCACTGATCTTCACTTGCGGCTGCAGCAATGACGATGTCCGCAAAGACCTTGTGACCACTGAAGCGCATCACCAGCCAAAGTGGGCTGCGATTGGAACAGCGTCACATGTCCCTGGTGTCAGTGACTACATTGCTGGTTCCCTGCAGCAGGTAACAGGCCACTGGCAGAACTGGGAAGGGTTTATTTCACCACTCCAGACCGGGCCGAAATGTTTTTTTCTTCTCCCTGAATCACCGCTCCTTCAACGTGTGGTAAGGTATAAAGTCACAGTGCAGGAACTTACTGACATTGAGACCAATTTTCTTGGTCTATAGGCTTCTAAATTGGCTGTATAGAAATCTAGTAATTTTACATCAGTAAAGTCAACCCTTTAACCCCTTTCTATCTGATGATGTACATGTCATGGGAGGGTAGCAGTTCATGCATAATGCTGTCTGCACTGCATGTACTGTATGAACTCCGTTCCCATCCGCGGAGGAAGCTGGGGGTAACTGATAGCTAGGGTCCCACTGCAATGGTGGGGAAGAGAGCACTCCAATCCTCACTGTTAACCCCTTACATGCCACAATGTTGTAAGCAGTTAACAGTGGGAGTGAGATCCCTCTGTGAAGTCACTGGCCATCTGCCATCCAATTGTGAAGGCCAATGGGTAGCAATAGCAACCAGACACTTGCCAGAAGCCTCCGGGTCTGCCATGGCTTGTGATGGCAAAGAAAAGAGATAATACACTGCAGAAGTACTGCAGTGTATTATCTGAGCAACCATGAGATCACAGGTTCAAGTCCCCTAAAACATTGATCCAGAGATTATTCTGACTACCATTATGGAGTCGGGAAGCAATTCCCCCCCCTCCCCCCACACGGGCTAACTTGTTGATGCAGAGGAGGGCAAAAAAATCCAATGAGGCAGAAGCCAAGGGTGGGTGGGAAGAAGGGGGTGGAACAGGCTGAACTAGATGGACATTGTTACAGGTACATAGTAAAATCTAAAAAAAAAACGTTAAAGGAATATCCAAATCCAAAAAGTAAGAAAACAAAATAATTGTGCAGTGTTATTTGTAAAAGAAGAAAAAAAAAAAAAGAAAAATGTCCGTCCCCCCTTTCATGGTATAACATTTTTGCATATCACTATAGGTTGGACAGCTGCACCACTGTACAGGTCAAAACTCTGAAGGGGCCACAGTATTCAACTAGCACTGCAGCCCCTTCATTCTGAGGATCGCTAACGCCCTTTCAGACAGATACTGATCAAAAGCAGTGATGGCATATCCTAACAATAACCATCACTGGCTATGGTGGGCGACTACTTTATGTAAAAGAAAAGGCTCCGTTCAAAACAGTTAGAATTCTGAAATGCCCCCCAGTATTCTGGTTCAGTACTGTTCAAATTATAGCTGGTACTTACAATGTAATTTACCATGTATTGAAATGAACCAGAGCTGTGTATTACAAGTTATATACAGCAACACAAACACTACACTTATTCAGACTTTGATGGAAAATAGACTTACCAGCCAGCCATTAAGTATTTTAACACTATGCCAGCCCCTTCCAGGTCTCCTCGAACTGCCAAGGCGGCACTGCTACATCCGAAAAGCAAGACTACTGCATTACAGTCCAATCGCTGCAGTGTCTGAGCATCCAAGAAGTGTGCACCGGCTCCATGCCCCACGTAACTGTAGAGAGGACACATTGTAGACAAGGGTCTTTTTGGTATGAAGTTATATAGAAGATGCAAGATCCTATACTTACATATAGAGATCCTGCTTAGTCAGGGCATACTGGACCTCGTCAGACTTTGGTGCAGATCTGATCACCCCTTTCCATCCAGGTTCACTGCAAAACAATTCACAACACTAATGTTCAGCTGTATGTTACATTAAAAAAAATATATATTCTATACTAGAAGCCAGATCTCTTTATAAGCCCTTAAAGGTGTTTTTCAAAGCTAAACATTGAAGGACAATCTTTCAGCTAGGTTATCAAAGTGCAATAGTCATTTAAAGGGAGGCTCGTACATAATGTCCAAACTGCAGGTATCATCTTATAGAACAGGAGGAACAGAGATTGATATGCAGTAAGTTGGGGAAAGATTCACTATGGCTACTACACGGCTGAGCGAGATATTGGGCTATGAAATGTAGCCCAATATTGCGCTCTTGCAATGTCCCCGCGGCTGCGAGGAGTTTGTGCGTCATATGCGTGAAGATGTGCGTCTTTCAACACACCAATCTCACACGATTTTCACGGCCGTAAAAAAAGAAAGAGAGTCCTTAAACTTGTGTTTTATTCATTTCGATCTCTGAATTTTGAGCTGAACAGTCCAATGCGCAGCCCTATCCGTGAATGATAGCCATTTAAAAATGACCATACATTCAGGGGTAGCTGTCAATCACTGATGGGACCGCCCACTGGACTGTTCAGAATAAGCAAAGGTTTAACCCCTTAGTGACGAAGCCTGTTTGCGCCTTAGTGACGTAGCCAAGTTTTGGAAGTCTGACATGCGTAGTTCAACTAAGCATAACTCCGTAAAGGCTTTACATATCCAAGTGATTCTGACACTGTTATTTCGCCACATGTTGTACTTCATTTTGGTTGTAAAAAGAGACCAACATAATTTGTGTATATTTATTAAAAGTACCAATATTGGAAAAATTTTGAAAAAAATTGTCATTTTTTTTCCACATTTTTAACTATAATATCTCAAATATGTCCAAACATACTGTACAAATTTTTGATGATATAGATTTCCATCTGTTTACTTTATTCTGAATGCACACTTGAAAAATTTAACATTACTTTTCAGCATTTTGAGGAACACTTTGTTTTCCTGCACCAAGCCAAGTTTGCAAAGGCTCATGAGTGTCAGAATAATAGATCCCCCCCCAAATGACCCCATTTTAAAAACTACACCCCTTAATGTATTCACTGAGGGGTGTCATGAGTATTCAAATTTAGAGGAGAAAAAATAAAATTTCATATTTTTGCAAATATGTCATTTTAAAGAAATTTTTTTCCTATAGTGCCCATGAAAATGAGGATTTACACCCCAAAATGGATACCCCTGTTTCTCCCGTGTTCAGAAACATGCCCATTGTGGCCCTAATCTTATGTCTGGATGCACAACGGGACCCAAAATGAAAGGAGTAGTCAGTGTCTTTCAGAACATAAATTTTGCTTGAAGGCGTTTTAGGCCCCATAGCACTTTTGTAGGGCTCTTGAGCGTCCAAAACCAAAGAGAACCCCCACAAATGACCCCATTTTAAAAACTAGACCTCTTAACGAATTTATCTAGGGGTGTACTGCCCATTTTGACCCCTCAGTTTTTGAATGAATTCAAGCAAAGCAAAAGGAAAAAAAAAAAAATCGTGATTTTCGTCTTTTTGGAAATTGTCATTTTAAAAACAGCTTTTTTTGTACAGCGCACACATGAATGAAGACTTGAACCCCAAAATGGATACCTGTTTGTCCCGTGTTCAGAGACATACCCATTGTGGCCCTAATCTTATGTCTGGATGCACAACGGGGCCCAAAATGAAAGGAGTAGTCGGTGGTTTTCAGACAATAAATTTAGCATGAAGGTGATTTAGGCCCCATTACCCACTTGTAGAGCCATTGAGCGTCCAAAACGATAAAGAACCCCCACAAATGACCCCATTTTAAAAACTAGACCTCTTAATGAATTAATCTAGGGGTGTATTGCGTATTTTGACGCCACAGTATTTGAATAAATCTAAGCAATGCAGAAGGAAAAAAAATTCGATTTTCATTTTTTGGGCAATTTTGTCAATTTAAAAACAGGTTTTTTTGTACAGTGTACATAGGAATGAAGACCTTCACCCCAAAATGGATACCCCCGTTTGTCCCGTGTTCAAAGACATACCCCTTGTGGCCCTAATCTACTTAAAGGACACATGGCAAGGACTGTAATGCAGGGAACACCCGTTGGATTGCAGGGCACAACTGAATAAATCCCACGCCCCATTGCTCACTTGTGCGGAATAAAAATTGACACCTTAAAAAAATCCCCCCCCCCTGCACCCTTTTCGGTGTTCCTCTTAGATAAAAGTAATAATGTGAACTGTGTAGTATTTCCGAAGACAGGGGTAATTACGGAGGCTGGTTAGGTTGGGCACATGGGGCAATAAAACAGTGTATCCCCCCTCCTCTCATGATTTTTGGGGGTATTTCGTGACCTCAGTGGCGGGTATGGGGTGTAAAAAGTGGCACTCTGAGTCTCCATAAGCTTGATGAGGTGCGGCGGTCTCGAACAGAAGACGCTCAACAAGGTGCTCCTGGAACTGCAGGAAGGCGAACGTTCCCGCGGCTTCTTGTAAATTACGTATCACAGGTAGCGGTCTGAATAACGCCGGGCTCACGCAGCCGTAGGTGGAATCCGCTTGCGGAGGCCCGCAGCGGATCCCAGCTGTGATCCGGCCGTGACCCTGCGTACGGCCGCGTAATGTACTGTGCATAACTGCCTACTCACACAGGCGGTCATGCACAGTACTTTTTTTTGTTTGTATTTCCCGCACTGTCGCTTAGCGATGAGCAAGGAGATTTTAAATTTCCTCGGCTCCCCGACTCCTGCGCAGGTGTTCGGTGTTTTGCCGGCGGTCGCATGTGCAGAATCCGGGAAAGTTCACGGAGGAAGATCGCGTCAGGGTGCAAATACGGAGGCCTCCGGTAAAAAGTTTCATCTCACCTCACCGATCGCATTGGTGAGGGGAGATGAACCGTCACCTTTTTTTTACTTTTACGTGATTAGGAACCGCTCACCGCGGCCCCCCTGTGAAATCTCCAGGCTCTCGGCTAAATTTTGTAGCCAGGAGCAGGGAGATTTAAAATTATCCTGGCAATCCACAGCTTTTGCGCTGTGCCTGACATTGTGGCGACGGGCGCGTGCGCAGAAGCTGGGGTAAGGTCCGCGGATAAATCCGAGGGTCTTAGGTAAATCATTTCATCCTCCCTCACGTTGGGGGGGGGGGGGGGGGGAGATGAAACGTAAACTTTAACTTTTTTTAAAACTTTTTTTTTTTACTTTTTACACTTTTTTTTACTTTACATGATCACTGTTATCCATTGGATAACAGTGATCATGTCCCCGGTATAATCTCTCTGCTCCTGGCTACACATCAGGGCAGCTGAATATCTAACTTTTTACGCACTTTTAATTACTTTATTGTGATCGGCGCTATCCATTGATAGCGCAGATCGCAATGCCGGGGGTGACTGCCCGCATCCTGGGATGACCGCTCCATGCTGTCGGCTACCTGCGGGCACCGACAGCATGGAGCTGTCACGTCCTCAGGCAAGTGGGCATTAATCCTAAAAGGATGCATAAAACTACGTCCTCTAGGATTAAAGACCACTTACTGAGGACGTAATTTCCCGATGGGGCCATCACTAAGTTGTTAAATGAATAAAATACAAGTTATAGAGAATCTTTCCCCATAAAACTGTATATTCTGCTCAGTTCTTCCTCCTCTATAACATGCTGCCTACAGTTTGGATAACATTTTCCAGCTGACAGGTTCCCTTTAAATATTTATATAATGCTATATATATATATTTTTTTTTTAAGACAAAAACGCTACACATTAAAAACGCTACACATTAAAAACGCTACACACCATCCCTACTGAGCTAAGGATATATGTATACCAAGTATAAGGGAGAAGTCTGCTTTACGCCTAGTTCACAGTGCTAGGGGTTTCCGTTTTCCTGCTCTGTTCAACCCTTGGCCGAACAAATGCAACATATGATGGAATCATAGGCATTGATCTGAGTTTTCTCTATTCCCCAGGGGATTGTATTACCTTATACAACTGACTGTACCATACATTAAGGCCATTGTATGGAGATAAAATAAAATTATGCTCAGCTTTAAAATTGGGTTATCCAAAAGAAAAAAAGTAGTATCTCCTTATTCATAGGTCAGTTGATAACTATCTGATCGATGTGGGTCCTTCTGCCAAGCCCCCATCTATCACAAGAATAGGGGTGGTTGAGTATATGCCCTGTCACGCCATTTATTTCAATAGGACTTCCAAGATAGTCAAGCACTTGAGCTCTGCCATCTCTGGTGATCCCAATAAAAGGAATGGAGCCATGACACACGTGTGACCACTGGCACCAATTTATTCAGGCCTATTTAGAACCCCCATTCTCGCAATTGACAAGGGTCACAGCAGTTGAACTCCCACCAATCAGATAGGGGATAAACATGACACACCCCCTTCAAGCTCTCCCACAATTGCTCCTACTTTATTTGTAACACTATCTCAATAATTGCGTTAGCCACAAACCTCCAATACTCCAAATCCTCTTGAGTGCGCTAGATAGAACAAGAACTTTTAACTGAATCTGAACGACTTACTACTTGCTATAAAAAGCATTTTGTGTATATAGTTATTTATAAGCAGTGGGTGGCAAGTTAGTGAATATGGTAGAACAGACAAGTCAAAAAAAAACAACTTACTTTTTGAACCAGTCCCTGAAACGCTCCTCTGTGCCAGGCAGATTGGACTGAGGATTGAGGACATAGAAGGTTTTCTTGGGATCAACCCCATGAACAAGGGTGCTCTGAGGCTGGTGCTGCAGGAAGAACAAAAACTGCTAAACAGAAGCAAAGGCATCCAACCAAAACCCACCCATCTCTCATTAAGAGTCAAGGATGCCAACTTATACTTTATAGGAGTCACAAATATGTTCTTGTAATAAAACAAAGCATGGCTGAAAACAGAAGACATTGTGTCCTTAATGTGCTGCCAATGTGCGCGACACCAAGACGCACTGCCAGCTTTCCATACTTTAAAACCTATTCACTCTAAACGAGGAGGGACAGAGCAGCAATGTACCTTTTTCAGCAGACCATAGTTGAGCAGAAAATGCAGGGATGGAAGACGAGTCACTGATCTGGTTAGCAGGCACGGCATACTCTCCCAAGGCAACTTCTGAAGATGCTTTTGGAGGGTTATAAAAGAGGTTAAAACATAATCAATAGATCACACTGTAATTCCCAAGCAGGTTTAAAAATAAATGAGAAAAAAAAAAAAAGGTTTCATTAATGGGATTGTACTAATAATAAAGTTACCCCCTATCCCCATAGGATAGGGAATAATGTGCTGATCAATAGGAGCCCCTCCCCCCTATCCTTCCCACTGCAGGTTTACTACACCCTCCCCCCTGCATTAAGGAGATGACTGAATGAAGTATGGTCATGCAAGCACACCATTCACTTTCAATGAGGATGCAGAAATAACCACGCCCCATTGAAATGAATGGCGTTGCTGACCACTCATGCTCAGCCAGCGCTCCCTTCATGCGGACATCATTGACCAGCACAACGGATCACGGGAGACCCCTCACTGATCAGCGAGTTATTCCTTATTCTTGCAATCTTGGAACAATCTTTTAAGAAAGTTATCCAACAGATATGCTATGAATGAGGGAATCATTTCCCACCAGGAGTGATCGGGGGCAGAGGACCTTATTTTGAAGACCGATGGAACACACACACACACACACACACACACACACCCCATGTACTGTGGATATGTCCTATCAAAGATTGAAATACCTCTTTAACTATAGAGAATTTAGAGCTTTGCATCCGAGAACCAAAGCTCCAGTCATTATAAAGATTAACTTATCAGTCCAAAATTTAGGCTTTAAAAAAATAAAAAATTCCCACGTTGATTGTTTCAGGTCGTCGCTGTGACACTGTTTATAGGCTGCAGCAGTTTGTATGAGACATCTCAAGCTGCAGCATCCAATCAGAGCACAGCAATTAATGAATTCTGTGACTGAGCTGTCGGCTTTTTTTGTCATATGGGATTTTACTTCAGACAACCCCTTTAAAAGGGGTTCTCCAGAAAAATGAAAAAATAGCTGCTTTGACGCAAGAACTATGCTATACCCCCTCCAGAGGTTGTGTATGGTATTGCAGATTCGCACCACTCATTTTAAATGCAATACCAAAGTCAACCCACAGATAAGAGTGGAATGGTTTCTGTGAGAAAAAACCCCAGCTTATATTGATGGGAGCCCATCCTATTCCTTTTTTTTTTTAGACACCTGAAGAAAAAAAAAAGACAGTAGCATAAAAATGCTGCAGCTCACCTTATCCAATATTAGAACTAGATGCCCTTCTGTAGGTTCCATCTTCAATTTCAGCCTATCCACAGCTTTCTGAAGCAGCTCCTCCGCCTGTTCAGTCTTTGAGGTACAAAATCCTTGGACCAAGAAATGAATATGCTGTTGGGTTAAATGGCGGCAGCCTCCTAAAATTGCCTGCAAAACAAAAATGCATTAATGCATTTATAGTACACACTCATAGCTCGTAGTATTACCGTGGAACGCCAGCTTGAGACAGTGTAAGAGAAAACATGCTTTTTCTAATATACAGTTTCTCATTTGCTCTTTATCAATGTCTGCTGTCAGAGAATTAGACTACATTCAGAGACTGTAAACCCGTCCAGACCCAGACCTGCTATAGTGTAGCAGCCAGACTGGCACATGGTAGCAAACCACTGCAGAGATTTGTACAGATGCCGTGTAGCTCATGGAGCAATAACTGTATCCACTTCCCGTATGGGAAGACGACTAGTTATGGAGGTGGTTGCAGTCCGTGAATTAGACGGCTGGAATACATTTCAGAGACAACAAACGCACCCTGAAAATTGTGAAGAATTGAAACAAAATAAATCCAAAAGTTAGAGAACATAAAACCTCTTAGAGTAACCGTTGCCTAACTAAACCATATCTTAAAGCAGTGCTACCCTCCGATTTACCAACCAACTATACATGAGTAGCTTGAGTTTAAAACGGGAGTGTCCATGGAAAAAGCAGCCCGTTACCCCTGTCATTCTTTCCAGGTAGTGTTATAAATACTTTATACATCTCACACTTCAACAACTTGAAATTGGCTTAAGAAGCCCCCCCAAAAAAACTTTAGTTTTGTAGAGGTTTTCATTGATCTCACATCATCTTAACCAGAACTCACCTTCAGAAGTGCAGTTTCGGTTCTTCTCCAGCCATACAGTGTCAGTGCCTTAGAAAGTCCTTTAGCTTCTTCTTCTAAAGCAGATGTGGAACACGGTGGAGATAGCAGACCCTTCCAGCATCCTAGTACCTGTTCATCTAAGGACTGGATTAAAGCCTACATGTGAAAGAAGTACAAGTTATTCCTACATATTTCCTGCATGCTCTATGTTGTTAGAGTGCAAGATTCCTTCAAGGGGTTATTCCCATCTCAGAAAGTTAGCCACAGAATAGGGGATAATGTGGTGAGGGTCTGACCACCGAGACCCCCACCAATTCCAAAGTTCCAGCAACAGTGGCACACCTCTACTTCAAATGAGACTGCCAGAGATAACCGTTCAAAACACAAGGTTATCTCCAGAAGTCTCACTAGAGCGCAGCAGAGGTGCACATGCACGGCCACCACTGCCAGAACTTCAGGGCACACTGGGGCTAAAATCTTGGGATCGATTGTGGTCCCGATGGTTGGACCCTCACTGATCAGCAAGTTACCACTTATTCTGTGGGCAGGGAAGAACTTGCCAAGACGGAATATTCTATAGTATTCTTCACGAGTCAGCATACAATACACAGACTACTGAGGTGCGTACCTTCATGCGGTTGTCCAGGGCAGTGCGGCCTTCCCACCATTCCTTCTTATCGGTCAGATTGTTGACAGCTTTTTGCTGTTTCTGTATTTCATCAAACTCTTGTAGTGCTGAGCTCAGAGGCATCTATCAAAAACCATTAGGAGTATTTTATACATGGAGGTAGGGAAATAAAACCTACTTTTCTGAGCATTATGCCAGCAAACTATCCTTTTTTATAAATCCTTACCACAACCCTTAGGGCTCCTTCACACTGGTGATTGAGAAAAACAAGGGCCCCAAAAAAGGGAAGTTTTTTCTGCGATTGAGTCTCAGCATGATAGGACATGCTGCGTCCCCCCCCCCCCCCCCCTCACAACATTGCATGAGTGAAAACATTGCAAATGTGAAGGAAACCATTAAAAATTGTACAAGGGGCCTCATGTGAAAGGGATCTCCCTTTGTACAACTACTTAGGTGCAGTAGATATCGCTGATCGTGGCATCTGAGGGGTTAAAATGGTTGGACGTTAACACCAATCTTGGCCAATAGAACAGGGAGAAGATGCTACGGTTAATTGGGCATTACCTTCAGCTGTGCAGTAGGTATTTGCACTGTAACAGGAGCATTTCCCGATTCAAGCCTACAAAGTAGTAGTGCATCTCCGGGGTTCCTTGTCTGGGAGTCAGCTAAAGTCAGTATGCACACCGCTGTGTCTGTAAAACACCAGAGCTCGGTCAGCGACTGGATCACAGCTTTCAGGACACAAATCATTCTCAGTAAGACTTACTTGCTGGGATCTGTTGGATCTGCTCCTTGAATGAATGTGCTTGTATGGATTGTTTTGGAAACTGGAAGAGACCCTCAAGTTGCGAGAGATATTGAACCCTTGGGTCCTTGTGATCATCCAGAGAAAGGTACTGTAACTTGTCAGTCAGATCCCCTAAACCCTCCTTTTTTAGTTTCCTAAGAAATTAAGAAAACATCTTGGGATGAATACTCAAGACCGTGCTATATTAACAGGTTGTATCAAGTTAGAAAATTACACATAAGATATGCCATCACTTTATAGTTTGTGGCCTAATCACTAGGAAACCCTCTGTATGAAGGGATTACAGCGCTGGTATAGTATTGCATTCACTTTAGTTTTCCCTGCACAATTGTGCTCCTGGCCACTCGCTGCGCATTGAACTGCAGCACAGCTTCACACAAGTGAAAGGCGCTGTGTTGTAGGTCCCCAATACAGCCACTGGCTGTATTACGGAAGAACTGGTTGACGGGGGTCTGACACCCACTGCTCAAAGAGTGATGGAACATTTGATCTTCATAGCAGAAGCTATCCAAAGGAGCACTTTATTTACTAACACGTTACCTTAGCTTCCGATGAATCTCACTGAGCAACTGATGCCTCAAAGTGACAGCGACGGATTCGTTAACTAAAAGTGCAGTCATATAGGGGTCTTGTCCTCCAGAGCAAAGAGCAAGAAGTTGGCATAGTTTGGAGTATAAGGCAGAAGGAGGAAAATGGGCTACAGACTCCAACGCCTCGTGGAGAAGAGTAAAGACAGAGTCCAGATCAGAGACACCTGGTGAAAGAAAGAATAGTAAAACAATAAAGTAAAATAATAATTCGCAAAAGAAAAGAACACGTCTGTTACATTGTACAAGATGGACATGAGGTATAAAAGGAATATGTCACCAAAATACAAAATTCCCAATATTATAAAGCTGATTGTATGATGTCATAGTATTCAGCCAAGAATTATGAGTCAGGTCATCTCCAATCCACTCAAGAGTTTGCGAGTTTTACTTACTGAATGTATCTGGTAGAGAAGACAAGAGTCTGGAAAAGTTAAAGATATTTGTATCAGTTTCCCGCTGCCTTGTTCCTGAAGCCCAGCCGTGCAGGTCCCCTCCGGTATCTCTTCTAAGAATCTCACACTCTGCCACCTTCTCCTTTTTGGAGGATTTTTGTCCTTTGCAACCTAGTTTATAAATAAATTATAGTACATTTCATCATACTGCAAGTCTTTTAGAAATAAGAGCTTATTAATGCTGTACGTGACTGAAGACTTAAGATCTTAAAAAAAAAAAAAAAAAAAAGCTGTTCATGTATAGCAGACATAGTCCTAAATATATAGCCTTATGTAATGTCCAGATAGTACAGTGAATGATTCCCCCACTATGTGAAATCTTCCCATCAGCACTGTCAGATATGGTTGAGAGACCTGTTGTGCCATTAGTGGACACTTACCACCCCTCCAGAGGATAGGTGTAAAAAGTCAGCTAGAACAGGGCTCACTAGGACGAAGGCCCGAGTCTCCCGTTCCACCTCACTGCACAACCACAGTGAATAGGAGTTTAAATGCAGCAGTGGTCAAGCATGTTTTCTGCCACTCCATTCAAGATATATGGGACTGTAAGATAACCTAGTAAAAGTCCTCGGCCACTTCCGTTAATCGCATAGATGTTGAATGGAGTGCCATTCCGTATGCTCAACAACTACTCCTTTCAAAGCTCATCCTCCCTGCGGTCATGTAGTAAAGAGGAATGGGAAGATCAGGACAACCGTTTAATATCTTTTATTAATTTTTTGCAAGTTAAATACACCATATCAAAAAGGTCTCACAGGAAAGTATAATAAAAGTAAAACTTAAAACAAAACATTTACAAAATTAACTTTAAACCATCACTAGTAGGTTCAGGACAACCATTAAGTGATTGACAATCACCCATCCCGCGGATAAAAACAGTTTGTGGAACAATCCCTTGAACTAGAAAAAGGTTTCTAAAGGTCATCAGGACCCACCTTTTCACAGGCATATTCATCACCGCAATGAGCATGCAAAACCTAATAACCAGGACTGTTGTATAAGGCAGTGCCTGCCGTCAGCTCTCCCTCACACTCCTAGCCAGCAGTACTCTGCTGCTCTCCTGACCCTTGTGAAAAAAAAATCTCTCTGAAGGTGCATGTGCCAAGTGCATTTATACAGATCACAGAGCTCAGAGGGGGGGTGTTTGCCTTCAGAAAGTTAATCCCCACAAGTCCAATCACCACACTTGTCAAGGGGGTGTTAATGGTAGTGATGTCAAGGGAGAGGCAGAGTACAATCTACCACAAGTGGGAGGGACAGAGCCAACAGCAGTCACTGCCCAATGATCACTATATAGAATGCATAACTCACCTCTACGTGTAATTACCACAGAATATTGTATCAAGCTGGGATCTTCAGGATTAGTTTTACAAGTTTTTACAGCAGACCACATTTTAATAGCCTTTATTTCAAATGAAAAAAGCCCTATTAAAAGCTGTTCGATAGCAACCAATAATTTACCTTTTGATGGTTTTGCATCCTCTGTATCAGATGCCCGTAGTTCATCGATACTGAGATCTAACGACTCAGGTTCTTCCTCTATTGAGCGTAAAATTTCCACAGGAGCATTATCCACTTTTCCTTGTGGACGGCGCCTCTGCATGGCAGGAGAGCTGCTCTGTTTTGGCACCTTTTTTGCAGTTCCTCTTCCTTTCTTGGACCGGCTTTTTGTGGTCAGGTCATCCTCATCAGACTCTGAAACAACTAGGGCTACAGAGCTCTTCGAGCTCGCTCTTCCCCGGGTACCAGGCTTTGCATGCTCCATTGACTTTTTACCATTCCAGGTTGGGTCATTATCCGTGTCATCTGGCATTTCCAAATCACTGTCGCTGAAATCAACCTAAAAAGGTGGAAGAGATAATCTCAATTCAGAGAGGCTTTCAAAACTAATCTCCTGATACCCCATATACACAGGCAGTATAGTTATAAGTAAAGGTGAACAGAATGATTGACACTTCTACACTCACCTTGATGACGGGTCTAGTCTTGCGTCTTCTTGGAGCTCTTGGTTCTAGTTCTGGCTGAGGAAACTCTTCACTGTAGACTGTGACAGAACTCTTTTTGGCAACAGTTGAGATAACAGGCTTGCTTTGTGAAGTCGAACGGTCCCTTCGGAGAGGCGTTTGAGCCTTCGCAAGCACAGATGAAAGAGAGGAATCAGATTCTTCCTGGGAAAATATATCATTAAGATCTACAGAATTCTTGTTCGATCCTTTCCTCTTACTGTTGAGCGCACTATAACAGGTTATGTTACCCTTAACTCCAGTAGCTTTTTTTCCTTCTTGTTGTGGTTTCCATCCCCATACTTGCACAAATAGATCTGAAATGCATCCACCATATTTTGTTGCGAGCTTGTAAATGGAGTCCAGGGCTTTTACTAGTAAAAGACTCGCCATCCAGTACTTGGGGAAATTAGCCGGACGTGAAGAAACAAAGCGTAAACCATCTTCTAAAACACCCTCAGGCAGATTAGGAGGACGACTCAGAGATACTATATTCTGGTACACCTGAGCTGTTAGCTCATCAGCAATTCCCAGATCTCCATCCTTTGAGTTGAGGAGTCCATTCAAACGTTTAGTGAATCGGACAGTTATGGACTGACAACGCTTCAGAGCGGATCGTAACAAGGCTTGACATTGGGGGTCATTTTCTGCTTGAGCAACCTGCCACCTTGCGCTTAGCAGAGAGAGAATAAGGTCAGAACATAAGGGACATGTGCACTCTATTGTATGGGACACAAACTGAGGAAGGCTCTTCACAGATGAAGGTACAACTGTAGGTGATCCTGGATGTTTCGTTAGGTCTCTGGTTTCCACAAACTGAAATTGAACACCTTTCAAGAAGTCATCTGTTGGGCTAGGAGTAAACTCCGGAGTCTTCCCTTTTTTGTTTGGCCGCTTTCCTTTAGAAACTTTTATTTTCACTTCTTTCTGTTGAGATTTTGCAGAGAAATCTAACAAGAGACCGATTGAATTTTCCATTAAATTGCAAAAACACAACATAAGACCCATGTAACACAAGGCGATGTAACCATATTACTGTAAAGGGGTTGTGCAGACAATTCTCTGGCCGATCTGACATTGGGTGCGATACAACTGCAAACTTGCAAGCGGATAAGGTTACTTTTACACGGTGTAAGAAATCATTCACCCGAGCAAAAGATTAGACTTTACTCGGGTGGTGACTTCAAACACAACTATAAATAATTTTTTAACGTTTAAACAGGATCGTTCAGTCGCTCTCATTCACTGGTACAGTAAACAATGATCAGTGTTTGAACGATTAACAAATCAAAGATTTTCCGGCTTGCATGAAATGAACGATAAGCAAACTGAACTTGAGATTCGAACGATCCAGTGATTTTTCTTAACGGTAATCGTTCCATGTAAAAGCAGCTTAAAGGCAACCATTCCAATAGCCAGTCAGTATCATGCACAGGTCCAAATAAAATTAATGAAACCCATGCACTATAAATCGTTGGCTGCCAGACGGTTGCCTCTCCACGCCCGATGTAAGGTTGGCAGGGAGTGTAGAACTGCTCAAATCTTTAAAAAGGGAACCTTTCACTGGGTTCATACTGCCTGAACCATGGGCAGCATGAACATGGAAGAGGTATGCCCATTGCTCCCATGTGAAATGCTGAGGGTTTCACAATAAACACACTTAAGTTTGATTCGGAACAGAACCAAGTCAAAAAGGCAAGCAGTGCCGGCCTCTCCCCAGCTGCAGCATGTTAACTGACTTCTTGCTTGTGTGTAGGGACAGAGCTCTCAGTCAACATGTCCTGGGCAGGTCAAGGCTGGTGGTGCAGCCCACCTTTGACTTGGAGCTCCATTCCGAATCAAACTTCTAAAGTGTGTTGATTCTGAAACACCAGTGTGTTTCAGGCCATCGCATATAGGAGGCAATGGGCATACCTCTCTCCGGTTCATGCTACCCATGGTTCCGGCAGCATGAACCCGGTGACACGTTTTGCTTTGTGCTAAAGGGAACCAATGTATAAAAACCATTGTTTACAATAGTAAAGGCTAACTTACCTGTACAAGACTCCATAAGGAAAACCACATACTGCAAGTCATCTTCACATTGTTGAGGCTCAGCACGTAACGTTTCTAGTTCTGCCTTCCTCACCAAAAAGTCTGCACAGCTGCAAGGTGAAAACAGTCCATAAGTGTCAGTTTCATTGCGATAGAAAACTGCCAGATACAATTAAGAAATCTAAAGCTTGCATGGATAAAGCAATTTCCCATTAAGTGATGTATCTATAAAGACCAAGAGTTATGCAGTTTTCCGCTTTCTGAATAAATCTAAAGGCTGGAGCTGTAGTAATGGCTTGGATCAAAGAAGTGAATGGGAGGTCACATTAAAAGCGGCAATCTAATGAATAGCCATAAGGGGCAATTTGATTAAAATACAGCTTCAGTTACTAAGAACGCCAGCACTCCCACCATAAGTTTAGAACTGATGGCAGAAGAAGCTAGAGCCTCATCTACATAAGAGCTTTGTAGGCGAAGTATAAGATGGCGGCCTGAGCAAATGACCTGCCTTGACTTCCTTTGATGTACATTCTAAATGTCAAGTGGGAAAGCTATACCAAGAAACCCCAATGAAATTCAGGAGAGCCGTAGTAGAAGTTAATTGAAGGAAAGGACCCCATATTAAAACAAGATTTGAAAAGAAACACCTTGGCAACAAACTGGAATAAGGGTAGAAATCAGAGAATGACTAGAATAACTACTTACTGACGCATGCTATGAAGAGTTTTAGCTAATCTTAGTCCCTCCAAGCAAAAAGACTTTGCTTCCGAAACACTTCCAAGACGGCTCAGTGTGCTGATGAGATCTTGGGAGCAACTCAGCAGATCAGCGAGTACCTGCCACTTCTGGAGGAGATTCTCCCCTAATCAGATTAAAAAAAAAAAAAAAGACAGCTGTTTAAAATGGGTTGTCCAGTTGCAAACTATCCTCAGGATAAGCCCATCAATAGTAAATCAGTGGGGCTCCACCGCCCAGGATCCCAGCTGATCAGTTTACCACTGTCTTGCACTGAGCTGATTTCTGCAGGAAGCAGACAGCTCCATTCCCATTGTAGTGGCCAGGCTTGGTATTACTGGCAAAGTTCCTATTCATTTTACAGGCAACTTAGCCTGCAATAGCAAACCTGGCGACTGCAGTGGGAACAGAGCTGTCTGCTGAGTGTGTGAGCACACTAACCCAGAAAGCAGCTGACTGGTATGATAGCCAGGTCTGCAGATAGGCCTATCAAGTAGTTGGCAACTGGACAATCCCTTTAATTTAGGGGATAGAATTGCTTATCCATCATCTCCCTAATAACCATTATTCGAGGTAAAAAAAAGCATTTATACCGTTGTCCACAAAGCGCGAATCAGATGTGGCCTTTGAAGTGGACAGAACATCATTTCCAAGTAAAAGTAGTACAATGCTCCTAAGCAACTTGTGAGCTTCTGTAAGAGCAGTCTCAGAGTTATGCCACCCTGTAAGGAAAAAAAAAAAATTTTTTAACTTCACATAAAATTGAATTACTCACATTAAACAAGTCTTTCTATACATAGGACTGAAGCAGCCCCTTTAAGAACACCTGAAACATATCACTGAAAGGAGTTGTCTTGTTGTAAACTACTGGTGAACTATCTTCAGGTCATCAATAGCCGATCAGTGGGGGTCTGTCACCCAGGACCACAGCCAGTCAGCTGTTCGCCTGTGTGCTTGTACACTGAGCAGATTTCGTCAGGTAACCTACAGTTCCGTCCATGCTGCAGTGGTGAGCAGGCAAAGATTCCCATTCACGTCAATAGGAAACCTGCTTGTAATACCAAGCCAGGCCACCGCAACGGGAACAGATCCTTCTCAGAAATCACATCGGTGCATGAGCACACCAACCTGGCAAACAGCTGATTGGCAGGGGTCCCAGGCGACGGACCTCTGCTGATCTACTATTGATGGCCATCAATAGTTTACAAGACAACACCTTTAAGTTTTCCTTTACCACCATGTGAAGTTCCAAGGTGAAAAACATACCTACAAAATTATTAAGTTTGCAAAAGCTGTAAATGACATTACCATGCGATTGGAGCTGCTTGTAGAGATCTGGGAGCAAAACTGAAGGTGGAAGCCTAAGAAACATTGAAAGCTCCTGCAAAATTTGAACTTTTAGTAGATACCAAGCCTTGGATGACTTTTGCAGAGACGGATGTTGGAGAAGATTCACCAGGAGCTGCACTCCTTTTTCAATCTACAAGTAAAATCACAGTTTAATTGTGCAGAAATGCATTCATTAGTTTTAGGAAGGACATTCTTGCTGAAGATATGCAATGTTAAGATGTGATTACCATACAAATAGTGACGTAGCAAATGGTGATCATTAATAGAAGTACCTGGTTTGTCACCCGGCATAGATGACTCTGGAGCAGCTGACAGCAAAAGTCAGTCAACACATAGATCTCAGAGGAAGAATCAGCACGTTGCAGAGCCGCTTCTGCCTCCTGAAGTGTGACCTGAGAAAGTACCATTAAATACAAGACGTTAAAGGAGAAGGTATAAAGCTAAATACTAGGATAAGCAACTCCAAACACATATGCAGGACTGGGGCTCTAAAAGGAGAAGTGAACGAAGGATCGTTCCATGTAAACAAGCAGTTTACTTATGAACGGCTGCCTGCTTACTGGGGATGGAGGCGGGTGTATCCGAACAATCCACAGCCGGCTCTGCTCCATTCAGTCAACAATTAATGCTGGGGTGACATGTCAGGCATCTGAACCCGCCAGATCATCCCATTAAAAAAAGCACCCTTGGGGTGAATGCCCACGGAAGGATTTCTATTAGGTTCTACTGAACCAAATAGCTTCCTGCCTGACAACGCTCACATGCGGAATTCTACTACGGATTTCCGCAGCGGGAAATAAATCGCAGCATGTTTTATGTGCTGTGCATTTACGCCGCAGGTGGTCTCCAGCAGGCACTTGTGTTTTTAATCGTGGAACTCCCGCAGCGTAAATTCGCAGGTGTATCCCCGTGACGCTCGTTGGCATGAGCCCTTAGGGACCAATGGTCCATATGTAGACACTAAAGTTCAGGGTAAGGTTACTTGTTCTTATTTTTGTTTACCGCTTTAGAACCAAGATGAGAAACAACTAAAAGCCACACACAGCACTTACCTTCGCATACGTAGGACTCTCCAGATAAAATAGGACTTTGGTTAAATGACACAGGGCTCCAGCCGCCCAAATGTTATCACCAAGGGAACTGCATAGATGTCTCACAAGCAGAAAGCTCTGTATGGCCTGCAAAGGCTGCAGGGAAATATAATAGAGGAGGTTATATTCAGCTGGCATGGAGAGGGCCGTTATCTACCCTCATTCAAATTTACACAAAACTTCCAAGATCAGCATTTGTTTTTTTACTGTGGGCCATAGTATGGCACATAAAGAATGATGCAAGATGACAAATCCTAATGTCCTAGAATAGACCATATAGTTCATAGTACAGCTGCTTTTAACATGACCTTTTCAGAGCCATCTCTCCTGAAAGTTTTAGGTATATCTGGGTAAATGAACACAGGCAACCGAGAAATTCACCTTTCCCATGAGGCGAAACAGAGAGCCCAGTAGATGCAGTGAGAAGACCGTCTGTTCGCTGCTGTTGAGGGATGGAACTTCAGAGCTTGAAAGCAGATCCTTCCACAAGGCCAGCGCCTCATCCAGGCCTTTCATGGGTCCTATCACAAATATGTTTTAGATAAAATAGTATGAAATAGACTAAAGATACATCTAACACCCAACGTAGTTACTGCTTACCCGCTTCCCCAGCCAGTGTGAAGCAGATGCCATCCCTGGCAGACTGATCATCATGAAGTTTGTCTTCATAATTGAGGTCATTAGGTTCGTAATCTATACCAGTCCACCCGGGCTGGGTGGCCAGCTTTTCTTTTCTGTGTTGCTCCTCCAAACCCTATACATTGAGCAAAATTGAGAATTTTCATTGAAAAGAACATTACATTTAATTTTCATGTAGTTACCCATTACACCTCTGCCCAAGTGAAGCAAGATTTGGGTGTAAGGCCAGCTTCGCACGGTCATATGCGTTTTTGCTTGTGACTGTACTTTTTGCATATGCAGGAAATGCTCATTTACACGTGGTTTTTGGTTTTTCCACAGAGTTGCGCAGTGCCTCATGCATCCTGTTACACAAAGGATAGACCAGGTTCTATTTTTTGCACACACAAGAAATGCACATACAAAAATCGGGAAAGGAGAACGGACGCATTGAAATCAATGGGTTCTATTCTGTGTATTGCGCGTGTTCAAATAAGACTGTGAATCCGCCCTAAGCTGTAGATTTCTTTTGAACTCCAGCTGCATGCAAGCCAAGTAGGATTCTCAGGAATCAGACCAGAACAACTTGTCATACTCTTGGTCCAAGTATGACCTGGCCATGTTCACACCCCAGTATGATGAACATGGTTGTACTCGCTTAGGTCATCTCCATCACACTCAACTATTGACACCTGCCAGGAAAGCTTCATCTCGCCTGTGGCCAATTTTGACCCTCCCATCAGCATGGTGCAACAGAAATCTGGAGTTAGGTAACTAATTGATGTTTTTCTAATTGATGTTTTTCTACTACTCTCATCAAACTCTTGCACTATTTTGCCCACTGGAACACACCTGTCTATTTCTCTTAATGGCAGTGTAACTGGTCGTCTGCTGTAATAGCCCATCTTTGGTAAAAAATAATCAGTTGCGAGTTCGGACACGATTGTTAGAACATTAGCGCTATATTCAGCTGCAATTTGCTTGACCTTGTACCGTCTGTTCTTCAGAATGATTATTTTTGACATCCTCCTCTGACCCCTTCCGTCAACCAGTAGTTTACGTCAGGATCCCCTTTGGATGGATATTTTATCTTGACCACAATATTCTCTGTATGCACTGGACAGTTACACAAGGTAACCCCAACAAGAATTGCAGTTTTTAAAGTCCTGGTCATAGCTAGTTTCGCACGGACGAGGCCTCCTTTTAAAAAAAAAAAAAAAAAAAATAAAAAAAAAAAAAAATCGCTCAGATCGCTGGACTTTCACATTTTACAATTGAATTCACACAAACTGATCAATGGAAAGCTTGTCACTTGATTTTATGCTGTATTGCAGGGTCTAATTCCCATACAGGGAAGCCAAGTAGCCAATTATTGTATATTCACGTGTCTAAAGGCCCTTTGACACGCAACAATTATCGCTCAAAATTTGATCAAACGTCCGAAAAGGAGTGATGATCGTTAAATGGAACTGCAGTCAGTCGTGCCTTATTCATTCAATTATCTTTAGCCACGGTTTTTAGGCTGGCATAAAATCCATAGTTTGATCACTGGAAATTTTTTGCAGTTACTTCAGTGTTTCCAGCAGCCAGTGATAGCTTTGTATATCCAATGAGCACAATGTTTACTCAGCTGGGAGAAGAACCATGGAATGTGCCAGCCAGATGTTTGCTCAGCTGGGCGAAGTGCTTATGCAATAACAATCTCCTAAACACGTCCAGCTGACTAAACAACTCGGAGGAAAATACAGATGATTAATTAGCTAACAGAATGATTATCTGTGCATGTAATTTCATGCAAAACCATTGCTAAATCTTTCAATTTTTTGGCAGTTTGCACGATTATCTTTGTGTGTAAAAGGGCCTTAAAGCAGACATTCCCACACGACTTTTGCCATTTATGTTGATAAAGGCATACCCGAGTAATAGACGTTTAAAGATTTCCTGTGCCACATGTAAATGAAGGCGAGTGGTCCGGGATAGTCTTCTCACGGGTCTACCCCTCTAGCATTGAGGACGTAGTAGAAGTGATCCACACTGCGCTCTGTTGGTTAACTGGCCTACAGACTGGTGACAGGTTCCCTTTAATAACCTGCCTGCTTGGGACCAGCTGGAGATGGACACGGAGCTAGACCTTAGAAATATTCACTTACCTCACGCATGTTGGCTTCAAGAGTGCAAATATACTGCCATAGCAGTGCCTGGGCTTTTATATCCAGCAAACACTCTTGGGATTCTGCAACTTGCGAAGTAGAATCAAGAAGTCTGAGGCAATCCTGCACAGCATCTAAAGCAGTACTAAAAAGAAAGCAAACATATTGACATCAATTGCATCTCAGCAAACACTTTGTTGTGTTTGTGGAGGTTTGTCGTCTATCACAAACAAAGCCGAATGCACACAGCCAGGTTGGATTCCGCATGTGGGATCCCGCAGCAGAATCCGACCCAGTGCCCCCAATGTACCTGTCCGGATTGTTATCTGTGCTGCGGATGTGCCGGCTGACACACATGCGTAGTACAGATAATGCCGCACATCCCTAGGTGATGACATGGATCCCACAGCCTTTCTGCAATCCAATTGACTTCCGCTCGTAAAGACAGGAAAAATAGATTTTCAAAAGCATGTCTATGGGCAGCATTTGCTATGGAATCTGGAGGTGGACGCCCACTCCGGATTCTGCAATGCAAATATGCCCGTGTGCACCAGGCCTAACACTGCAGTGGCAGAATAGCAGAGTTAGCGCAGTTCCCTTACATTACTGGGACCACAGTCCTAGTACGTCTCTTATAGTCTTAAGTCACTAGATATGCTTAACAAAGATACATTTAATAGACCTTGGCAAGCTTACATGATTCCACTTCAGCCATGCATGTAGTCAACATTTTAAGGCGTTGTCTGGGGCATTCACGATTGCCGATTTATCCTCAGGATAGGTCATCAATAGTTAATCAGAGGGATTCTGCTGCTTACGATCCCTACCAATCAGCTGGTCGCTGGGCTGCTGTCAGTGTGGATAACGCTGGAAGCAGATGGCGCCCTCAGTGGCCTGCTCTAGTTCTACAGGCACAGCTCCCATAAACTAAAAGGGATTTGTGCATGCAATACAAAATCGAACCACTGCAATACAGACAATGTGCTCCGCTTCCAGCATTGACTGCACCAACAGTGGCTCCACAGGGATCCAGAGCAGCAGAATCTTCCTGAGAAGTCATCAATAGTAAAAGTCCCGGACAACCCTTTTCGGTAACATTACATTACCATTCAGTCTGTCCGGAGTAGTCGTGATAACAGAGAACCTGAGCGAGCTCGAGCAGGAAGGCCGGACGATGGTGGGCGAGGCTGCTGTCTTCAGCGCAAAGTTCAAGGAGGTCACAGATTGTATTGTAACGCTCCTGCCCTGTGTCTCCATGGACAGATTTATATCCTCTTAACTCTTCTGACAGGAGAGAAACCATCAATTCAGGATCCATGGGATAATCAGCAAGCCCATCCTTCAGAGTACTGCGGAGAATTGGATTAAAAAACAGCTTTATAAAAAGGAGCATCAATGTGAGTAAAACTAAAAAGTGAGCACACATTACACCCCTGCGGGGCAGAGTTACCAATGCTTTGTGAAGTTATACAGGATCAAACTGGACAGGGAAACTGCGCCACATTTATCAGAACCGGACGTGTACAGAATGATACATTTGGATTAACTTGATATGTTAAGACACTTTTCCTTACCATATCCTACAGCGCTCCAAATACAAAAAAAGTTAAGCACCTAGGAGCTATTGGCTCCCAAACGGAAATTTAGGAGCCAAATGAAGTTTAGTCACCAAATTTAAATAAAGTGCCTTGCTATACTATACCATAATTACACATACAGGGTTCTGCCTTCCCTTCATGTATTATTAGGCAGGTCAACCAAAGATCTCCTACACATCTAGAGTGAGCTGTCGCCTCCCCACCAGAATATACACAGTGCTGCACCCTAGTATACACATTCAATCCCCTCACAGTATAATATTCCCACCCAGAATGTGTCATCCCCCCTGCAGTGCTATTGCGTAAAAAGGACCTGCTCCCACTCACGCCCCCTCATAAAATGGTAGAGTTGGAAGGGACCTCCAGGGTCATTGGGTCCAACCCCCTGCTCAATGTAGGATCACCAAATCATCCCAGACAGTTGAAAAAGAAGTCACCACCTCCCGTTGCAACCTGTTCCACTCATTGATCACCTTCACTGTCTAATATCTAATCTGTGTCCACATAGTTGATCGGTCAGGGTACGGAGTTACAGACCCGAGCCAATCAGCTGATTGTGCGCCCGCTGACATCTCCGCAATTACACAGCGATCAGTGCGGAAGTCTCTACTCCGACCTCTGTAGTGGCCGGCGCTTGTAACTGCAGGCAATTGATTTCAATTAGTGCCGTGCTTGCAGTTACAAGCACCGGCCACTTCACAGAGGTCGGAGCAGACACTTTTGCTGCTTCCTCTCTGTATTTGCAGAGCTGCCAGCAGAAGCACAGTCAGCTGATTGGTTAGGGTCCCGAGCTGTGAACCTCAGCTGATCAACTATCGATGACCTATCCTAAGGATAGGTCATCCATAGTATTTTCCCGGACAACCCCTTAAAAGCAATTCTAACATGGGGGAGATTTACTATCATCTGACTCACTGCAGTCGTAGATCTTCATCTCCATTCCTTGCACCATCAATTTTAAGTCTGACCCATTGGGCAACAGGCTCAGCAACGTGCTGAGAGACTTGAGAGCGCAAAGCCCGTAACCAAAGAGTCACAGCCGCCAGACCAAGAGCGGTGTGCCCGGCCTTCCTGCAACTCTCCACGTGCAGCTTGAAGCAACGGTGCACCTGAGAAAACACGATAGAGAAAAACGAACATTCACTTATACAGGGGAATGGCTTTAGACAGAGGTTTAACTAAATTGCGTGGTTTTCTCAGGTTAGATTAAATGTATATTCTACATTAGGAAACGTTTTATTCTACTGGGATCTTCCTAAAACTTGTTACGATATCAGGAACCAAACACAGATACGGCTACGGCTACAGAGGTTTATAACTATGAAGATTTCTAAAAGGATATTCCGAAAACGTGAAGTTAATTCCCAATTAACATGAAAGGAGATAACTTAACGATTAGAGGTGCTTGATCACTGGGATCTCACACTGCTCCAGAGAAATCACCCCTGGCGTCTCACTGAGCAGCTCATGCACTCCCCCCCCCCCCCCCCCATCCCATCCCATCCCATTCTCTTCAAATGGGGCTGCCAACGATCACATAGCGCTTGAACTTTGTTTTCTTCGGCAGTCTAATTGAAGAGAATGGCGAAGTGGTGCATATAAGCAAAATTCAGGGACGCCCCAGGGCTAATTTATCTCTTTCAGTGAGAGCCCCAGCACTCAGTCCCGTCCCCCCTTCCCCAATCAGCAAGTTATCCCCGAAGGCCCCATTCACACATGCGTTGCGGTAAGCACTGCGATTTAACTCACAGCGCTTTGCACCTTAGTTTTCGGCTGCTGTGGCCAACGCCGGCTTTTAGCACTCGATGAGGAACGCTAAACGCTCAAAAACAGAATAGACCCTGCTTGAAAACCGCTGCTATCGAGCAGCTGTCTGAATGGCTTTCATTGAAAACAATGGGAGTGTTATACCGCGATGCTAAAAGCGCCACACTAAATCGCAGTAAAAAGCGCCTGTATGAGGGAGGTCTAACTTGTGGGCAGGGGATAACTTCAAACTACTGGAATACCCCTTTAAGGAAAGTCTCTCTGATTATATTTGCCATACAAACGCAATATCCTGTCGAATATGGGACTTCACGAGGAATAAAACCGTACCTTTGTAACACCACAGGATCCTATTCTGAGATACAGCCCAAGGAGGGATACTCTGTCATGTGCTATCTAACAGCGGACCGTCAGAAGGGCAGTTCACCACTCCACGCTGTCTGGGCTCTTTACCTTCATCGTCAGCTCTCTCCTTATTCCACTAAAAAATTATTGCCCCCTTGTTTACTGCATGGCATCTCTAGCTCTGCCCACTTGAGATATGAGTTCAATGTACAGCATACCTGCGCCACACTGGGTAAGGGGGCATGCGCAGTTACTTCTCGCTCTGTAATGTCACATGCATGCACGCTCCATATGTGGAACACATAACATCTCCAGTGGACGGAGCTGGAGGAGTCACGCAGAGAACAAGGAGGAGTCTTAACAGAAGAGGGAGAGAGACGCAGAGGAACAAAGCCTGGATCTCTTGGAGAAGTGAACCGCCTGTCGGACGCTCTACCGCTAGTCACCATATTGCGCAGAAAGCCCCTCTCAGACCATCGCTGTATGGGATCCTGTGTTGAAGCATCCTGTCCCACATCTGACAGTATGTTGCATTAATAGGGCAAAAATAACCTGGCAGACACCACGTTCATGAAGTTTGAGTTGGAACTTAGCTCAGAATCACGGAGACCGGCTGTGCCAGCCTCTGCCCGCTGACAGCATTCAGCGACAGCTCTCCCCATATACACAAAAGGGGAGAGAGTCGTCAGTCTGCATGATGCTAGCTCTGAGTCCAACTTCATAACCCTGGTGACTGTCTTGAAAGGCTCATGTCCACGACCGTATGCACAAAATGCTGCGGGTCTACCCAATAAATGCCCTGTCCTGTTTCAGAGTGGAGATGTGTATCAAAACGCTGCCCATACGCAATGCATTGTAGGGCTCACGCTGCATACATATGCAGAGAAATCGAGCATGCTGCGATTTATTGCTCATGCATATCGATACGCAGCGTCCACATGCTGGCGGGCATGGATCAATGAAAATCCATTGACGCCATTCACCACACACGATATGTGGTGAAAACAGTCGTGGACATGAGCCCTAAGTGCGAGGAGTTCCATCTGCTCATGGCCTTCAGCCCCATTACATGTTACAGCATTAGTAAACTGTTTGATAAAAGCAGAGCTTACCTTTTCCACAGCCAGCTGCGGTTCACCTCCAGGCCCGGCTGCAAGTCTCTCACAAAGCGGAGACACTAGATCTGATGCTTCTTTATATTTTTTCTGGCTGTAGAACCAATAAGCCATGTTATGCACACAGGAAGCTGTGGAAAGCAGAGATACAAGCATTAATTAACCACTACACAGAATAGTGAAAATTAAGGTTACTGGTATACAGAATAACTTTCATAGGGTAGGGAATAACTTGCTGATCGGTGGGGGTCTCACTACAGACACCCTCATCGATCTCCAGAAAGTCACTGCGGAGGTTGCTTCTCCCCCTGCAAGGATGCTGGCATGAAGGGAGTTCTCTGAGCATACGCGGTCAGCACTCCATGAATTTCATTGGGGCTGACGGAAATACCCAGATGGATGCTGCTCTGGTATCTCCACAGCACCATACTTGCACAACCAGCGCACCATTTAGTCTCCTCCCTGCAGGGAGATGTAATAACCTAGCAGTGAGGAGGACAGGGAACACGGGACCCTCGATCAAGATAGTCAGGGGTCTCAGCACGACGCACAAATCTCACATGAGTATAAACCTCATCCTTTTGAATGGGGTCATATACATAAACGATTTTTTTTCCAACATCGCGGTGCAGGGGGGAAAAAAACAAAAAAGAAAACAAGGCATGTCCTATCTTGCCGCATTCCCCTGGCACACCTTGCCTATTGCTTTCAATGAGGCCGGAAAAAAAGAAAAAAAAAAACCCCAAAAACATAGCATATTGAAAATAGAAAACACTTGCTGATCGTGACAGCCGCGACGGAGAATCGATACTTACCTGAAGTTACAGTATTGGGCAGAGTTTCACTTGCCTGTGTGAAAATAGCCTAACTTATGGATATGGGATAACTTGCAGTCTTGGTACAACCCCTCTAATCGTAAAGGTCTCGGAAACCCCCCTTAAAGAGCCAGTTACACCAGTTCAAGAGAAAAGGATGAAAAAAGTCCCGGTTTACAAGGCATTTTTATTCCGTAGTAACATGTAAGACACGTTATTAACAAACCTGTTACATTGAAGAATTCGGTAGACTCTTGGGCAGAGGGGCCCCGTATAGAGATCAGCATTCTGGACACGACATCCTTACAGGCTCCCAACAGTAACTGCAACTCAGCGGTTTTTATATCCTACAAAGCAAACCAAGTTGTCAGATTCCATTTCCCATCTGTATACGGATATTCCTTCCAAAGTTTAGTCCATAGCTTTCTGTTTGGCCTGATCTAGTCACATAACACAGAACTCCATTCTCACAGGTCATTATCTCCATGCTTAGAGTGTAAAATAAAAGCTATGATCCCATGTACTTGTATAGCGGTGCTTTATAACCGCATCAGGAAACGGATTACGGATCTACATGAATCTGGAGGTGCTGGTAAAATGTTCACCGTAAAAATAATCATGATACTTATTGGTTGTTTTTATATGCATATTGCAGATTGACAATAGATGATTTAAAGGGATATTTCAGTTTTAGGGTGTGTTCACACAGGGCGGAAGCGCTACGGAAAACTACACAGCAAATATTGCAGCATTTTCATTAAAAAAAAAAAAACCCTCTTCAAAATCTGCGCCATAGATTTGACCAAGAATTAGCTGCATATCCTGATTTTAAGCAGCTACATCGCTCCCTGTCACCTCGGGCTATATGATGCTGACAGGGCACCAGGCAGCCTCTATTGAATCCTGACCTGCTGGTCAAGTGATGCAAAAGTGGAATCACCTGATCAGCGGCCCGGCGCCCACTAGAGGATACCAGGGATGCCTGTGCCGGGGTGCACTGACAGCACAGCGTATTCCGAGGCGAGGGAGCGATGTAGCTGCTAAAATCAGTTGTATCAGAGTTGCTTTTTATGCGGAATGCGCTGCAGAGTTTACGCTTCGTGTGAATGTACAAATAATCATTTTCCATCTATGTACTGGATAGGTGAAAAACGCAAGATAAGTGGGAATCCCATTGTTCCTCCATCGGCCGCAAGAGGAGTTTGACTGGAGTGACTGTCCGGTTACACTCTGCTGCTCCATTTAAAATCCATGGCACTGATGTAAATAGCCAAGTGTTGGGGTGCCAGCAGCCGGCCACCACTTAGCCAGCATTTACCACCCATCCACTGGATAAGGTGAAAACGTAGTAAACCAAAATAGCCCTTTAAAACAAAATGCTGTTTCAAAACACGTGCAAGTAAATAGGAGCGCTAACACAAAATCCCAGTCTGATCAATAAAAGGACTGGCGCACCAAAGTATATGGCAGCCGCCAGAACAATATACAAAGTATGTGGACGTAACTTACAGCTGCTCTTAAATACATTCTGGCACCTGTATTACACACAGAACAGACCCCATAGTGCTCCTGAACTTGCATCACTGCAAGGTTCTATGATGACCCAAATTCGGTTCAGTAGAACAGTCGAGGGTCCAGTTTCTCCAAGGCCTCATGTCAACGGCACATGTGGATTCCCGCACGGAATCTGCCCATGCCCGGCAACCCTGCGTATCAGTCAGTATCTTCTTTCTTCTGTACTGCGGATGTGTGCGGACATCGCGCTGTAAAGACTTTTTAAAAAATCTCCTGCTTTCCCACAGCCCATCGCAAAGTCAAATGCGGATGGCCCTCGGGTCTGACGGCTTCCATTGACTTCAATGGCAGCCGTCAGTGTAGGAACTGCAGTAAAATGAAGCATTTTTCATCCACAAGCGGAAACCACAATTAGTTCCTGCTCGTGTGCATGAACACTCGTTTTTCCATTGTATGCTATGGAGGGTTATTGCTGCGGAATCCAGAGGCGGACGCCCGCTCCGGATTCTACAGCAAAAATCCGCCCGTAGAGATGAGGCCTTAGTCATAATAGAGTTTAAATGGCGGTGTCTGTCACCAGCCTTACTGCGACCATTCTCATACCCCGAGTGGCTTCAACTTGTTCTATTCCTCTCCACTTCACAGATCCTTAAATCGCCACTAAAAAACTCAGCCAGCAATGAATACCCCAGTTTCTAGTACCTTGCAGTTTTGGAGAAATGAGCATGCAACATTTGTGAATTGCTGGAGGCCACAGAACTGCTGCTGCTTTAAGGATCGCAGTTGGCTACATCCATCATCCGGTACCTGAGAGAGAAATATATGAATGTGTTAGTGTATTAAGTATTCATTATGGTTTTACGATCAAAAATTATTGGCTGCTATGGGCAACAAGAACTCTTTAACCCCTTAATGACATGGCCTATTTGGGGCTTAAAGGGGTTGTCCCGCGCCGAAACGGGTTTTTTTTTTTTTTAAACCCCCCCCCCCCCGTTCGGCGCGAGACAACCCCGATGCAGGGGTTAAAAAAACAACCCGCACAGCGCTTACCTGAATCCCGGCGGTCCGGCGTCTTCATACTTACCTGCTGAAGATGGCCGCCGGGATCCTCTGTCTCCGTGGACCGCAGGGCTTCTGTGCGGTCCATTGCCGATTCCAGCCTCCTGATTGGCTGGAATCGGCACGTGACGGGGCGGAGCTACACGGAGCCGGCATTCTACACGAGCGGCCCCATAGAAGACTGCAGAAGACCCGGACTGCGCAAGCGCGGCTAATTTGGCCATCGGAGGGCGAAAATTAGTCGGCTCCATGGGAACGAGGACGCTAGCAACGGAGCAGGTAAGTATAAAACTTTTTATAACTTCTGTATGGCTCATAATTAATGCACAATGTACATTACAAAGTGCATTATTATGGCCATACAGAAGTGTATAGACCCACTTGCTACCGCGGGACAACCCCTTTAAGGACAACGATTTTTGGCGTATTTTCATCTCCATTTTTCAAAAGCCATAACTTTTTTTTACTTTTGTCGACGCGGCCGTATAACGGCTTATTATTTGCGTGGCAAACGAGTTTTTATTCGTGCTATTTTTGGGTATATTTATAAATATAAAAACTCTTTTTGGAATTTTTTTTTTTTCTAAATTGCTTCATTCAAAGTCCTAGGACTTATTTTTCTATGTACGGAGCTCTGAGGGCTTATTTTTTGCGAAAGGAGCTGTAGTTTTTATTGGTACCATTTTGGAGTACATACGGCTTTTTTGATCACTTATTGCGTTTTAAGGGAGGCAAAATGCTAAAAATTAGCAATTTGCCTGTTTTTTACCGTGCACAGTCAAAATCATGTGAAACTTCTTGTACGTGTTGTTACAGATGCGACAATACCAAATATGTCGGGATTTAAAAATTTTTTTTTTCCTTTTTATGCTAATATAAGAAAAAGCACAAAAAAGGGGAATTTTTTCTTACCGATAATTCCCTTTCTGGAAGACATCATGACAGCATACGCTGGAGGTTGCTCACCTGCTGACCTGAAGGGACAGGAAGAGGCAGAATATAAAAAGCACCTCCCCTCCACCAACACCAGTGCGTTCCAAATGACCACAGTGACCAGTTACTTAACCAGAAGGTGTGTTTTTATTGACATCACACACCTCAGAAAACAAAGTTAAAGCATACACATTACCTCATGTGTTGAACAAACTAGGGTAACCATGTTGGTAAGGGGGGGAAAAAAGCCCGTATGCTGTCATGATGTCTTCCAGAAAGGGAATTATCGGTAAGAAAAAATTCCCCTTTTCCCCATGACATCATGACAGCATACGCTGGAGGAATACCAAATAAGTGGCATGGGCTTTTTAGGGAGGGATTACGGCTTGGAGCACCTTCCTACCGAAGGATGCGTCCTGGCTATACTTAAAGTCCAGCCTATAATGTTTAATGAAAGTATGGCCTGAAGTCCATGTGGCTGCGTTACAGATTTGCTCAATCGATGCGTGCGCTCTCTCCGCCCAAGAGGATGCCACCGCTCTCGTTGAGTGGGCCTTCAATCCTTCTGGAGGGGGGATGCCCTTGGCCTTGTAAGCCTCCTGGATGGCTCTCCTGAGCCACCTGGCGATCGCATCTTTAGAAGCGGCCTTTCCTTTGGCCTGCCCCTGAAATTGAACGAAAAGTTTGTCAGACTTCCTGAAACTTTCTGTTGCCTCGAGGTACGCTAGTACCGCTCTTTTGACGTCTATATTATGGAGCTTTTGTTCTTTTGCATTTTTGAAATTTTGGCAAAAGGCTGGAATAACTATTGGTTGGCCCCTGTGGAAATCTGACAATACTTTAGGCTGGAAGGATGGGTCTAAAGAAAAAACTATTTTATCCGGGTGGATAGTCATATATGGGGCCCTTCGTGAGAGGGCCTGGATTTCCCCCACGCGTCTGGCTGACGTAACTGCCACAAGCAGGGCTACCTTGTATGTCAGCCAGGCGATGGATAGATCCGTAATCGGTTCAAATGGGGGGGTCGCATAAGGCCTGAAGGACTATGGTTAGATCCCAGGGTGGTGCCGTGGGCCGTGTGAATGGATGTAATCTGCTCGCCCCTCTAAGAAATCTCCTAATCCACCTGTGCTCCGCCAGCGCGAGATCGAAGAATGCCCCCAAGGCCGCAATTTGGACTTTGAGTGTATTCGGACTCAAACCTTTATCCAGGCCCGCCTGGAGAAAATCTAAGATTTTCCGGACGTCTGGCTGATCCAGCTGCTGGATGTCCTGGCCTAACCACTCCGAAAATTTTTTCCAGACTTTGGAGTAGATTTTGTGTGTCGAGGGTTTAAGGCTCTCGCTAATGGTGGAAATAACCTTAGGGGAAAGACCCTTTCCTAGGAACTTTACCCGCTCAAGCTCCAGGCCGTAAGCCTGAACTTGTGAACTTCCGGGTAAAGAAGAGGGCCCTGCGACAGTAGGTCCGGTCTTGTTGGAAGGTGGAAGGGCTCTCCCACTGACAGGGATCTCAGGAGGGGGAACCACGGTCTTTTGGGCCAATATGGTGCTACAAAAATTACTGTTAGGGTTGACTGCAGTAATTTCCTTAGCAGAAGCGGGATTAGTGGTAGAGGGGGAAAGGCATACGCTAGGTCCCAATCCCAGGGGTGAGAGAGAGCGTCCGTGCCCAGGGCCTGTTTCTCTGCGCCTCTGGAAAAGAAAAGCCGGCATTTGGTGTTTGCGCTTGACGCAAAGAGGTCTACTTCTGGTACCCCCCACTTCTCCACAAGAAGGCTGAACACCTCTGGATGGAGTTCCCACTCTCCTGGGTCCACTTTCCTTCTGCTTAAAAAGTCCGCGGCTGAGTTCTCGGCTCCTCTTATATGAAAGGCCGATAGGGACTTTGTTGTGCCTTCCGCCCATTGAAGGATCCGCCCCGCCAGTCGTTGTAGTGGAGGATTCCTGGTGGTACCCTGGTGGCGAATGAGTGATACTGTTGTCATATTGTCTGAGAAGATCCTCACATGTTTCGCCACTAATCGTGTTTGCAGGCTACGCAGGGATTTCCATACAGCTTTAAGCTCCCTAAAGTTCGATGAGCTAGCTTTCTCGTGAACGTCCCAGGCCCCCTGTACATAACCGCCTTCAAAGTGGGCCCCCCACCCTTTGGCGCTGGCATCGGTCGTGATTATTACGGCCGGGTCCAAATTCCAATCGGATGCCTGAGACAGGTTGTCCGACGACACCCACCAACGGAGAGAAGCTCTGGCTTCCGCAGAAATAGGGATTGTCTGATCAAGCGAAGCCTGCAACTTGTCCCAATTCCGGAGAATTAGTGACTGGAGTCCGCGACTGTGGAATTGGGCCCAGGGGACCACGCCGATGCACGAAGTCATTAGTCCCAGGATCCGCATTGCGTCTCTTATCGTTACCCTATGTTTTTTATATAGGTTGGAACATTCTTCTATGATAAGATGTTTTCTTAGGGGAGGAAGGGACGAATTTTGTAGACTGGAATCCAGAATGACACCCAGGAATTTCTTCCTGGTTTCTGGCTCCATGTTGGATTTTGACTCGTTAACAATCCAGCCAAGCTCCTTAAATAACTGCAATGTGGACTCCAAGTGTGATCTCAGAGTAGATGGGGAATCTGCCACCAACAGGAAGTCGTCTAAGTAGGGGATGATCATGACACCCTGGTTTCGTAAGAAGGCCACCATTTCCATCACGACCTTGGAAAAAATTCGCGGAGCCGAGGAGATTCCAAATGGTAGGCAGACGAACTGGAAGTGGCGGATTTCCCCCTCCACCCTCAGCGCAAACCTCAGGAATTTTTGTGAGTTGGCGTAAATAGGGATATGAAAATAGGCATCCTTAAGGTCTATTGTAGCCATTACGTTATCCCTGGCAATTAAAGGAGTTGCAGTTCTAATGGTTTCCATTTTGAATCTCCTATATTCAATGAATTTATTCAGTTGTTTTAAATTGATAATGGTGCGGTGGGAGCCGTCTGGTTTGGGAACCAGAAAGAGGGGGGAATAGAAGCCTTTTCCCTGTTCCTTCTTAGGGACTGGGATAATCGCGCCGAGACCCTGTAGGTTCCGTATGCCCTCCAACAGAGCCTGTTCTAGGCCTGGAGACTGGGTTGGGGTTATCATAAACCTGTCCGGGGGGCGGGATAGTAGCTCGATCCTGTACCCCTCCGCCACTAGGTGCAGTACCCACTCATTAGTTGTAATACTACGCCAGCTATTGGAATAGCGAGCCAGTCTACCCCCTACCGGGCCCGAAAGTATGGGCTGAGGGACAAAAGTTAAAGTCTTACCCCTTCCGCCCTTTGGATAAGACCATCTTCCGGTCTTTCCCTTCCCGGCGTACGTAGACGAGGGATGAGGGGTGAAGGGTCTCTTGGGTGGTCTGGTGGCAGGCAGTCCGTGACTCTTGTCAGCTGCTTTCTCCAGCAGACGATCCAGGTCTGGTCCGAATATACGCCCGCCCCGGAACGGTAGGGTACATAGCCTATTTTTGGACGCAGCGTCCCCTGACCACTCTTTCACCCACACTGCCCTTCTGGCGGTGTTCGATAGGGCTGCCATGCGGGCTCCGAGGCGGACTGTTTCCATCGAAGCATCTGCCAGGAACCCTGTTGCCATTCGCAGCAGAGGGATGCCGCTTGCGAACTCCTCCCTAGGGGCTTTTTGGTCGACTAGGGCTGCGAATTGGTCCAACCAGATTGCCATGGAACGAGCCACGGAAGTGGCCGCGATGTTCGCTTTCATGATGAGACCGGAGGTGGACCAGGCTTTACGCATGGATGTGTCCACCTTATGGTCCAACGGGTCCTTTAAGTGGGATGTATCCTCAAAGGGCAACCCGGACTTTCTGGATACCATGGCAATTGCAGTATCGACTTTAGGTATCTCGTCCAAAAAGGACACTTCATCTCCCGGAAATAACAGGCGTTCTTTAAATTCCCTGGGGATTAGCGGAGCCTGATCCACGCTCTCCCACTCATTTAGGATCAGCTGCTTGAGTGTGGCGTTTACGGGGAATGAAGATTTTTGTTGCGGGAGTAACCCCGCGAACATATCCTCCTGGACTGTGCGGGGTTGCTGCACGTCTTCCTCCACCTGCATGGTCCTGCGTACTGCTTTCAGCAGTTGATCCATGTCCGCGGTAGAGAAAAGATATTTCTTGTCCTCCTGCGTCACTTCCCCGTCAAAATCCACATTTTCCGCTATGTCGGAGTCAGACTCAGACACCGCCGGAACCGACCTGCGTGTAACCCCGGAAGGCCCAGGTTGGAGGTCCGAGAGGGAGGACTGCACTTCTTCTCGGACGACTGACCGAATTTCGGCCATAAGGGAAGTTTTTTCCTCCTGCATAATTTTCGCGGAGCAGGTAGCGCATAGCGTTTTGGTGCAGGAGTCGTCAAGTTTGGTTAGACATACTGGACATTTTTTACTCCTGCGTCTAGCCTCCCTTGGTTTTTGAGTATCCCTGTCCTGTAAGACAAGGGAAACTCTGTTAGTGGGGAAGTGTATGTAGTGCAGGTGTAGGTTGGTCCACTGGACCACTTACAGTTAGGAGGGTCTCTGGGTCCTCTCTGGTCGACATCTTGCGCCTTGCAGGAACGCTTCCTGTGCTTAGGATCGTTCCTTAGCGTGGAGAAACACCACCAGCTGATGCAGGGGCAGCGGATTTTTGAATTTGGCGCCGGCCGCGCCAGGCCACGCCCCCTTTGCGGAGCGTCCGACGTCACCGCGCTGTATCCGAAGCCACGCCCCTGGAGCGCTCCTGTCGGCCCTGGACCCGGAGATGGCGGCCGCCGCCGCAATGACGGCCGCAGTGGTGCCGGCAGCCCGTACTTGGACCCCGGCCCACCGGAGATGGCGGCCGCCGCCCGAAATGACGGCCGCAGTGGTGCCGGCAACCCGTACTTGGGCCCCGGCCCACGCAGTCCCCGGAAAGCTCCCAGATGGGGTCCTTCCCACTGGGTTTGCCGGGGCTGCCCGAAAGATCCACGCCGCCGCTTCGCCGGTAAGTCCTCCTCCGGCATGGGACAGCGTTGCTGGAGTTCTGCCGCTGCTGTCCTGAAGGGACAGGAAAAACACTGGTGTTGGTGGAGGGGAGGTGCTTTTTATATTCTGCCTCTTCCTGTCCCTTCAGGTCAGCAGGTGAGCAACCTCCAGCGTATGCTGTCATGATGTCATGGGGAAAATGTGCTTTTTTTACATTTTTCATTTTTGTTTTTACACAATTTGTGTCCCTCTGGGGCACTTACAGTACAGCACTGATGATTGCTGTGATAAGGCATTGCAGGGCTACTGCTCTGCAATGCCTTATCGCTTATATAGCGATCACAGTCTATGGCAATATAGGACGCCGGGATCTGGCGTCCTGTTGCCATGGCAACAAGCTGGGCTCTCTGCAATTATATCGCGAGAGCCTGGCGCTCCCTCTGTGAACCCTTCCCATCCCACGATCTACATAGATCGCTGCAGGGAAGAGGTTAACAGCGGTGGGCGCATCTCCGATGCACACCTGCTGTTGCAGCAGGAGACCGGCTATTACTGACAGATTCTTATGATCTTGTGCTATCCCCAGGACGCAAGTTTACACCCTGTCGCGGGAAGTACCCCGCTGCTAGGACGTAAACTTACGCCGTGGAGCAGGAAGGGATGAAAGGAATTTTTTTCTGTCATTTTTCGGTCCATTTAGACATGCTGATTATCGTTAAAAATTTGTTAAAACTGAAAGTGAGCAATAATGGTCACGTCTACATGTGAACTATTGTCCTGTTTTCATTTGTCATTCAGTATCAGCCAGCATAAAAAACAAACAAAAAAAAAACAACACTAAACAGAAAAAAACAAAAAACATTGATGGCGGCTCGTTCACATCTCGTTACATTGAATAAACGCTGCCCCCTCCGTGTTTCACATGGAATGTAAAGCACTGAACGATTCTCGGTGATGACCTGCCTGTCCAAATAGGCTACATGAGGGCAAACAACTGTGAATGAGTCATCAGTGACGCCACTCACTTGTGCAAACCAGAATTGGCTCGTGTAAAGGGGGCATTAGGGAGTGGGACACTGTGCCCCATTTTGGAATCTGTTGACTACAAAGTGTAATCTTATCTTAGTCATACTACACCTGTTTCCCATTTCATAACCTTTTAACTCGGCTGACAGTCGTTTGGACAACAGCCCGGGCGCCGACGTCACCGCTAAGGTCGTTCATGCTTGTGCAGATCATTAAAACTGAATTTCCCGCCGGCGGCTCGCTCAGAGCTTCCGCCTCCTATGTGAAGTGCTGAGTGGGGAGCATTTATACGAAACGAGAAGCCCGCGATCCAGCGAATGCGGACAAGGTTTTTTAAACTGACTGAAAAGCCAGCTTAAACAACCGCAAGCGAGCGAGCAATGCTTTTGCTTTATACTGAACGATTAACGCTCACTTTCTCTTGTTTGAAGTAATTTTGAACAATAATCATTGTGTGTAAATGGGCCTTTACACGAGACGTGTGTCGAGCAAACCACACCCGACACTTAGCACGTTATCAAGTATATATGGAGACATTACACAGGAGCGAGTATTGCTGGATCGCTCTCCGTGAGACCAGCAGGGTGCCGGGACGGCTGGAGGCGCGTTCTCTCCCAGTACTAAACGGCTTGTCATTCGGTTTTCAGGCATGCTGAAACTGAACAACTCTTGTTCAGTTTCTGCATGCATTTACACGAGACAACTATTGTTCAAAACCCAGCGGGAGTGCAGGGTTTTGAACAACCACCAACAATAATAGTTCCGTGTCAAAGAGCCTTTACATGAGTGAGTGATTGTAAACAAACCTTGCTCAGACTATTCTCTCATCAGATCATTGTCCCATGTAAGCAGGGCAACTAACAGATGACAAACGATTAATCATTCATCAGCTAACCAAATCTTTAGTGCAACCACAAAAGCCATCCTTATCCGCAACATGCCTCTCCATGTAAATGGGGGATGTGTGGGTGACAATGATCAATCTGCATGGTGGATTAACAATTGCATGCAAGATTGTTCATCCATCATACATTCAGAATCAGCTTGTGTGAAAGCCAGTTACACCAGCGCCGATCTCTCTGATCATCAGATCACAATAGAATAATGTAAAATGACCCCACCAAAATAAAAAAGTTAAAACTAGGGGAGAGAGAATAGAGAATGGGGTATGAATGCAGATCAGTCAGCGGAGTAAGGACTTACTCGCATGGGCCAGTGCAAGTTGCACCTGAGCAGTCTGGGCACAACTCACATCTGTCCGTTTGCTGCCCGGTCTACACAGACAGTACAGATTAAATGTACTATTGTTGCCTGTGAATGTAGACCAGCAAAGGACATGCAGCGATTTTTTTTCTGCACACACCATGGCTCCCTGTGAAAACTGGCTCCTGTGTAGACCCTCATTAGCGATAATGGATCCGTTTGCTGTCCATAAAATACACAGACAGAAAATGCGCCCGTGGGGATAAGTTCTAACACTTTTTAACTCGAGAATATTTGCAGAGTTGTTTCCTTTTTAATTTTAACCCTTTCCAATCCAATTTGTATCCTGGTTTTCCTAGGGGGCTTACTCTTTTTCTGCCGTTAAACAGCACTATATGCTGACTAAAGCCAGTACTGCATGAGGTGACACGTGGATTGGCTCCGACAGCAGAGAGGCTGGCAATATACAGTAAGAGAAGCCCCGATGGATGTCTTCCAACATCGGAGCTGTACAGCCTTAAATCATAATGTCTTCAGAGGTCAGACAGTGGATTGGAAGGGGTTAAGGGAACGACTGCCAGGCACATAAGCACCGGCCGTCACTCTTGTGTTTATAGAGGAGCACTAGTCATTCAAGTGAATGAAGGCGGAGCGGGCCGGGGATCGTTCCACCCCGCCAGCCTCCATTCACAGGAAACAGGCAGCAAACACTAGGCAGCTCCTGCTTAGCAAGCGTCTATGGGCTCGGGTTTTTAGTTTTTTGAAAAACCAAGAGACTCCAACAAGTGCCCTGCTGACGGCCATGTGTACCGGGAAGGATTCCTGCCTCCAGCAAAAATTTGTCTGATAATGGCTCCATGTAAAGTACCCTTTAAATGCATTGGCTGGAAAGGAGCACAAAATCTCCGATTGGTGAAGGTCCAATTACTAGGACTCCCATTGATCATGAGAATAGGAGTCCCGAGTATCAATGTATAGCTGAAGCTGTGATTGCTCCTGTGTACTACCATTCCATTCATCTCTATGGGGCTGCTAGAGGTAGCCGAGTATTTAGGTTCTCCTATATCTGGCAGTACCAGAGAGATGAATGGAAAGGCAGTGTGCATGTGTGAAGCGGCACTGTATGGGTCGTTAATAAAAGGTGGTATATAAAAAAATCAGCATATTCACGGCGTTCATATTGCTAAATGTTGTAAAAGTGTCTCCCTATTACCCTTACGTACCACAGAAACTTGTCTCTCCAAAAGTTTGAAATGCGCCTCCAAAAACTTGGCCAGACCAAGAACGACATCCGCTTCCTGTTTAACCAAATCTGAAGCGTGCTTGAAGTGGCCATCTAAACAAGAAACTGTAAACTGGCAGCATTCACTCAGGGCCTGGCATTGCCAACCATCACCAAGGGAGCAGACCTTATCAATACTCTGTGCCATCTGCATCAAGTGCTTCACAATCTGAGATGCTTTCATCCACTCGTGCATTTCTACGGTCAAGTTTAAAAGAGTTAGCGCAGACTGGCAGCACCCAGTGGACCGATTCAGACATCTAGTCGCTTGCTGGATGACCTCTTTGGCTTGGCGGAAGCAGCTACTTTTACAGAGCACTCGTAACCGCTCTAATGTCATTTCCACCAGTGAACAAGTCCACGGATGGGTTAATTTCTGGTGTGCCTGCAAAGGTTTAATTAACAGATTCTCAAGGCATTCACTCAGGAAAAGGCCATCACTTTGGCTGCAACATTTTCCTTTGGCATCAAAGGCCAAAGTTGCATACTTGACATGCCGCAATATTGTAATGGGAGAGTCGGCATGTGAAGTCGACATTTCCACCAACATGAGGAACCGCGCTGCATGCAATCGAAGATGGAGCGACTCCCGGTTATACGGGCTGGCACTCTGCTTCTGTTCCCATTCTCCTGCCACCTTCCACAGACACACAAAGCTGCTCTTGGCAACGGCTGTAAAGTCCCCACTATTTTGTTGCTCTGATGGGCAATCATTGAGGTAGAAGTAAAGGAGGTCCGAGAGCTGAATACAGATGGGATGTGAAGATTCGTGCGCACAGACATTTTTCAGAAGGTGAAATAGTATCTTCTCCAAATAGAAAGGCGTTCGCTGGGGGCTCGACACACAAAAGCCCCGACTTGTCAGCTCTACCAAGGGCACCAGGCTCTGTAGATGTTCATGGCAGGACGACTCAGCGGCCCAGTGGTTGCACGCGCGCAGAAGACGATCGCAGACAAAGCGCTGATCCGACAGCTGGTCAGGAGACGATGGCTCGCAGGGAACATCTGTCATACATGACTGGAAGGCAAGACATGATGTATAAGTATTACCAGTCATATAAAGAACCAAATAGAATATATACAATCTATAAAAGATATATAAAAAATGTTGTTTCTGACTTACGGCCTTTTAGCCATTGCAAAACTACAACTCCCAGAATGCCCCAACAGCCACAGGCTGGAGACCATTACCATCTCTCTCAATCCCCCCTCCCCCCTAAGCCTGCAGTGACTCGAGAAGAGCGATGCTCGCGCGAGTAACTGCCTTATCAGAGTGTGCTCGCTCATCTCTATTCACAATATAACTGCGCCTAAATATAAGGGATTGAGGAGTGAAACAGCAGGATGGCTGCAGGTAAGAACCAAATGCCAAGGTGACTTCCCATAGAACAAAGCAGAGAGCAGTCATACACATTAGGCAGAGGATAAGATAATCTTGAGTGTATAGTGGAAGTCTAACAGTCCCCTTTACATGGGATGATTACTGTTCAGATTTCCGCACTCCCGCAGATTTCTGAGAATCGCCCCATGAAAACGCATGCAGCGACTGATCAAGAATCGCTGTTCAGTGCAGACAGCAGTCGTTCACTTTTGAATGACTGTCTGCTTACTGTGAATGGAGGCGGGGGGGGGGGGGGGGGGAGCGCTCCGCAGCCTGCTACGCCTCCATTCCGGTAGCACTGGGAGTGATGCCAACAATACTGGGATGAGCTGCTGGGCATAGTTTGCCGAACGACTTGTCCCGTGTAAAAGGACCATAACTGTTTGACGTTGTCTACAATAGGAAGAACTATATTCTGAATCTGTACCTTTAGTTCTGCTTGCAGTTTGACGACCCCCTCCAGGGAGGAGGTCAGCTTTATAAAATCTGCTGCTCTGAAGGCCTTCATCTATCCTCCAAATAGTTATCTGCAAAGGAAAGAAAGCAAAGTAGATAAAACAAGCAGCAATCTGTGCAGAGCGAAAACACATAAATCGTGCAAACACTAAAATCATTTAGGAACAGAATTCATTTCCTCCTCTAATTATTCTTTCACCATTGACTATAAAGTTCCCTCCTAATAAGTTAGTGCCATTTGCTGTAACTTCCACATCCGCTGCCCAAAGAGGATACAAGTTATCACCTCTGCGCTATAAACCCCCATTTAGACTGGACGACTGTCAGGCAAACGATGGCAGACACTTGTCCCCGCACATACTAGCCCGTGCTCACAGGAGCGGCTGAAGGAGATTTCACTCCTCGCTCTCCCCTCACCATTCACTTAACATTGCGGCCGTTCAGTAATGAACGACTGCTGTTAATACTGAGCGATCAGGATTTTATGCAGCTTAAAATTGGAAAAAAAAAAATCTGCAAAAAAAACGTGTGGCTATTGACATGAGATGCGGGATTTAATTCTGCAGCATTTTAACTTTAAATATAATGTATATCAATAACCCACCCAGCTCGGTCATAGCCGGCCACCTGCTGCAACAGCGTGGGTGCATCGGAGATGCACCCCCTGCTGTTAACCCTTCCCTGCCATGATCTATGTGGATCACGGCATGGGAGGGGTTCACAGAGGGAGTGCGCTGCCTCTGTGACGTCACTGGGCTCTCGCGATATAATTGCAGATATGGCGTCCTGTATTGCCATAGACTGATCGCTGTATAACCGATAGGCATTGCAGGGCAGTAACTCTGCAATGCCTTATCACAGTGATCATCAGTGCTGTAAGTGCCCCAGAGGGACACAAATGGTGTAAAAAAAAAAAAAAAAAAAAAAAAAAAAGTTAAAAACCTTTTGATGCTTTTTCTCATATTAGCATAAAAAAAAAAATTTAAAATCCTACATATTTGGTGTTGTTGCATCCGTAAATACGTGCACAATAAGTTGCGCATGCTTTTGACTGCGCACGGAAAAAGTTTAAAAAAGCTAAAAAACTGCTATTAGCATTTTGCCTCCCTAAAAACGCAATAAGTGACCAAAAAAGCTGTATGTACCCCAAATTGGTACCAATAAAACTACAACTCGTCTCGCAAAAAATAAGCCCACATAGAGCTCCGTACATTTAAAAAAAAACAAACAAAAAAAAAACAGGACTTCTGGTATCTTAATCGTACCGGCCTTCAGAAAAAATTTATTGTGTCATTTATGCTGCATGATTAGCGCTGTAAAAAAAAAAATCTGTCAGAATTGATCCGTTTTCTCTCCCTGCTATCATAAAAAATAAATAAATAAAGGTTTTACAATATAGTCTATGTACCTAAAAATAGCACCGATAAAAACTACAGTTCGCCACGCAAAAAACAAGCCCTTACACGGCCGCGTCGATAGAAAAGTAAAAGCTATGGCTTTTGAAAAATGGAGAAGAAAATCCGCCGAAAATCGTTGCGTCCTTTAGCCCAAAATAGGCCATGTAATAGGCCATGTAATAAGCCACACCCCTAACCCCTCCCCCCTCCCCTAACCATTCCCCCTGTGCTGCTTTGGGGCTCCATGGCTGAAAAAGTCTGCCTCCTGCCTGCGACCCCCTCACTGTCTAACATCTAATGTTCTCCCCCCCCCCCCCCCCCCCTTTCAGTTTCACCCCATTCCTTCTAGTCTTTCCTTGTACAAATGAGAATAGGGCTGATCCTTCTGCACTGTGACAACCCTTCAGATATTTGTAGACAGCTATTATGTCTCCTCTCGGCCTTCTGGTAACGAGACGACTGCTGAAACGTTTTCTCTTCAGGCCGCTCTCACACCGATGCTTTTTACCACGATTAGTGCAGCGGTTTCAAACGCCGCACTAATTGCGGTACAACGCTCAATTTCCGAGCGCCGTTTGCCCTTTTTTGTGCGTTTTCTAATGCGTACCGTCACGATAAAGTGTGTTAAAGAGCGCTGTAGAATGCGGCTGAAAACAACGTTCAAAGTCACTGTAAGCCGCAGGGTTTTAGCGCGCTGTGTGAGGGGCCGGAGACCATCAGCGGGCCGCCCTCACATGACCTGATGTAAACACGGCCGATTTTATGCAGCATTTTACTGCATTTTTACCGAGTTTTTTTGCTCAGTAAAAACATGAACAAGCTGATGACGTCACAATAACCCCAAAAATAATTTAAGTAATTTAACATGAGAACCATTTCTGCCTGAGGTCAGTTTCTGATGACACGGCCCCTTTAAACGTGGTTTCCCCCCTCCCCCCATTCAGGACCCTCAGTAACGGCCCTGTCACTGGTCTCACATGGACACCCTGATGACACGCACGCGAGCGGTTACTATAGTGACGGATGGCACAGGACTGTGTATAGCGCGGCACTAGGACAAAGCAGTGTACACATACATAGTAATACCTATACACTCGGTATATCTGTATTGTATATGTCACCCTCCCCGCCGAACCCAATACTCCATACCGGTCTCCGGTCCGCAGGCTTCACCGCGCTCACTTCCGTCCCGGCTCCCGCCTGCACTATTTTCAAATCTCGCTCCCTAGCCAATCAGCGCGCCCTATTGGGCGGCGTGTCATCTTGTGCGACCAGCCCCGGGGCGTGCCGGGAATTGTAGTGTCTGAGACGCTATAGCTGTTATGGGAAGCCAATGTGTAGACTATGGTGTGCACATAGTGTTATGTGCCCTGGCTGGTGAAGGCGCTGACTGATTGTGATGCTTCACCACCTATCACACACTGATGACTACAGCTGATAACTACAAGGCTCCTTCTTATGGGCCTATATGTTTTAGCGCTATGAACGAGGCATTTTTGCACACATATCGGTGTATTTTACTATACTTTTGCACACACAGGACATGTTCATTCGTACGCGGCAGACGAACACACCGCGATTTAAATGGCTAGCCTAAGATATGGAAAGATGTAGAGATATGACCACCATTCTTTGGAATGGGGTCATTCACATGAGCGATGTTTTCATGCATGGTGCTGCGATGCGGGAAACAAATCGCGGCATGTTCTATCTTTCTGCGAGATCGCCCATTGCTGTCAACGCGACCGGCGGCAGCAGCGCCGTCCCCATAGACAACAATGGGAGAATTCCGCGATCGGCTGCTGCGCCAGGAGGATGTCTTCAGCACTGCAGGGACTCTAGGCTGTTTTCAGATGAAAACACCTTTCATTCAGGGGTTTCACATGCATGGCGAGGGCGATATCGGGCCGTGATTCAAGGAGCCCTAAAGCCCCCTGTCCCTAGCCGTTGCAGAATATCGCCAGCGATATTCCACCGCGGGGGAGGAGGGGGGTCCGCTTTCAGTTCTCTGTGGTGAATCTATCTCACCGCGGAGAATCACGCTATGATTCTCCGCTCGTGGATGCCGCGGCTGCCAGATTATCACCGCGGGTAGGGCAATGAACATTCGCCTGTGGACAGGCAGCCATTAGGGTCTGTTTAGACCTGGCGATTTGTCGTTTGAACGAGCGAATGACGTCCCAGCTCACGCGTCATCCTGTTTATCTCTCTGCATCCAGGCAGATACATCGTCGTAGGCTCATTCAAATGCGAAATCGTTCCGTTCTTCACTCACTCAGTGATTAGTGAATGAGCCAATGAGGATTTTTACGTCTGCATAAAACAAACTAATTTTGCTCGCTTTAACAATTTAATCCTTCCGTGTAAAAGGGCCTTCAGAACCAACCATATAGCAAATTTTTTCTTTATTTTTTTTTTTAAATAATAGTAGTAAGTTTATTTTTTTTATTTTTCTGGGTGAGGAGAGGATTTTTTCTTAAGGGCGCACACGAGTGTAATTTAATAGCGTAGTATGCACGCACAATACGCGGTGAATGGAAAGTACATTGATTTTCATTGATCCATTCACACTTGTGTATATACATCACATATAATACGAGCGTAAAAACACGCAGCATGTCCTATTATGCCGTGTATTACACGTGATAGATCGCTATTGTTCTCTATGGTCATGTAATAAACGGTGTACATGGACAATTACATTGCATATGTGCGGTGTTTTTGTGCAACATCGCGAAGCGACAGGGTGGGAAATAAAAAAAAAAAAAGAAACAAGTCAGACTGTGCATGACCGCGTGCTTGAGATACGCAGTCATGCGCAGTGTAAAATCGCTGCCATTCGCAGCCATATGCCAGCTCACATAGCGTTATACCCAACGCTCATGTGAGCCCGGCCTAAATGAAACTTAATTTAAAAGGGTTAATTGTAGAAACATTTGACACGGGGCAGGATATGTTAAAAAATAACAAGCTATGTAATTCTTAGCACTCCGATTCCCGCCCGGCTCCAGCACCGCCCCTCTGCTTCTCTCGTCCAGTCCTTGTCCGCTTGGCTGCGGCGATGAGATTCCATACACAGACAGTAATCACTACGTACACACGTGTCATGCGTACTCACTGCGTATTTTTAACGCTCTCATGTATGAGCAATTTTGGTCCGTTATGGGAATCGAAATAGGATATGCTGTAATTTTTTTTACACATGAGAAAAACACACGTTTCAATACCCCAATGGAGTTTCAGCACTGCGTATTACCCTGTTTCCTCGTAAATAAGACCTACCCTGAAAATCCCTCGCCTAATTTTTAGGGAGACTTGAAACATAAGCTATTCCCCAAAAATAAGGCCTAGTTACGCTACAAAAAAAAGAACACATTACCTAGCAGGCTCGGTCCAGGTCCCTCCCGCTGCTCTCTAGAGGTTTGGCGCGCTTCACGCAGGCCTCAGCTGCTCATACAACATCACTTACTCATTTCTGGATTCATAAATCCTGCCTCCCGGAAGCGATGGCTGCAATTGGTTCTTCGACCACTGCTCAGCCAATCAATGCAGTGCTGGATGAACCAGTGCAATGGCTGTGATTAGCCATGGCTCGGACAAGTCATAAATCAAGCCTCTACAACACGATGACTGTTGATTGGTTCTTCCACCGCTGCTCAGCCAATCAATGCAGTGCTGGATAAACCAATCACAGCCATCAGACTGGTTCATCTAGTGCTGCATTGATTGGCTGAGCAGGGATCGAAGAACCAATCACAGGCATCGCTTCCTAGAGGCGGAATTTATGAATCACTTTAGGAAGTGATGTTATATGAGCGGCTGAGGACTGCAGAAAGCATGTTGGAGTTGTGCAGAGCAGTGGAAGGGACTGGAACTGAGCCTGCTAGGTAAGTATAATAAGTCTCTAAAGATTCGGGTGCCGGCAGGGGGCGGGGAGCGATGGGGGAGAGCGGGGAGGAACGGAGGGGAGATCTCTCTCTCTCCCCCCTGCTCACCGCCGCAACTCACCTGTCACCCGCACCGGCAGCCGAATCTTTAGAGACGAGCGGGCAGGTACTCCAATAAGGCACTACTCGCTTGAGTAGTTTGCCTTATCGATTATGCTCGCTCATCTCTAATAATAAGACCTCCCCCAAAATGACACCTAGTGCCTCTTTCAGGGCAAAATTTGATATAAGACAGGGTCTTATTTTTGGGGAAACACGGTACATGTGTAAACTATACGAACATAATACACAGTAAAGATACACTTGTGTGAGTGAGCCCTACGTCCTGGCATTCGCTGCAGCAGTCACATATGTCTGCGGACATCACAGCTGCAGTCCGTTAGCAAACCCTTGCCAGGAAGGATGCAGTGGCAGCGCTGCACCAGCAGGGGATCGAGGGGTAAGTATAACTTAGACCGGATTCACACGAAACTATGTGTATTTGCAAAAAGAACGTTGCTTTTTTGCTCATGCATCGGCGTGATGTACTGTACTTTTCCCCGCTCAAGGCATGTGCATTTGCATGAGGCCAAAAAAATATGCAGCGTTTGAAATGGCTAATTAGTCTAATGAGTTCCAGATGTGTTCTTTTTCCTGCGCAATTCCGCAATGTTACACGCATCTCCTAGAATATTTTGCGTGCATATGCACATCCCGATTGACTTCTATGGGAACAGTTGGTGCAGGAAAATAGAGCATGCTACGTTTTTAAAAATTCAATAGGTTCTGTTCACTACATATTGCATGCGCAAATTTTGCATGTGCACGTACGCCCATATGAATCCAGCCTTAGTTTATAATTTTTTTTTAATATGCCCTCTGTCAATTTTTTTCTATAATTTGGACAACCCCTTGAAGGCCTGCTTCACTTGGGTGTAAACTTATTTATACGTACATTTGCGTGATGGGCATTTTTGCCTGCATGTGTGTGTGTATTTTACTGTATTTTTTTCTGTGACCCCGGGCCAAGACCCCGCATATGGCTGCGTATGGCGGCGAAGTTGTATTGTACATGACCGCACACTCACGCAGGTGGTCGTGCGCTGTACAACTGTTTTTTAATTTTTGTTCATATTGCGTGTGGGCTGCAGGCAGCTACATAACAATGGAGAACAATGAGCTCTATGTCGCGTATATCTGTGGCAAAATAGAACATGCCGCGATCTATTTTCCGATCGCGGATTACTCAATTCCGAAATGTTAATGTGAGCGTAACTCCGTAAGGCAATGCAATTGATTGCCTTTGAGCTACTGTGTATCACACAGGTCCGCAGAATATGATCGTGTGAGCCCAGCCTTTATTAGTTTAACCCTTTCCAATCCAATTTGTACCCTGGTTTTCCAAGGGGCTTACTCTTTTTCTGCCGTTACACAATGGCGCTATATGCTGGCTAAAGCCAGTACTGCATGAGGTGACACGTTGGATAGGCTCCGACAGCAGAGAGGCTGGCAATATACAGTATTACATGCACAAATGTTGCACGTGTAATATGCAGTGCCAACATGTTTGTGTGAATAAGCCCTAACTATTCTTGTTATTGCACTATGGTACCTGAAGCTGAGATAGTAGGATCACATGTATTATCCATTATTGCCTGTACCCCTCCCTGGCTTATACCCACTGAAGATCTGCCTATGGCCTCATGTCCACGGGCGGATCGGGTTCTGCATGCGGGAGCCCACAGCAGAATCCGACCCTGCCTGCGGCCGAGGACACTGCTTACCCGTCTGGGTCTTCTGCGTGCCTGTCCGGAGTGTTCTATTTTCTTCACCGCAGATGTGTATGGAAGCGCCGGCTACGGAACGGATGGCTTCCATGGACTTCAATGGAAGCTGTCCGTGTGGGAACCGCACTGAGATGGAGCATGCTATTAGTTTTTCAGACCAAAAGGTCCACAAAACAAATCCGCATGCATTAATTCTGCTGCGGACGCTCATGTTTCATGAGGCTTAAATTGCGGATCGTCTGTGCAGGTACCCCGCACAGATTCCGCAATTCAAGTGCGCCTCTGGACATTGGACCTATACCTATTGCCTTTGTTAAGCCCTTGCTGCCATGGTAAACCAACTATACCCTGCGACTGTGCTGTAGGTTGCTGATTGGCTGCCAAAGAGCGCCACCTCCCTTTATCCAACTCCTTAGCACAGCTTTACACAGGACAATTATTGTCCGAATAGTCGCTCGAAAGCAACAGTTCTTCTGTGCACGAGAACCAATCACAGCCATCACTTCCTGTCACCAGGAAGTGATGACATACGAGCGGCTAGGACTGCAGGAACAGCGTGGACCTCCAAAGAACGACGTGTGGGACCTAGACCAAGCTCGCTAAGTACGAAAATAAGACCTAGTGCCTCTTTTGGGGAAGATATTAATATAAGACAGGGTCTTATTTTCGAGGAAACGTGGTACCTCTCTCTTCGCCCACTATAGACTTCTATGGGTGGCAGCTGTAATTTGATCTCTCAGTGAGTTTATAAACCATCTCTGCTTCGCTGAAGAGTTTTTTTTCCTGCCAGTATAATGAGAGTGAGCCACGAGTGCAGAGAAGCAAGTTTTGATTTATGAAAAAAGTGAAACCATAGTTGTTCTTTAACCCCTTAAAGGCACCGCCTATTTTGGCCAGACACGACAATTTTTTGGAGAATTTCATCTCCACTTTTCAAAAGCCATAACTTTTTTATTTTTCCGTCAACATGGTAGTATGAGGGCTTGTTTTTTTGGGCAGCTTTCTGTAATTTTTATTGGCACAATTTTTGAGTACATGCAATAGTTGTGATTGTTTCATCGAGTCCTGCATTGATTGGCTGAACTGCAGCTCTCATGAACCGATCATAGCCAGCACTTTCTGGAGGCGGGATTTATGAACCCCCTAAGCAGGAAGAGCGGCTGAAGACTGCGAACAAGTTTGCTGTAGCTTTGGGAGAAGTGCGGCAGAGTGGACAGCACCTGTTAGGTGATGTATTGTTTTTGGGGGGTTTTTTTTAGTGCAGGTAGGGCTTATATTGCAAGCCCCCTGAAAATCCCGGCAAAAGAGTGATACAAAGTCGCACAACTTTGTTGCGCGACAAAATCGCGAAATCAGCACAAGAAAACACAGCTGTGATATCGCTGTCGCCTCATGTGAAAGAGGCCTAAAGTACCATAAACTTAATTATGGTGGTTTTAGGAGATGTGACAGGGAGCCACATGCTATACTTTTCATACCCACTTCTTGGATTCCGTGGTACCCACTGCTGCAGTCTTTGCATCAGCTAAAAATCTGACTCTTTTCAGAGTCAAGTTCTCTGAAAAAAAGTCAGACTTTCAGATGGCATGCGGTCTGCAGCAGCAGGCATCATGGGAACCAAGAAGCGGGTGTGAGAGTATTGAATCATATTTTATACAGTAGTGTTGTGTGCATAATATATGTGCCATGTACATAGCAAGACATACGTGCACAAAAGACCTGCATTGTAGGTGAAGATTTATTTACTAACAGAGTCTCAGACGCTGAGCATGCAGCTTTGTCATAATTAACCTTTGTAATGTTTTACCAAGAGAGAGGTATCACACATGCTGTGGACTTTGAATTGCTGAGTTTGTGGGGGATGTCACACTATATAACCTTTTGCATTGGAACAATAAAGCAGAAGAGCTTGGAAACATCAGTTGAGTGTTTATCATTGTATTGTTCTCCAATGCATCAAATAATAATTAGGCATACCTGATTAATAAGGCTATGATACCCCTTGAGTATCCCCTAAATTAAGTGATAACATCAACATGGGTAAGTATGAAAAATACATCACGTGGCTCCCTATCACCTCTCCTAACAACACCATAAAGGCCTTTTTACATGCAACAATAAGCGCTAAAACAGCCTCATGACTGAACGAAATGACAACATTTTTGCATAAAATTACAAGTACAGATAATGGCTTTTAATCATCTCTATTTCCTCTTTAGCTAAAGTAAACTCAGTACGAGTTGTTTGCTCAAGTGGGCATGTGTTTATGCGAGGGATTATCTGGCCCACAGGACTCCATTGTCTTTTCCTGGCATGAGTAAACAATGTACTAATTATGTAGGAAAGGCAAACACAATGAGTACATTCAAGTCTGCAAGCCACTCAAAAGACTGAACAAATTCAATTCAAATAGAATGTCTTTTGAGTAGAGATGAGCGAGCACGCTCGGATAAGTCAGTTACTCGAGTGAGCCTCGCTCTTCTCAAGTAACTGTATTCTTGTTTGAGTGTGCTCGGGGGGGGGGGGGGGGAGTGAGCAGGAGGTAGCGTGGGGAGAGAGAGATCTCTCACTCTCTCTCCCGCCAGCCCCCAAGCACGCTCTGACAAGAATGCAGTTACTTGAGAAGAGGGAGGCTCGCTCGAATAACTGACTTATCCAAGCGTGCTCGCTCATCTCTACTTTTGAGCAATCAAACTATGGTTTTTATGCCTGCTAAAAACCAGCGCGAAATGACAATTGAACGAATAGTGCACAACTGCATGCGTTTACATGTAAAGATTATCGCTCACTTTCGTCCGTTAAAACGAATTTTAAGCGATAAATGTTGTGTGGTAAAGGGCCTTTATTAAGTTTATGGCACTATGAATGAGAAAGGTGCTGGAATTACCCATAGTAGTACAGTTTGTTGTTACCTAGGGATTTCTTAAAACACCTTTATGTTTAGGCCTGGGCTTCATAGTGATTTGCAGTCATCAATATGAAGTGTAGTCCTGTGACTTTACTACAACTCATCACTATGTACTAACCCGGGCCTTTCTGCATAGAGCTTTAAAAACTTCTGTATTAGTGCCAATGCCCACGGCCGGATTGAACCTAGTAGCTCAATGTTCATATGTCCTATTTGCCACGGGAATATGCCTGGCCGGGTTCCATTGTAGTCAATGGAAGCCGGCTATCACGCTATACTTTCGATATACTGACAGCGGAAGTATCGCGTGAATACGCAACACCGCCCACCACCGGCCGCGTCATACGCTGTACTGCGCATGCATGTTGGCGCATCAGGCAGGACGTGCACAGCGGATCCGGGAGGTGAGTATGGGGTCTCCGGGGAAGGAAGGGGGGGGGGGGGGGGCGTGACGAAATCTGCTGCGATATTCCGCCGGCGGAGTCCATCACGGCGGTTGGCATGAGCCCTTACTCAAGTAAATCTCCATGTTTCCAAAGTTTTCCTGCCTTGTTCTAGTACAAGACTACTTTTAATATATATAAAGTTGCAGGAAATCTCCCAGTGCAGAAGCAGCCAAAAGTATACAATACCTTTAATAGTTGATTCTAGTCATCCAAAACCACTTACTCTTGTAGTTCTGTTACAACTTAATAAGAATGGCATTTTTAATAAAGTGGTACAAGTTGAAATTACATTTGTGTAAATCATTTAAACAGGGTTTATCCTGAACATGGTAGACATTGGGTATGGAAATAAAAACAATACATTCCTAGGCAAATAAGAAACTTATTGAATTGCCTTTTCATGTGCTCACTGGTATCATTCATGGTTATAAGTGGTCCCTTTCAGTATTCATTCGGCCTTTGTGGATTAACCTATGTAGCTTAAATTCCACATCCACAATTGCTTCCCCAAATCTGGACAAGGATCAAAGTCATTTTGTGGATAATCCAATTATTTGGAATAAATTATGACTGTTATTAAATCGTTTCCTAGTGGTTAGACTACTGGTATTGATAGGCTGCCAATAGAGTGCTATGTACATTCCATGGAGGATCTGGCCCCTATCTTGTTACACATCAAGACGTCTTTGAGAAAGCGTGTACTCCCGTCTTTTGTGAAATTGGAGAACACAGTTGTTGCTGCTACTTGTGAGGAATCTACGGTTTTCAGATATATTTATAGACGTAAGTCTGGATTTGACATTATGCCTATTTACTTCAGAGGCATCTACACAAAAGTTTTGCTTGAAGGAAGCCCAGTACAGTTTCTTCTTACTGGTGTTACCCTCCAATGCAGTCATGTAATGTGTGATATAGCACTGACTTCCTGACTTAAAGGTTGGTGGCAGGTTAAAGGGGGTTTCCGGGCCTACACTATTGATGACCTATCCTCAGGATAGGTCATTAATAGTTGATTGGTGGGGTCTGCCATTTGGGATCCCCACCGATCAGCTGATTGAAGAGACCTCAGCAATTGGGTGAGTGCTGCGGACTCTTCTTAGGTCAGTGATGTCACTGTAAGGGGCTTCTATAATGATGGGAAACCTGGGGTTGTAGTGACCTCTAGTGGCCAGTTTAAAAAACTGCACCCAGATATTCTACCCTATGTGTTGGAAGGTCACGTGTTAAAAGGTCCTAAAATGAAGATTTATTGCTCTCACTGGGAACTTTCTAGTGGAATTATATAAGAGGGGGCAATTTGAGCTGCATGACAGGAGAGGTGCAGGGACTGTGTAGAGAGTAGAGGTGCTGCCAGAATTGGGACATTGGAAACATCATAGCTTGCTGTGCCACTGTGTTTCCATAACTTCCACGGCAATTACAAAAACAATCCCTGCTTGCCTGTTTCCATGATCCTGACTACTGCATGGAAATTAATGCTGGATCCACATCTATCATAGAATCATATCGGATTATTATAATATGCAATTATTATTATAATTATCACATATTTTGTGGATATGTCATAACATTTTGAGATGGGAATACCCCTTTAAAGAAAATATACTTCAGTGTGTACAAATCATGCATGATGCTGTAAGATGCAGCCAGCTATTTACCAAAAGTGTTGGTGTAGGATAGGCAACATTGGCATCTTGCTGGTGCTTCTAAAAGCAGGCTGCTGGCCATTGGTACAGCTACTGAAATCCCTGCAGCGGGTTGGTATTGTCAGGCAAAACTGCTCATGGAACAGGGCATTTTTTTCTGCAGCAGCCAATATGAAATGTAACATTAAATCATAGAATGGTAGAGTTGGAAGGGATCTCCAGGTTCATCTAGTGCAACCGCCAGCCTCTGTTTGAAGACTTTGATTGAAGGATAACTCACCACCTCCTACGGTAACCTGTTCCACTCATTGATCACCCTCACTGTCTAATATCTAATCTGTGTCTCCTCCCTTTCAGTTTCATCCCATTGCTTCTAGTCTTTCCTTGTACAAATGAGAATAGGGCTGATCCCTCTGCACTGTGACAGCCCTTCAGTACGAGGGGGTGCTGATAAGTCTTTGGCTTTACCCAGAAAGAAATGAGATAAGAAGATGAAACTTTACATTTATTCCACATACTCTCCACTGATGTCAACACGCTTCTTACATTGGTATTCCAAGTTCTCTAAGGCTCGCAAAAAGGATTTCAGTTGTGCCTCAAACCAGTCATCCGTAGCATCCATGGCATCAGAAATGGTGTGACATTTGGTACCCTTGAGGTGTTTCTTCAGGTTTGGAAACATGATAGTCGGAGGGAGCTAGATCTGGTGAATAAGGTGGGTGGTCAACCAGCTGGAAGCCTAGCTCCACCAGTTTTGTCGTGGTCACTTGTGCAGTGTGAGCAGAGGCGTTGTCTTGCAGGAACAAGATACCTTTGGACAGCTTGCCGCACCTTTTGGCCGTCAGAGCAGCCTTCAATTGGTCCAAAAGTTCAATATAATACCTTGCATTGATGGTGGAAGCATTTTGAAGGTAGTCCACTAGCACCACGCCCTCCGTATCCCAGAACACAGACACAATCACCTTAGTGGCTGATTTTTGCACTCTGAACTTCTTTGGGCGAGGAGAACCACTGTACCTCCACTCTTGACTGCTCCTTGGTTTCAGGGTCATACAAATAAATCCAGGTCTCATCCATAGTGATCAGTCGATCCAGGAAGTTCTTATCAGTCTGGAAACGCTGACAAATGGACCGGGATGCTTCACTCGCATGCTTTTCTCATCTGTTGTCAAACATTTGGGGACTGTAGCAGGGTGAGAGGAGAAGTCAGAGATGGAAGGTATGTGTTGCAGAGGTTGCTCAACTCGGTAATGTAGGCCTCGCATCCTCTTTCCAGTACAGGTTTTCACCTGAGCCAAAGAACCAAGTGGAGCTCAGGCACCTGCTAGATATAAAAGGAGTCAGTCTGCAGAGCAGGGTGTGTGTGTCTGTATGTGTCTAACTGTAGAATATGAAGGGCATTGATCCCCCAATGTCTGCGACATATCACCATGAATATCCTTCATGGACTTTCCTAGCAGAAACAAGAATTTTATCCCTCCTCTGCTCTCATTTGCTGTAAATATTGCCTTAGACGCCACCATTTTATTTTCCCGCGAGCCTAGATCACTGTTGCCATAAGCTACAAACACAAAATTTTGAAAACCTATATTAGACGCATAAGGCTTTCATGTGATCTAACATTCGTTACCATAGAAACAAAAAAAGAACACAAAGCCAAAGACTTATCGGCAGCCCCTCATATTTGTAGACGGCTATTAAGTCTCCTCTCAGCCTTTTCTTTTGCAAGCTAAACATTCCCAGATCCTTTAACCGCTCCTCATAGGACATGATTTACAGACCGCTCACCATCCTGGTAGCTCTTCTCTGAACTGGCTCCAGTTTGTTGATTATTATTTTTTTCAATTGTGCTGCCCAAAACTGGACACAGTATTCCAGATGAGGTCTGACTAAGGAAGAGTAGAAGGGGATAATGACCTCACGTCATCTAGACTGTATGCTTCTCTTAATACATCCCAGAATTGTGTTTGCTTTTTTTGCTACTGTATCACACTGTTAACTCAGGTTTATTCTGTGATCTATTAGTATACCCATGTCTTTTTCACATGTGCTGCTGCCCAATTCCTCCCATTCTGTATGTGCTTTTGTCATTTTTCTTGCCCAGAGGTCGCACTTTGCGTTTCTCCTTGATAAATACCATTCTGTTAGTCACTGCCCACTGTTTAAGTCTGACCAGATCTTTTTGAATCCTCTCTCTCTTCCCTTCCCTAGTGTTAGCCATTGCTCCTAGCTTTGCGTCGTCAGCAAACTTGATCAGTTTTCCCTCAATTCCCTCCTCTAGATCATTTATAAAAATATTGAACAACATTAGGCTCAGAACAAAGCCTTGTGGTACCCCACTTGAGACATATGCCATGTCGTCCATTCAATACTTTTGATACGGATGCGTAATTTCCAATTCGTACATTATTTCTCCAAGAAACTTTATATACCATTACAGCTTAACAGAGAAGGACACAGTTAAAGGAATAGTATCAGTATATTTGCGCCCTATGCCGACAGTCCAAACTGATCATAGGCATTCTGTAACTACTTGTACTGTCTTATGATATTACATGTCACATACTGTATCTCAGGCCTGCACAACTTAGCAGTAGGTAGGGTCCAAAATTAAAATTGGCAAACCTCTTGGGGCTTCAGATAGGATTTTAACAGTTCAATTTGGAGGTAAGCTGCTAAAAACCTATTGTATAGTTTAAAGGGGTTGTCCCGCGGCAGCAAGTGGGTCTATACACTTCTGTATGGCCATATTAATGCACTTTGTAATGTACATTGTGCATTAATTATGAGCCATACAGAAGTTATAAGAAGTTTTTCACTTGCCTGCTCCGTTGCTAGCGTCCTCTTTTCAATGGAGCCCGCCTAATTTTTGGCATCTAATGGCCAAATTAGACGCGCTTGCGCAGTCCGGGTCTTCTTCTTTTCTCAATGGGGCCGCTTGTGCAGGATGCCGGCTCCGTGTAGCTCCGCCCCGTCACGTGCCGATTCCAGCCAATCAGGAGGCTGGAATCGGCAATGGACCGCACAGAAGCCCTGCGGTCCACCGAGGGAAAAGATCCCGGCGGCCATCTTCAGCAGGTAAGTAAGAAGTCACCGGAGCGCGGGGATTCAGGTGAGCGCTGTGCGGTGTTCTTTTTTAACCCCTGCATCGGGGTTGTCTCGCGCCGAACGGGGGGGGAGGTTGAAAAAAAAAACAAACCCGTTTCGGCGCGGGACAACCCCTTTAACTCCTTAACGACCAGGGTATTTTATCCTAAAGGACCAGACACTTTTTAGAGATTTAACCCAGGTAGTGGTATTAAGACCCCATTTTCTTTTCTTCAGCTGCCAAAATTATTCTTGGTGCATTTTTTTTCTGTGACATATAGGGTTGTTTTTTTTTTCTTTTTAAATATCTTTTTTCCCCCCTATTTTTTAGTTTTATATAGGGTAAAAAGCTAAAAAAAAAAAAAAAAGTTTCAAATTTATAGTCACTGAATCTTAAAATTAGTATAGTTATGCTAAAATAAAGTACAGAAAGGAGTTCCTCATTTTGTTTTGAACATTTTGATATATAATTTGTATAGTCCTGGATTTCAAGGCGCAAATGGCGACAGTTTTGGTTGGCGTCGGCGGTGGGTCATTTTCTTTTTTTTATATATATTTTTATTTTATTCTGTAATATAATAATGCTGAGGGTTGAAGTCCGTACCTGTTCTGCATTTAAAACCATGGCTAAATCGACACCATTAGGTGTGGATTTGGCCACCGTGGAAGTCCAATAGAATTGTTGCAGGTATTCCATTGTAGAATGTCCACAGCAATTCCGTCTTGTGAGACAGCAACCTTATAGTGGAAATCTTGAACTTGAACCCACACTGCTTCCAGAGTCTAAGGCATGGCACTCTTCAAAGCACTCGACCCTTTATATCATCTTTACTTTTATAAATAGGAACTAGTTATTTCTTCCATATACAATAAAGAAAGCAGTTAAGTGCTCTTCATCAACCAATCTGGACAATGGCTTCTTTGACTACCTGATGCTCACTGTGCACTGGCATGCATCATTAGTTTAAGACACTACATGCTGTCTTGATTGGCCAGTGCTGCACACACAAGCAGCATATTGGATCTTAAGACCCCCTATACATACTAATACAGTGTGCATCACGTAATGAGAAGCCGTGTGGCCATCTTTGTTTATTTTGGACCAGAGGGTCGCTTTAAGACAGGAGAAAAAGTTACCTACATGTAAAATAAACCAACTGCTCCAACAGTGGAAGATTCATAACCAGACACAAACGGACATTTGTTTTTTCAGTTAACCACAGACTTCCTTTTTTGCATGAAAAAAAAATATTTGAGATGTGAATATTTCTCAGGTTGCATTTCTTCAATAATCTTGCTTTACTTTCACTCTTAATATATAAAATGTATGTTTACCTTTGAACACAAAGAAGAAGTCTACACACAAATGTTGAGCAACTTGATCATTTGCTTTATTTACCTAGTACTGATCCTGAATTGTAAAAACTTTGTATGGAGTTGTAGGCACTCTACTAAAACTAAAGAATGATGCTCTAAGATAAAAATATGTATAAAAAGGTACACTGTAAAACCACTGCTATTAACCTTTAAAGGAATACACTTTTTCACAACTTCTCATTTCCAGCAGACAATACAGACACAGGGGGTGCTGATCAGTATTGAGCCTTACCCAGAAAAAAATTGAGCTAGGAAGCTGAAACCGCCACACTATTCTACATGTTCCCCCAGGATGCTAATGCACTTGTGACATCTCTCCTGCAGCTAAGTCCCTGCAAATAGAATTCTTCCGACTGCTGGTCAAACCACTCATTTGCAGCATTAGTTGCCTCCAAAACACTCCCAAAACGTTGTGAAGGATGATCCACTGGTAAATCGACATCACCCTATTCATTGAGTTTTTGACGAGCCCGGTGGTCCGTCCCCAGAATTATAAAATAGTCTAGTTGGAAGGAACCTCTAGGGTCATCTGGTCCAACTCCTTTGCTCAGTGCAGGATTCACTAAATCATCCCAGACAGATATTTGTCCAGCCTTTGTTTGAACACTTCCATTGAAGGAAAACCCACCACCTCCCGTGGTAACCTGTTCCACTCATTGATCATCCTCACTGTCTAATATCTAATTTGTGTCTCCTCCCTTTCAGTTTCATCCCATTGCTTCTGGTCTTTCCTAGTGCAAATGAGAATAGGGCTGATCCCTCTGCACTGTGACAGCCCTTCAGATATTTGTAGACAGCTATTAAGTCTCCTCTCAGTCTTCTTTTCTGCAAACGAAACATTCCCAGATTCTTTAACCGTTCCTCATAGGACATGATTTGCAGACCACTCACTATCTTGGTAACTCTTCTCTGAACTTGCTCCAATTTGCCTATGTCTTATTTAACGTGGGGTGCCCAGAACTGGACACAGTATTCCAGATGGAGGTCTGACTAAGGAAGAGTAGAGGGGGAAAATTACCTAACGTGATCTAGACTCTATGCTTCTCTTAATACAGCCCAGAATTGTGTTTGCCTTTTTGGCTGCTGCATCACATGGTAGACTCATGTTCAGTCTATGATCTATTAGTATACCCAAGTCTTTTTCACATGTGCTGCTTAGCCTAATTTCCCCCATTCTTTATGTGCTTTTTAAATTTTTCTTGCCCAGATGTAGGACTTTGCATTCCTCCTGGTTAAATACCATTCTGTTAGTTGCCGCCCACTGTTCAAGCTTTACTGTTCAAGCTTTTCTAGATCTTTTTGATTACTCTCTCATCCCTAGTGTTAGCTATCCCTCCTAGCTTTATGTCATCAGCAAATTTGATCAGTTTCCCATCAATTCCCTCCTCCAAAACATTTATAAAAATGTTGAACACCACTGGACTACGACAGAGCCTTGTGGTACTAAACTCAATACATTCTTCCACTTGGATGTGCAGCCATTTATGACCACTCTTTGAGTATGATCACTCAGCCCGTTGCGAATCCACCGAACAGATGCCTTGTCAATCCCATATTTGGTCATTTTTTTCAATAAGTATGGTATGAGACACTTTGTCAAATGCTTTACCAAAGTCAAGATATACTATATCCACCGCATTTCCCAGATCAACCCAGTTGGTGATTCTGTCATAGAAGGAAATTAGATTTGTCTGGCATGACTTGTTTGTTTCAAAACCATGCTGGCTCTGGTTAATTACTCCATTTTTTCCAAGTACTTGCATACATGCCATTTAAGAATTTGTTCAAAGATCTTTACCAGTATAGAAGTCAGGCTCACAGGCCTGTAGTTTCCTGGATCCACCTTCTTCCCTTTTTTGAAGATAGGGACAACATTTGCCCTTTTCTAATCTTCTGGGACTTCTCCTGTTCCCCTTGTTTTCTCTTGTACCTTTTGGAACATAAAGTTGTCAGGAAGAGCGTGGAATTGTGCTGATATCTGCTGAAGACCTTTGTACCAGAGGTAAAAAAGAAGAGTGGGTTTTGTCTTGGGGTCATTGCTCGAAGTTGTCTGGACACTCTGGGTTCCAAAAGACCAGCGAACTAATTCGCCGACTGTACTGGTGGCCAGCCATTGGGAGGGATTTCCGTGAGTTTGTGGCATCTTGTACCTCATGTGCTCAGAAGAAAGCCCCGAAGTCGAAACGTGCAGGTCCCATGTGTCGCTACCCATACCTGAGTCTCCATGGCAGGATAATGCCATGGACTTTATCATGGAACTGCCCATGTGGACCGTTTTTCTAAAATGGCTAATTTTGGGTCTCTGCCCAGCTTGCCTACCGCTCGCTGGTCACCTGGCCAAGAAATTTATCAGACATTTTTTGCCTTCATGGCTTCCCCCATATCAGACATGGGAGTACAATTTACCTCCAAGTTTGGTCACGCTCTCTAAACTGGTAAACATAAAACTCCTCCTTGCGTACCATCCACAGTCCAATGGGCAGGTGAAATGGGTCAATCAAATTCTCACTGGATATCTTTGCCACTTACTAACACCCATCAAGAAGATTGGGTGAGCATTTTGCCTTGGGCTGAGTTTTCATACAACTGGCACGTCAGTGATTCCATCAAAACCTCTCCCTTTATCACTGTCTATGGGCAACAACCCAGGATTCCCTTACCAATCTCTACCATTTTGGAGATGCCAGCCGCGTCAGCAGAGTTTTGCTGGGATAGGGCAGGAAACCAAGTTGAATCTTGAAAGATCAGTTGCTGCCATAAAAGGTTTGCTGATCGCAGGCGTGGTCCCTCCCCACAGTTTACATCGGGGGATAAAGTATGGCTTTCCTCCAAACACAGAGTGAGGATACTGTTTTATAAGCTCACTCCATGCTTATTGGGCCCTTTTGATGTTCTAGGTAGGATTAATCCTGTTTGTTACAAATTAAGACTCCCCTCCCTCCCTCCCTCTGCATCCCCAACTCCTTTCATGTCTCTCTGCTCAAACCCTTGGTACTTAATAGGTTTTCCAAACAATTCAGACCAGTGTCCGCTCTGATTCATTCTGAGGACACCTTTGAGGTTAAAAATATTCTTGATGTCAAGAGGGTTAGGAATAAGTCTTATTTTCTTGTGGATTGAAAGGGTTATGGGCCAGAGGAGAGGCACGAGAGCTCTCTTAGAACAGCAATGGCCCTTGACTCATTCGAGAATTCCTGCAGAGAATCGCCAGAAGGGCTTAAGAGAGGGGGGTACTGTTAGATCTGGCAGACGTGGGCATCCTTCTCCGAATCGGTGATTGTCTTTTTCCCAGCACATCCATGGTTAAATTGGTTCTGCATCTTCCACCCAGCTGCAAACTGTTTGCCATCTCTTCACCACTATATAGAGTCCTGAGACCTGACAGCCTCTGCTGCAGTGTTGGTGTAGGAGTCCTCTCATGTATGCACGTGTCACAGCTGCTCCTGTTGTTCCTGTGTCTGCATTGGTGCTTGGTCTTCAGTTTGCTTGGTCCTGAACTTGCTCACTCCTAGGTTCTGCAAATGGCGTTGCATTATCCGGTTTCCTGGTGACCAGTCCTGACCGAATTAATCAGTGCCTAGGTTCTCAGGCAGGGACTTTCCATATCCTGCTTCCAGCTTAGGGCTAGATCCCCTCTAACCTTTGCATTCCAAGTCACGCCTCCAGCTGTGAGCATCCGGGTTTCCAGAGTAGGCGGTCTGCCCTGCCGGTCTGATCTACTGGTTGGGCGACACAGCGGATCCCCATTAAATCCCTAACAACTTGGGGGAAAAAAAGGCAAGTTAAAGTTATAGGTAGTTGATTTTTGCATCATTGAATATAGATAAGTACAAACAGACAATTTACAGCTTCCTAGCTCAATTTTTTTCTGGGTAAGGCTCAATACTTATCAGCACCCCCACGTATTGCAGCATTCTGTTGTTGAAGGCCAAGTGGGCAACTATAAACTGTTAAATGCAACATGAAGGCTTATTGGGAGATGATGGTTAGATTTCAGACTTCAATGATCCAAAACTAGTCATATGCCAGGATCTAAAGAAAATGACATGATGACTTGTCACTAGCTATCAGACACTGTGTGTCATTTTATATATAGGATATATATAGATAGTGAAAGCCCTTACTGACTGACTCACCACTAATCCTCTAACTTTCTGGTGTCCTACAAATGTGAAATCTGGCAGGAGTATTCTTTAAGTCCTAAATAGGAAAAGTAGAGAGGTCACAACTCGATTATTCAATGCTAATTGCAAATGTATTTGCACCCCTTTGTAATGTACCCAATCTAATTCTCTAACCTCCTGGTGTTGTACAAATATGAAATTTGGCAGGAGCATTGCTTAGGCCCCAAATAGGGAAAGTAACTGGGGTCACAACTAGATTATTTAATGCTAATTGCAAAAGTGCACCCCTATATAACGTAACTTCCCGGTGTCCTAGAAGCATGAAATTTGGCACGAACATTCTTTAGCTCTTAAATAGGAAAAGTAACTGGTGTCACAACTCGATTATTCAATGCTAATTGCAAAAGTAAGTGCACCCCTATATAAATGTAACTTCCCGAAGTCGTACAAGCGTGAACTTTGGCTTGAGCATTCTTTAATGAGGAGAGTGGGAGGGGTGGCACATTCTGCAGAGGAACATCGGTACATGCTGCCTAAGTAGAATCTAACAATCCTCTGTGTGTATACATATTTTATTCCTCAGTTCCTCTAAAGTAGCCTTTACTTCATAAAATTTTCAGTGCGAACAATACAAACATCTATATCAAATTAACTTGGGTGAAGCCAGGTATATCAGCTAGTATTACATATGGCTGTACACTGAAATTTTCATAGGTAAAACACCCACAGCAGCTCACTGGCACTGGAATAAGGAAAACTAGATAAGTCTTTTTTTTCCCTTCTTTTGAGGCCATATTTACACAGCCAAGAACAAGTTGCACTCAGGATTCTCGGATTCTCTATTTTCGTGCAAGTTTTGTGTGTCTTGCAATGCACAAAACGTACACCTAAAAGGATATATGAATGCCGATGCCATGGTGTCTGGATCTAATACACTATTGGAGATTTATCAGACCTTATACTAAGTGGACCATTTGCCTCTGCTAATCAAGCAGGTTAGGAAAAATGTAAATCTAGCACCTACAAGTAAAATTCAACTTTATTTCAGTTTTAAAGTGATACAGGATAAAGTCCAAGGGTCAATGTGTAGGCGTATGTGCTTCAAGCCAACATGGCTCATGTTCACAGCATGTCCACATACAGAACTGATAAAAAAAAACCAAAAACACCAGAATTCAGATTTTCATAGAGGTGGAAATTGCTCCAAATAATATACAATTGTGCTATAGGTACATGGATACAATTCAAAATGCAAAAACAACAATAAATATAATCATTGACAAAAAAAAAATGCACCTACAAGCAGTTGGAATCAAATAAAACTGTGTGCGATTGGAATGATATAAGTAAGTGATTATAATATTAGAGTGAAAGGGTACGTTTATTGGACAAAACTGTACAATTCAAAGGAAGATCTAGTACCCCGTTGGCTGCCTCTAGCCTGGATACATGATGAGATACAGCTGCGCATGGAAGCATACGGGCTCCGTATGTTATCCTGCAGATGTTGCAACTGGACCTCTAGATCCTGCACACTGGCGTCCCAGCAGGTCCCATAAATGCTTGAATGGCAATAAATCTCCCCACTGTGCTGGCCAAAGAAGTGTGACAACCTGGAAAATTCCCAGATATTGCTACAAGGCTTGTATAAAAGAGTCTAACATTGATTTGCAGTAAAGCTGCCTTTCCAATAGGTAGCGCTGCAGAGGTATTGTTCCATCTTCCTTATTTGCATATTACCCAGAGGAGCATGAATGGCCTTATAAGTCTCCTCACTCACTTTCTAAGTGCTCTTGAACCTAGCGTTCTTGAACCTGGCAAAGGCGTTCTTGGGAAACCCTTTCTATGTATGGGCGAGCATTATCCTGATGAAAAATGGCTCGCTCACTAATAGAGGTGACCAACTGTTTTATGTGATGCTCCCTAGATCCTCACTGCAGCAGTTGTAGTGTGTCGTTGCACAGTAAAGGCAGGATTAAGGCCGCGTGTCCACGGGCGTTGCGATATCCGCCGGGAGCAGGGGGGAGAACTGTCAGTTTTCCGCGGGGAGCCTATCTGACAGGATGGAAGAGCCAGGAGCAGGAATTGAGCTCCCGCCCCCTCTCCGCCCCTCTGCACTATTTGCAATGAAAGGAGGTGGGGTGAGGGCAGGGCTAAGTCCCAAGAATTAGCCCCGCCCTGTCCCACCTCTCCCCATTGCAAATAGTGCAGAGGGGCGGAGAGGAGGCAGAGAGGGGGCGGGAGCTCAGTTCCTGCTCCTGGCTCTTCCATCCTCCCCCCCCCTGCAGATGAGGACGACGTATATCGGCTCGGCGTGAAAACCGAGCCGATATACATTTGTGTGAATGCAGCCTTAAACTGAAAAAGTAGCGAAAAAGGAAAAAACTATTACAATTTGGTATTGGCATAATTGTACTGGCTTGTAGATTGACTTTAATATATTATGTATACTGCTCACAGAATGCAGTGGAAAATAAAAAACATGCCAGAATTACTGATTTTGGTAATCTTGCCCCTAGAAAAAATGGAATAAAAAGCGATCAACATTTTACATGTTCCAAAAAATTGGATAAATGAAGACTAGAGTTCATTCCTCAAAAAACAAGGCCTTCTAGAGCTCTGGCAATGGAAAAAAATTAATATGGCTCTTGGAATGTGGCGACACAAAAGCAAACCTTAAAGAAAAATAAAGTTTTAAATGTACAAAAATAGCAAAACATTAAAAAAAAAAACCTGTATAAACTTGGTACCGCTGGAATCGTGTTGACTCAGAGAATAATGTTATTACATTATTAATTCTGTGCACTGAACGCCGTTAAAATGAAATCCAAAAAACAAATGGCTGAATTTCTTTTTTTTCCCCTAATCTCCCTACAAATTATTTTACAAAAGTTATGCAATACATTATATATGTCCAAAAATGATGTCACCAAAAAAACACAGCTTGTCCCGCAAAAAACAAGCCCTCATAAGGCTGAGTCCATGGAAAAATTAAAGTTATGGCACGCGACTGGAAAATTAGTTGAAATTAAGTGATTGGCCCATTTAAAAAAAACATGCCCTGGTAGGTCTGACAGGGTGGTAAGAAACCCGCCACCCAAGGGGTTGAAGGAGCTGCAGGAATTTCTGGCAAGTGCTGGTTGTGTAATGTATGCGACAACCATCTCCTGTAGTCTTCATAGGTCAAGACTGTGGGGTAGGGTGGCAAGGTGGAAGACCTTTCTAACAAAAGGAAAACATCCAAGCCCAAATAAGTTTTGCAAAACCTACATCAAGTCTACCAAAAGTATGCGGGAGAACGTGTTATGGTCTGATGAGACCAGAGGGTGAACTTTTGGCCATAATTTCAACACCGAAAGAACACCATACCTACAGTGAAGGATGGAGGCAGCATTATGCTTGGGGGCACTTTTTCTGCTGCTGGAACTGGGACTTAGTCAATGTGGAAGGAATTATGATCAGCCCATTTTGGCACAAAGCCTTCAGCCTTGGCTAAAAAGCTGAAGAGTAATTTCACCTTTCAGCACAACAACCCAATGCAGACCTCCAAATCACAAAAAGAATTACTTTGCAAGATCAAAGTTTTGGAATTGCCCAGCAGGAGCCCAGACCTGAATCCTATTGAACATGTGTGGGTTGACCTGAAGAGGGCGCTACACACAAGATGCCCTTACACTCCGACAGACCCAGAGCGCTTTTGCAAGGAAGGGTAGGCAAAACATTGCCAAGTCAGGATGTGCCATTCTGATAAACACATACCCAAAAAGACTGAAGCCAAAGGGTGTCTCAACAAAGAATTAGTTTGAGGGTGTGAATATTTATGCAACATTATTTTATTTTACCATAAAAGATTTCAATTTTATGTTTTTTTTCAATGGATTTGTACAGATAATGGCGTACATTAAGGCTGGGTTCACACAGGGTGGAATTTCGCCGCGGCAAATCCGCCCGCGGTCGCTAATCTTGGGATTAGCCAGCCATGTGGACGAGATTTCTCAGAAATCTCGTCCACACGGGACGGCCAATCCGCTGCAGTAAGTCAGGCTGGAACCGCGCCTGCCGCAGCCGCGGTTTCAGAGTGTGCAGCATGTCTGTTTATCTTTTCTTTCCACCGCGGCCGCGCTCTCCTCTATGGGAGTGCCGGCTGCAACGTAAAAGCGAGCGGCCGGGCCGCTTCAAAGCCGCCGCAGGTTTTTCCGCGGCAGTTCTCCCGGCGGAAATCTCACGGTTTTTGCTGCGGCCAAACCGCAGGATTTCCGGCGGGAATACGCCCCGTGTGAACCCAGCCTAAGGTGAAAATGAGTCTGAAATGATTCATCTGTGTCAGATTTTTTTAACATGATAAAAACATGGCATTTTAATAGGGGTGTGTAGACTTTATATCCACTGTAGCTACATAATAAATGAATGGGAAAAAAAAGTTACTGGAGTGCTTAGGCATTTTATGGTGGCATTATCTGGACATTGAATAGCAATTCTTAATTAGACATCGAATGCCAGCAAGGTGTGGGCTCTCTGTGGTAGTTTTATTTGGCTACTGCGCAGTAATATCATTTGGACAATACTCAGTGGGCATTTTATGGAGTATTATTTAGTATGATGGTCATATTCAGCTATAGTAGTCCCTGCAGTTACAATGGCTTTAGGATACAATATTTTCAACATACAATGGTCTTTCCTGGGACACCAACATTGGCATTACAAAAGTGCGGGCACCGATTGGCTGCCTATTGATGCCTCTCTACAGTACATGTCCTGTACTGCTCTATACCTGCACCAGGAGGAGATTCTCCTTTGGACACCAGGTGAAGGAGGCTCCGTATTATATTTCTAGTACACAGCATTCTGTACAGGACCCTGAAGATGCTCCTGTCCTCTACACAGAAAGTGATTTACAGCTTCTTGCAGCTCTTTTTTACTTTTATACGCAAGGTCTTGTTTTATCTGTGTTACTGTATTCTTCTTTAAAGTTTAACTGTCCTTCACATTTTTTTTAATGTACAGAACAGTCGATTATAGGCATTTTTTGCAATATGTTTAATCTGCCTGTTCTGAGCATTATTAGTAGCAAACCTAACCATCCTGTTCTGCAAGCGGCTTCTCTTCACATCTAACCTGCTACCCTCTGAGACCTGATGCACGGTCAAGGTCCCAGTGTATAAGGCTTTATTACACCCAATGCATCGAGCCCTGGAAGGAAGTGGGAGTACAATGTGAAGAGAAGCCGTCTGCAGCAAAGGACAGCTTCTCCTCACACAGAGCTTGGGGATACACTGTAGAGCAGGCAGGAGGCTAGTACAACTTCCTTATGGGAGAAATGTGTATATATCAATAATGTAAAAGGCAAGCACTGTTAATAGTCTTGTATGTACACTGCTTTACCTGCACTAGAGATGACAGTGCAGGCATGGTAGCTCCATATTTAGCTATGCAGCAAGATTAAGATTTTCCTAGTAATGTTTCTTCTAGCTGCAAAGCTGAATAGGTTTCTATTTAAAAAAATTTATAAAAGTACAGACTAGGAAAACTAAACATATTGCAAAAATGCTTATAATAATCTATTTTGTACATAAAAAAATGAAGTGATGGATACACTAATTATTTTTATGTGTTATTTTGAGACTTCAGAGTTAATTACTAAATTTCCATAGTTCTTGTCTGAGGTTACAGTAGTTTCAGCGGTCATCCTGGAACAAGTTAACATTGTAATTTAAAGCATACCTAACTTTTCAGAATAAAACTGTGTACATGCAGAACAACATTACTTGTATCTTGTATTTTTTCCCCCTTCTGCAGGTTCTCTCTCTAATTTTCAGATTAAGTAGGAGGAGCCTGTGGTTATATCTTCTATATACTGCTCATGGAGAAAAAAAACCCCTGCATATTCTGATGTTTAACTCAGTAGCAGAAATCACAGGCTCATGGAGGAACATTGTACAGCAGTACTGAGCAGTGTATATGTGATTCCACAAGCTGCAAACCACTATTAGCTGCAGTCATGTCTGAGTCTCTGCTTCTCTCCTCTACTCTCCATGGACTTCTATAGGCAGCGCGAGTCACCACCCTTCTCCATTTCCTGTCCTCTCTGTGACCAAATATAGACTTCACATGACAGGCAATAGACAGTAAATTAGAACTAAGGGAGACCCCTAATGGCCAGCACTTCAGAGCTATTAGGCACCCATGGGAAATCAAGAGTGAAACCCGAGTGGTTGCTTTTGGTAATGGTTCTTTTCTTGTGCACCACTTTTCATAAATATCTCCATATGTGTCTCCATTCATAAAGTACTTGTTTAAAGGTGCTGTACAAGTTTAGAAAAATAGGTCAGCTTTATTCTTTTCTCAGAAGCAGCACCACTCTTGTACATAGGCTGTGTCTGGTATTGCAGCTCATCTCTCTTCACTTAAAAGTGAACTTGTCATCCTGTTTGAGCCCCATACACTACTTTATGGGGCTCAAAGGTGATTGAACAGGGAGTCTGGGAGCTGTGTCATACTCACCAGGCGCCACATTGCAGCACTGTGTCCTTGCGCCAGCAGCTTGACTCTGTGTTTGCATCTCCCATACAGAAGAATGGGAGATGCACATGAAAAAGTCAAGCTGCTAGCATGGACAAACTTTCCGGGGTACAGCACTGGAACAGGGTGGCCAGGGAGTATGAAACAGTTCCCCGGACTTCTTGTTCCATCACCTTTCAGCCCCATCATGTGATTTATTGGGCTCAAACGTGATAGCAAGTTCCCTTTAAGAGGAAAAAAAAAAATAAAGCATGGCCAGAATTCTTGATAATTCTACAAATCTTTACCAAAATAGGAAAAACACTGGAGTATTGGCAAGAAAAAAATATCTTGTAGCCCAAACCTAAAAGCTGGAGGACCACTATTGTGGCACAGCCAGTATCGGTCAAATTAATTTACCATCCTAACCAAGTCCTGTTACTTACCTAAATAGCAAGTACGGTATACTTCGAAGCCGTCTTGTGTATCCAAATAGCTGGAAGGATGGAGAGGCAAGCAAAGACTTTTTTTTTTTAATGAAGGCAAACAGAGGTGTTTTCAGGATCCGAAAGGCAAATATGTCAGCTGCTGCTTTGCTTAACCCATTAATGGCCATTCACGTGTGTAACTATTTAGCTTGTGCATGGTTAACCCTAAAAACTCTCACATCTTTGTAAATAGTATGTTGCTGATCAATATTTTACTATACTTGACATAGCAGTCCAAACAAATGACTTTCTTCTCTATCACAGACCAGACCATGTGTTCGGTCTGCAACACCCAACCGACCAAGCAGACATCGGCGCCTGATTCAGGAATTCACATGACCAGACGTTCTGAATAAGCTCTTTAACAAACATCAATCTATTCATTAAGTAATAATGTTACTTACAACGGTCAATTCGTTCTGCACGTCAACGGCCTTGTGAAACATTACGCAACTAAGTTTGTTAATCTGAGGAGCCTGCTGCTTGTGGTCTGAAAGATTCAAAGTAGATCTGTGCTATACTATCGCTGCCTGATTAAAGGGACGGACTATGCCAACAGCTGCGTGATTCGTTAAAGGGGGTTTTCACAGCTTATCCACACTACATGCGGTAAAGGTCAGGTAGTTGGGAGTTAGAGCTCTGACATTGATAGGTGCGCCAAAGTGGCACCATCACATCAGACTGTCAAGTCTATGGGAGTTATGGAACCTTGTGGCACTTTACGAGGTGGGATTTGATGCAGATTTAGCAATGCAGTATGAACGTATGCTTAGACCATTACTAGCTTATAAGGGGGCCTGTTGGCTCTCTTCAAATATCTTAGGGCTCATTCACACTGGCGTTCATCCTCTGTTCAGTCTCCTTGTTCCATTTTTGGAGCAGACAGCGGGAACTAACCCCAATTATTTAGCCCCAATGCTGATCGTGGCTGTTAACCATGTAAATGCTACTGTCAGTTCTGACAGCAGCATTTAAATTGGCATTGCGGGGTCCCATACTCCCCCCAGTGATGCAATTGTCAGGTGTTGTACGGCTGCCATGGCAGCCTGGGGTCTTCTTAAGTCTCCCAGTGCTGCCATGGCTGATTGCCTGTGGTATGGCTTGATAGAATACCGTTCAGATCAAGGTATAATGTAATACTATGGTATTACGTTATACTGTAGGAGTGATCAAACAAGTGCAAATTCAAGTCCCCTATGGGACAAAAGGGAAGGAAAAAAAAAGTAAAATAAAAACTAATTATTAAAAAAACAAAAAAGGTATTAAAAGTTAAAAAAAAACAAAAAAAACAAAAAAAAAACAACCTTTCCCTATATTTATAAAAAAAAATAAAAAATGGAAGTAGCGAGGAAAAAATAGAATGAAAAAAAGGCCCCGTCCTTAAAGCTGCATGCACACGGCCGCGTCGGATTCTGGCTGCAAGATCTCACAGCGAAATCCAACCCTGTGCCAGACAGTGACCCTTGCATACCTGTCTCGGATGGACTGTGGATGTGCCGGGCTGGCGCGCCACGGCACATGCGCATAGCAGAGAATGACGCGTCAGCAATCGTGTGGATCCGCGGTGGGACAGACTGCTTCGATTGACTGCAATTGAAGTAGTTCGTGCGAGTCTCCCACAAAAATAAAGGATGCTGCGATGCTTTCTCCACAAGCGGAAATTGCAAGTGATTTCCGTTCATGTGCGTGGAAGAATCATTTTACATTGCATGCTATGGACGGGCATTGCTGCAGAATTCGTGGCAGGCGTCTGGCCGCGAATTCTGCAGCAAAAGTCTGTGTGCATTGGGCCTAAGGGGTTAAACATGCGATACAGAGATTTTAGTTGATTAAACGGACAGTTTAGTGACCGTTTTAGCCAACCAATGACGGAGTTGCCCGCATTTGAAATTTTCTTCTCGCAGTTGAAGAAGGCTTCCAGAAAGATTATTTAACTGTTGCCACTGAACACATATGGTCAGTTTGAACATCTGTAACAGCCAGTATGGACAGAAATGTGTAGGACCATGTCTGCAAAAAACACTAAATTGTTCACCAGGCAATTATTTGTTCAAAGATCAACCTACGTCTATGGCCACTTTTCATCCATGGCATGTAAGGAGCAGCAAATAAAGGTAAGAATGGGGTTCATATTCGTGCGTCTCAAAACGCACAAATCGCGCCCTTGTGAAGCCGGCCTTAGGGCATGTCTACACGTAGTAGAACTGCTGCGAAGTTTGACAGCAGAAAATTCTGCAGCATCTCTGCATCCAAAACAGAGTCAACATCCGCAACATCGGTGCAGATTTGGATTCTAAATCAGCTAAGCTTCCGCAGCTAATTTCAGAAGATATTTCGCTTTCACTCCCCTCCGAAGGCTTTGCGCTTGAGGCATTTCCCACACCGGGCATTCAACAGCCTCTAAGGGCATCGCCGCTGGACAGATGATGCAGATTTGGAATTATTGCATAATTTTCTGCTGCGGAAAATCTGCAGCATTTCCGCTATGTGTGAACAGACCCTGGGGAGACCAGCTAGCTTATTTTCACCAGTGTATGCAGAACGGGGGGTGGGGGTGGGGGTGGGGAAAGAGAATCTGCAGACATGTATAAAAGTGAGAATTCTCAAAAAGCCTTCCCCAACTCTTGCGGAAGTGGTCGCTGTTGCTACACTATTAGTCTCTATTTCATCTGCTTTTTGTGGCAACTGTTAGGCCTCATGTCCACAGGGAAATTCGGGCCCGCACAGATTCTCCATGCAGAATCCCGCAGCGGGTCCCTCCTTTCCCCCCAGACATGAGGCCACAAAATCAGATATACTTACCTGTCCGGATACTGTGGATCTCCTATCCATCGCGGCTGGATCTTCTTTCTTCGGCCTGGCAGATGTGCTTGGTATGCCAGTAGCGTTCCGCGCGCATGTGCTATGCACGGTTTTTTTTCTCCTCCTAATGCCTGCTTTCCCGCGGCACAGCACAAGTACAGCTGCGGATGTCCCGCGAGAACTGATGGCTCCCATAGGCTTTAATGGAAGCTGCGGGAGACCCGCACGAAATGAAGCATGCTGCGAGTGTTTTCCCGCACATGCAATCCACGTGTCAGGAAAAAATGACATCCGCGGGTATTTAATTACCTGCGGGTATCCAATACATCCCTATGGGTGCAGATCACGTGTGCGGGACACCCGCGAGGATTTGAAAATACTAATTTGCCTGTGGACATTGGGCCTTCGTGTATTCAGGAAATACCGTAGAGGTGACAATAACTAGAGATTTTTAAATGTAATTAAACAGTGACATTACATGACTTCCATACTTTATTAGAAATTATCACTCCGGCCAGTATTGGGCTCCTGCCTCCACATGTAAAAGCAGTAGTAGCAGTCCTGTACCGTGCGAGGAGACATCAGGATCCTGGTGTTGAATAGAGGCCCTGAGCTCTCCTATAGGGTTTATTCAGACAAGCGCATTAGTGTCACATTGCAAAAAGAGACAGCACGCAGACAAGAAAGATGCTTGTTTAACTAAGCCTTTAAGAGAAAAAAAAAGCAGTATTTAAAGTGACCCTCTAGTTGCAGGACAAAATGGTCCCGAGACCAGCAGGGTCAGTGGATATATTACCTACAGTAGTTTCTCTCCGCCGTCCCTCTCATCCACTGGTTCCAGGTCCCATTTCTTGTCATCCAAGAAGGCCGTCGCACTCTTAAGACTACCTAATCGCCACATTAAATTGGTAATGTTAGACTAATGAACTATATTATTTGCTCTCCGATTGGCCAGCGCAGCTCATGTGATCAACGCTGGCCAATCACAGACCAGTAAACTGTGTACATAAGTTAGTAAGAAAATTGAGGCAGCCATCCTGGACAGGCAAAAAGCGAGAAAGTAATTTACCCCCCTGCCGCTGAACCTCAGACAGAATTTTATCCAAAAATCGGAGGATCTCTTTAATTCCTTCCACTGCAGTATAAGAGCTTTTAATACATGATAAGTAATATCTGAATGGTCACTTTAAATCATATTCCCTCATTAGAGTACATGAAGATCCTGTTAACATATTTATGGCTGTAATAGGCCTCCTGCAGACGGCCGGGTAGGATCCCGCTGTGAGAATTCTCAGACCCGTGCCCCTGCAGTGACTGCTGCGGCTCACCCGTTCCTGGCGTCTCCTCTCCGCGCTGTGTGCTGGCTGCCGGCCAGAGCTGGCGCATCACTAGTGACATTTCTGTGCGGGTCTTGCAGAGGCCCGCACAGAAAAAGAACATGCCGCGATTTGTTTTCCACGCGTGTTTTCACATGGACAAAGCACGGTTGTGTGCATAGGATTGCATTATAGGAAATCCTGCCGCGGAATTTCTGCCCGTCTGCAGGAGGCCGTAGTCTGAATAAAGCCAAGCAAAATCCATCAACTCATAACTATTTGTTTAGATGTAAAGTACGGCATAAGTTAATGTTTCGCCCAGTGATATACATACACACACACACACACACACACACACACGTTATGGCCAAACATAAGCTGGGGGAGTAATAGAAATACTGCAACTGGGAAATCCTGACACAATGGATACGTATGGGACCTCAAGTTGGCATGAAACCAAAATACTAATATCTTTGTATAGCTTCTAGTTCATTTTACCAAGTTGGGCTCGATATCCGTGCATTCCTTAGTTCTTTGGTTGAACAACATATGTGAGAGGACCTACCAGCCCTCCTCATATGTCCGCTTCTTACTGTCATTTGGGCAGGAAGACTGCCAATAAACTATAATGTCTTGACAAGGCTGTGATAAAACATCTGGGATCCATTTCCCATGTACACTACACACTTTACAAGGTGAAGGAGAAGTAGTCAACGTTGTCCTAGTAATTCCTCATCTGCACGAAAATAAGGTTAGTGTTCCTTTTATAATGGGATCCCACTTTAAAGGGGTTTTCCAGGGAGAATACACTCAGGATAGGTCATCAATAGTTGATCGGCTGGGGTCCGTCGGTCAGGACCCTGACTGATCAGCTGATTATGTGCCCGCTGACAACTCCGTAAATATACAGAAGTCAGAGCCGAAGCACTAGAAGTCTCTGCTTCGACCTCTGTGAAGTAGAAATCAATGGGAGCAGTGTCTGGAGTTACAAGTGCCAGCCACTTCACAAAAGGTAAACGCAGAGACTTCCGCTGCCTCAGCTCCGACCCATGTGTGATTGCAGCAGTCAGCGGGCACACAATCTGAGGCTAGGTCATCAGTAGTATTCTCACTGGAAAACCCCTTTAACGATACAGTACATAAGGTTACATCCTGCCCTTTTGGGGGGGGTGTATGGAGGGAGATGGCGGGGTGATCTCCCTCCATACAATGTGGGCGCCGGCTATTTCTTACAGCCGACAACCGCGCAACAGCTCAGATAACACCAGAATTGTGCTTCTTTAGTCACCCTGTCTCAAAAAAAATTTAATAAGTGATCAAAAAGTTGTATGTACTCCAGAATGGTACCACAGAAACTACAGGCTGTCCCACACAAAATGAGACCTTGTACAACTATGGTGTCCAAAAAAATAAAAGTTATAGCTGTCAGAAGATGGCAGCAGAAAATAAATTAATATATATATTTTTGAAGAAAAAAAAAAGTAGTACAGCAAAAAAACCAAAAACGATATAAATGTGGTATTGTAGTAACCGTACTGAGGCACCCCATAAAGTTATCAGGTCATTTTTGCTGCAGTGTGTACGTCGTAGTGCAGGCAGCAGCTGCTGCAGAACAGCGCTGCTCAGACTGAACATACGTATATGCTTGACTTCTTCGTAGGGACAGGTCTTCCCGCTTCTGGCTGGACCACTTGTTCGGGCACATTCTGAATGCTAGCTTGCTGCTCAATGCCCACAAGGATGCATTATATTATGTAGGGTTGGCAGCTCTATTTACTGAGACTACAGGAGTACAATACAGGGCTTTGCTCTCCTCCCTTCTTAAAAAAAAAAAATGATGAAACATTACTGGCATCTGCATTAAAACAATCCCAATGAGTTTCATGTTCTCACTTGTAACATTCCTATCAATAGTTGGATATCAAAGTGAGTGCGGAGACTTAGTTCCCATGCTGCCAGCATTCACATGGCAGGTAGAACACAGAACAAGAGCCGCCTACACATCATACCTGGTGCTATCAGTGCAGACTTTAATGTATGCTGTAACAAAAGTCTATGATATGGCCGCAGTCACTGTCTGGTACCCATCCTAGGTAATAAACCTGAAATGTGCACCATTACAGCAGGGCTTACAAAAGTGCACCAGTCTGTATAGAAACCTCATCAAGTTAAGATTTTGTGCCCTCGAACAAAGTCTTATTCACAGCAAATTTAAAGTTCGGACCCACTGGGTTCAGCCTCAGAACTTGGCATCCGTAGATCTTAAAGTTCGGACCCACTGGGTTCAGCCTCAGAACTTGGCATCCGTAGATCAGAGTCATTCCTCACCATTGAGAAGAGGCCAACCACACTGAGAAGTGCGAGCAGCATTGTGACGGCGCACAAACTGAACATGTTTCTCGTACCGCTCTGATAGTCACTGTCATGAAGCACAAGGAGACCCAGTCCGGCGATGAGGTTCAGGGGAACTCGGAACCAGTTCATTACCCCCGTTTGTTCCTTTTCTGGGATCAGTCTGCGTCTCAGAAAACTCACTGCTGGAAAGTAGAGTCCGCATGCGAGCTCGATGAGAAGGAAAGCGAGAAAGGACTCCGTTGGGCGTTCCTGTCCGGGTGCTGTAGAGAAAGTTAGCATGAAGAGGGAGAAGAAAACCATGAGTACTGACAGGCAAAGAATGTGCATGGGCTGCAAGTGATATTTCTTTGAAGTAGCAAGTCGGTAAAGTGATGAACCCGTTGCACTTGCTGCCATAAAGCCAGAGAAAGCAATTCCAAGTGGAGTATTATGAGGATCCAGTACAGGAGTCCAAAGGAATATAAAAATGTAAACCACACTCTCAAATAATGCCTGTATGGCACCTAAAAGCAATACCCTGCGGTCCCTCAGAAGACATCGTAGGCCATCGCTACAACTCCGGGTAATGCTGCTGCTCTGTCCCCGGTTCTCGTCCCATTCCCGGATGACTAGGGCTACAGAAAGACCTAGCAGTGGTACGGCTAGCACAGAGGGTGATGCTGGTCCCAATCCTAGCCACTCTGCGCAGGCATTTGCAGTTATTCCTGCAACAATAGCAATGGCACCATTCCAGGTAGCAACTTGAGAGAAGGTATGAGGGAGCCATTCTGCAGGGAAATCATGATGTTCAGCATGTTCATGAGAATACCATGATTCAAAGGAGGAAAACAACAAGGAGCTCGAGAATCCACCCAGAACGCGTCCGGTCAGGAGCACAAAATAGTCCTGAGACAGTTTGCACACGTAACACCCTGCAAGGAGAAGAGAAAAAAGTATACATGATTTCCGTCGACCAAGACGTCCTGTTAGGGGAGCACTCACCAAACCTGACAGCACAGTGGCCCCGAAGCCACAAACGTATATGATGGCAATCTGTCCCTCCAGAAAGTGGTAGTGCTGGTACAGTTTGTACAGGTAGGGACCTTGCAGCCAGTCTGCTGCCAATGCAGGGAAATAGGCCCTGAAAAAGTCATGTTGAAACTGTCGGAACGCTGGGTTGCCTAATGCGTTGCTGGTGGGTGAACTTTTTGAATGGCAAGCCGAGAACTCCAACACTGCCCACAGAGCCAAAAGGCCAACGAGGACCAAATATGCGGTGACCAACATACTGTATCATCGAAATGGCATTCTGTCAAAAGAAAGAAGAAGCATCTTATTAACCGGACTCGTGAAATAAGTTTGCATAAAAATAACGCGACATTACTTACCACTTAAAGTCAATTAAAACCATATTGCATTATGACCAAAAAAGTGATGGACAAGAGTTAAAGGGTTCGAGCAGTTTCAGTTTATTAAAGGGGTCATCCGAGAGTTTAAGAAATTAGACTAGCTGCGGGAAACGTTAGACTAGTTGGCCAATATGCTGATTGGGTGACTGCTGTCAGCACCACAACAAACAGGGGTAAGGAGCGAAAGCAGTCAGCTCTGCCCCCTGTTCAAGGGCCGGCGCCCCAATTGCAGGCACAGCGCTCACCGATTTCAGCCCCAGCCACTACTCAGGCATCAGAGCTAACTGCTTCCACTCCGTACCAGTGTATTGTGGCGCCGACAATGAGCATGTGATCAACTAATCGGTCAGGACCCCAAGCAACGGATCCCTGAAGATAGGGATCAATAGTATTTGCCTGAAAAAAACCCTTTAAATTGCTGTCACTCCAGTACGGATATTGTGATGGTCCCCAATGGCCTTTATTTATTAGGACTCATTCACACAGCCACATGTGAGTTACCCCTAAGAATCTTGGGTGCAGCTTTCATCGAACAGTACAAGGACACCTATGGGTGGTGCTGTCCAATCTGTGGGGCCAGTGGACATTGCATGTACTGTGCTCACACATGATAGGGACCACAAGACATGCTGCACACAGTCTATGGCGCCATGTGAATAGCCATAAAAGCTATAATGGGTCTGAGCACACAGATGGAACCTTCACCCGTATGAATAAGTCCTTATCCTAGACGGATGGCATATACCGGCATTACACAGCCAATCAGCATACTATAGCATAACTGCTAAAGCAAATGACTGGCTGCAGAAGTCACACGCTTGGGTTCGTTTTCGCTTCAGGCAAATACAAACTGATGGGAACCGATGAAGCACGGCCACAGAGCGACAGTACATTTATCAGACGAGTAATATGTTATTTTATTACATTCCCTTCACCAAGTTTCATTTCTTAAACTCTCAGTCAAACTCTTTAACCCCTTGAGTGGCGGGTTTCCTACCACCCTGTCGTGCCCACCAGGGCAGGTTTTTTAAAATGGTCTAATCATTGAATTTCAACTAATTTTGCAGTTGCGTCTCAAGAGCCATAACTTTTTCATTTTTCCATTGACATGGCCATATAAGGGCTTGTTTTTTGCGGGACAAGTTGTGATTTTTTAAACAGGGGGGAGGAAAAAAGAAATGGGGAAAAAAGAAAAAAAGGGGCCATGTCATTAAGGGGCTAAATAATGTATTAACTTCCTTCTCTGGGTCATTACGACGCATGGATACCACATGTGTGATTGTATTTTTGATTTTTTACAAAGTAAAGGGAGCCAAGTGTTTTTATAAATTTTTTTACTTTTTTTTTTGGCCCTTTAGGGGACTTCCACAGGGACCCATCAGGACCCCTGATCACATTCCGGGGGTCCGATGGGGACAGCCCTTTACATGCTGCAGTCACATAGACCGTAGCATGTAAAGGGTTAACACAGCAGAGATCGGAGGTTTTCTTTGATCTCTGCTGTAAGACCTGGTACCTAGCTGTCCTCTGACAGCCAAGCACCAAGCTCTCCCTGCCACAGAGACCATTGGCTTGCTTCTGACAAGCCGATGGTCTCTACGGCAACCTGTAAACAAAGCAGGAGATTGCCGGCATATCGGCAATATCTTCTGCTGGTTTTTCAAAGCCCTTGCACTGCTCTGTGTGGGTCTGTGCAGGCAGAGCACAGTGCCCCCCCCCCCCCGGCCCATCACTTACCTGGGCAGGACGGCGGGACAGCTGGGCGGCTTCTCAGGACAGCTGGGCGGCTCTGCACCTTCCTCTAACAGAGGATGGTACAGAATGGCCGCTCCAGCGTGCTCCCGAGCAGTGACAGCTCGTCTGCGCATGCGCAGAAGAGCTGTAGCGGGGAGCACACTGAAGCGGCTCGTGCAGAGAGGAGAAGACCGGACTGCGCAAGCGCGTCTAAAAAAGCAAGCTGCCAGCGAATTTAGACGGAACCATGGAGACGAGGACGCTAGCAACGGAGCAGGTAAGTGAATAACTTCTGTATGGCTCATATTTAATGCACGATGTATATTACAAAGTGCATTAATATGGCCATACAGAAGTGTATAACCCCACTTGATTTCGCGAGACAACCCCTTTAAGGTTGTGTCCACACGGGGGCCGATCTGCAGCGGATCAGCAGCAAAAAGCCTACCACCATACCCGCACCATTTAGTGCAAATTTTATCACCTATTTATCACCAGGCTCACGCGGGTGGATGATTACCGTGAATTGTGTGCGCTGTACACCCGTGAGATTTTAAAATCTGATCCACGCTGCTGTAAATGCTGCGGAATTTCCCTGCAATGTGTCCGCATGGAAATTCCGCTACAAATCCGCCCCATCTGGACCCCTAAAGGGGCCGTCTGGTTACTTTTTCAAATACAGATGTAGTAAAACAACAAATCCAGCAGTTCTTCCCTGTCCGCGGTGATCCAGCCCCACTGTACTCCTGGTCTCTGATGACAGCAGACGTCAGGTGACCATCACCCGCCAATCCGAGACCGCAACATCCCCACTGCGAACTCCTGGCGTCATGGTGCCCTGGTTATAAGTGCTGATTGACACTGCAGCCTCTGATTGGCAGGTGGCGGTCAGCTGACTACCACTGTCAACAGAAACCAGCTGCAACATTGTATCATCAGACGGGCTGGATTTGTTGGTACATTGTCATCTGCCTTTAAGATGTAACCAGACGGCCCCTTTAAATCAATGAGTTTCAATTTATCACACAAATATACATATAGATCCCCATTGCCAAAATAGGAGTGGGCCAGATATAGGATAAAGATGACAACATGGAAATTAGATGATAGAGATGGGGACTACAAGCCTGAGAGGAATGTACTGAGACAGTCAGTGACCGGGATAGGACATACACCATTATAAAAGAGATTAAATGAACGCGTCTATGGAGCCCTTCATTCAGCGATACAGACCCTCCGCACGCTCACTCCTTCCTCCTCCTGCACTCTCCCTCTCCTCCGTCGGTCACACTCATCGCAGCCGGAACCATCGCTTCTGCTTCCGGGAACATGCGTAGTCGAGAGGCGCGCACCTGGGGATCACGTGACACGGCAGTGTGCGCGCGGGCACGGCAGTAGTCACGTGACTTCTAGCTCTGCGTGCTGAGAGCGAAGGAGGATAAAAAGGCGCGAAATGCGCTCACAGCTGAATTACCTCACTGCCCCTCACGGCTTACTAGCAATATGGCTGTAGCTGTACAGTAATGTCCCTCCAAGTCCTGTGCCACAAATTCTGGCAGCCACATTAGAGCACTTTCCCACAGGCCGATACCCTTTCAGATTCTTGATCAGCGTAATTATCTTTCCGTGTAAATGCACGCGCTGACCGAATGGCAAATGAGAATTCACTTCTCGTTCGTGATTCAGTTTATGCAGCCATATAAACCAAACGATGATCGGTACGTGTAAACAGGCAGGTGCTCGTTAATAAGCAACTGCCTGTTTAATAATAATAATAATAATAATAATAATTAGGGATGAGCGAGTATACTCGCTAAAGCACTACTTGCTCGAGTAATGTGCTTTATCCGAGTATCGCTGTGCTCGTCCCTGAAGATTGGGGGCCGGCGCGGGGCGGGGAGCTGCGGGGGGAGAGCGGGGAGGAACGGAGGGGAGATCTCTCTCCCTCTCTCCCGCCCGCTCTGCCCCGCTCCCCGCCGCAACTCACCTGTCAGCTGCAGCGGCACCCGAATCTTCAGGGACGAGCAGGGAGATACTTGGCTAAAGCACATTACTCGAGCGAGTAGTGCCTTAGTGAGTATACTCGCTCATCCCTAATAATAATCTTTATTTGTATAGCACCAACATATTCCGCAGCGCTTATATAGACAGGGGGAATACAGAAAGACAAAAAATACAAAAATTACTGAACCACGGTTACATAGTAATCAGTTGATGGAAACAATAGGGGTGAGGGTCCTGCTCTAACGAGCTTACATATTACAAATAATGGGGTGATACAGAAGGATAAGGGCTGGAGATGTGCCCGGTATGGCGGAGATGTGCATGGTATGGCGGGATGGAGAGTGAGGGATGCTATACACATAGACAATGGTCAGTCATTTGGCCATGTCACGGCAGAATCGGTGTGACTGCAGGAGCGGTTTATGATGGCTAGCAGGGATTGCAGTCAGTAGGTCAGGGAGCATGTTATCAGGCGGAGTACAGAGGGGTTTGTTTAGAATATGCGGTATGCCTCCCTGAAGAGGTGCGTTTTTAGAGCATGCCTGAAGTTCTGTGAGTTCTGGATTGCCTGGGTATCCTTTGGTAGTGCGTTCCAGAGGACCGGTGCTGCTCTGGAGAAGTCTTGGAGGCGGGAATGAGAAGTTTGAGTTAGAGGAGTGCGCAATCTAGTTTAATTAGCAGAGCGGAGAGCCCAGGCTGGGTGATGGATTGAGATGAGGGAGGCAATATAGGGGGGCGCTGCGCTGTGGAGGGCTTTGTGGATGAAGCTAGTGAGTTCAAATTGAATTCTGTATTTAACAGGCAGCCAGTGCAGTGACCGACACAGGGCAGAGGTGTCCGAGTAGCGGCTGGACAGGAAGATGAGCCTGGCTGCCACATTCAGGATGGATTGGAGAGGGTAGAGTCTGGTGCAGGGGAGGCCGATCAGCAACACGTTGCAATAATCGAGCCGGGAGTGTATGAGGGCAGCAGTAAATGTTTTCAGTGTGTCTACAGTGAGAAAAGAGCATGAATTTGTAGTGGAGGAAGTCTGCGGACGTTTGTGACTTCCTCCACAGCCGTTCAGCACTTCTAGAGCACCGGCGGATGAAGCGTGTTTGAGGCGTGAGCCAGGGTTGCCGCGTTCTACATTGGATGGCTCGGGTCATGGGGGGCGCCGCTTCATCCAGGGCATGTTTGAGAGCGGTGTTGTAGTGAGCGGCAGCCAGGTTGGGGCAGGAGAGGAGAGAGATAGGGGACAGAGAGGACTGTAGGGATTCAGCAAAGTCCTGGGTGTGAATGGCCTTAGCCTGGGTTCACACGGGGCGGATTCCCGTCGATAATCTCGTGGTTTGGCCGCAGCAAAAAACGCGTGATTTCCGCCGCGGATAGTCCGCGGCGGCTTTGAAGCGGCCCGACTGCTCGCTCTTCCACTGCGGACGGCGCTCCCATAGAGGAAAGCGCGGCCGCAGCGGAATGAAAAAAAGAATGGACATGCTGCATATTCTGAAACCAGCCGGACTTACTGCAGCGGATTGGCCGCCCCGTGTGGACGAGATTTCTGAGAAATCTTGTCCACATGGCTGGCTAATCCCGAGATTAGCGGCCGCGGGCGGATTTGCCGCGGCTAAATTCCGCACGGAATTTCCACGGCAAATCCGCCCTGTGTGAACCCAGCCTTAAGGTTCATTTATCTAGCACAGTAAATTTTATTAAAACAATAAATAAATAAGAAAATGCCAAAATAGTCTTTTTCTGTACATCTTCCTAACGCAAAACAGAAATAAAAAATAATTAAAAAGTGATACATACTTCAAAATGATACCAATAAAAACTACAAGTTGTTCCAGCTCTGTCGCCTGAAAAATAAAACTGGTCTGGTCTTGGAATGTGGTGCCATACAAAAAGTATTTGTAAATATAAAGTGTTTATATTGTGCAACAAGGAGTAAAGCAATAAACCCTCTATAAATGCGGTGTTGTCATAATCGGAATGACCTATGGAATAAAGTTAACATAATATTTATACCATATGGGGAACGCCATAAAAGTAAATACCAAAAAACAATGGTGAAAATGCTTCTTCTTCCATTGCCTCCAGCAAAAAATAAATTAAAAACAGTAATTGAATAAATTATATTTACCCAAAATTGGTTCTTATAAAAACTAGAACTTGTCCTGCAAAATACAAGGTGTTATACAGCTGCAGTGATGAAGAATAAAAAACATATGACCGCTGGAACACAAAGGGGGAAATTATTTACTGGTTCTTAAGGCTAAAATTAGTTACGGCGGTGTTTCCCAACTTTTACAGCCTTGGGGCATCCCTGGGAGAAAATTTTCACAGAAGAGGTATGGTCATGGGCTCACTGTAGGCTGCTGTGTGCCCGAAGAAGGAGGCACGAAGACTTCCGAGGTGAGAGTGCTGTCTTCTCAAATCAACTGCAGAAGCACCACTGATTTCGAGTCAAAAACCATACCAATGGTGCATATTTTAACCCTATGTCTTTTGCGAAAAACCTGCGTATTTTGGCACAGAATTTTCCGCTGCAGAGAATATGCAGCATTTCCGCTAAGGCTGGGTCACATGGGGCTGATTTGCTGCAGAATGTCTGCTTTAAAACCCGCAAAATTTTGACATGGGTTTTATGGCAAATTTTTGTGCAGAATTCACCCCGTCATTGATCAGACGTTAATTCTGCAGTGGAACTGAAGATAAAATTGACATACTGCGCCACGCTAATCGCCGTATAACGCTCCTATTCTTTTCAATGGAGCCTCTTAGACAGCCACTTAATCACAGCGCTGTCCAGCGACACAATTTCCGAGCGGAGTCTGTTCTATTTTTGACGTTTAGCGCACCTCATCCATGATGAGGCATGCTGAACTCGGCTGTTGGCTGCAGCATTGCTATGGCCCAAAAGTGAAAGTAAAGCGCAGCAAAGGGCCATGATTGAAATCACAACGCATTGCGGAACGCCTGTGTGAGGGAGGCCTAATAGAAAATGTATAAGTGTCTAAAAGAATGATGGGGGACGGAGGATTGGTAAATATGGGGCTCAGTCTGAGGCTGGATTCACATGGGTGTATATTGGCCGGGTTTTCACATCTGGCCAATATACTCTGCCCCTCTAATGCATTGGTTTACAATGCATCAGTGCACAGGGGCGTATTTCCCCTGCGTAAAAGCACTCGGACGGCCAAGATAGTGGATTTCGGTTGGGCGCTTTTACGCCATCGGAGACTGCATAGACTCCTATGGGAGCCTATGACAGCTGTTGGAGAAGGGAGGTGGGAGAGAGTTTAGCAGCTTGACTGCTAAACTCCCACCCCCTTCCCTGCTCCTCTCCGCCCCTTGCCGGCTGTTTTCAATGAGAAGGGGTGGAGCTAAGAAAAGGCACGCCCCATTGCTGGCTGCGAAAAGGGGCAGAGAGGGGACGAGAGCTTAGCACACTAGCTCCCAACCCATCTCCTCCCCTTGCAGAGAGCGAGCGAGGGTG